>NC_080784.1:200500196-200809683 GCF_028018385.1 Neofelis nebulosa
AGAGCATATGTTATGATTTGAGTCAAATTTTAACATGACAGAGAGCATGTGAGGTGTTCTGAAGGATGGATTCTGGTCCCAGCCCTGCTACCTACCATCTGGGTGACCTCAGACAGACTTCTCTGTCCCTCTATCCCTTTCCTCACATGTACAGTACAGATAACAGCATAGCTACCTGACGATGTTCAGGTACCATACAGGGGTGTGTGTGTGTGTGTCTGTGTGTGTTTCTGTGTGTGTGCATGTCTGTGTGTGTGTGCCTGTGTGAAGAGAAGAAGACAGAAAAATTAAAATATACAACTAAAATAGCATATAAATCAGGAAGGCAGTACATGAAATTGGAGTGTATTAAATTCTTTGCATTGTCTGGGAAATACTAAATGTACTACTTTATATTAGATTTCATTAAGACACAGATTCATGAAATGACCTCTAGAGCAATAATTTGAAGAAGAGAAAATAACATAACAACAATCAAATGACTTAAAAATACTTAATCCTAAAGAAGGCAAGAGAGGAGAGAAAACCGAATATAGGAGAGTGCCATATAGAACAGCAAATGGTAAGATGTTATATTTAAACACAAGAATAACACTAAATAGACTCAGTACTCCAATTAAAAGATAAAAATGGTGGGGCGCCTGGGTGGCTCAGTCGGTTGAGCGTCCGACTTCGGCTCAGGTCATGATCTCGCAGTCTGTGAGTTCAAGCCCGGTGTCAGGCTCTGTGCTGACAGCTTGGAGCCTGGAACCTGCTTCCAATTCAGTGTCTGCCCCTCTCGCTCTGCCCCTCCCCTGCTCATGCTCTGTCTCTCTCTCTCTCTCTCTCTCTCTCTCTCAAAAATAAACATTAAAAAAATTTTTTAAAAAAAGATAAAAATGGTTACACTGGATAAATCAAATACCTGTGTATATGCTGTTTGTATCTTAGATGTAAAGACATAGGAAGATTGAAAATAAAATAATAGAAAAAGCAATCCCAGGCAAACCCAAGCCCGTAAATATGGTTCGGCAGTACTGATAAGAGTCTAAGTAGATCTGAAGGCAACAAAGATTACTAAAGACAACGAGAGAGGTTTCATGATGATGAAGCATTCAGTTTGTCAGGAATATAATAATTCTAAATTTGATACGCACTTAATAAAAAGCATCAAAATGTATACACTGAAAGTGAGTATAAGCTAAAAGTTAGCCAAACTGAAATGAGAAATACTGTCTCAGCCATGGATAAAACGAGTGGACAGAAACATCAGTAGTAGCTAGAATGTTTGAATGACACAGTTAACAAATATGAGCTAATTAACATATTAACATTAAACTTTAGAACTGTTAAACACACGTTTCTTTTTAGCTTTCATGGGCCATTTACAAAAATCAACCATATGATGAGCCATAAAGCAAGTCTCAACACATTTAAAAGGATTAATATTAGACTATGTTCTCTGACCACAACAGAATTAAGTTAGAAGCTAATTACAAAAGTATAAGTAGAAAATATTCACAGGTTTGGAAACTAAGATATAAGTGACATACACTCCAAGTAACGAATGTGTATTTCTGAGTAACCAGAGGGACAAAAAGAAATCACAATGCAAATTTTAAAATAGTTTGGATTAAATGATAATGAAAATACTACACAAGACATCTCAAAATTTGTGGACTATAGCTACAGCCATACTTCGAATAAAATTTATAACCTCAAATGCAAAAAGCTAAAAATCAGTAATCTAAATTTCCATCTCAAGAAGTTGGAAAGGGAATTTTCATTGGAGTGCATCAGCAAGATCAAAGTGAGTTCTATAAAAGATTAATAACTTTGCTAAACCCTTGTGAGACTATTTATAAAAAGAGCAGGAATTAATAACTAATATTAGGGTTTAAACGGCCAGCTCCTGAAGCATTAGAGAGATAAGAATATATTGTGATGTGATATATTTGAAAAGTTAAAGTGTACAAATGCCTAGAAAGAGAAATCTTAACCGATAGTGATGTAAGAAGAATTAGAGTATCGGAACAGTCCTATTCTATTAAATAAGTTGAACATATAATTAAAAACCTCCCAACAAAGGTGATTCAAAGCTTCCTTAAGAGAGAACAACACCAATTCTGTATAAACATTTCCAGGGGGGATATTTCCCAGCTCATTTGATAAGATGAGTGTATCCTGGATAGCATATCCTTATAAGAACTCTACAGGGAAAAAATTACAGGCCAATATCATTAAGGAACATAGATATAAAAATCCTAAGCAAAGACGTAGCGAACAATTTCAATGATAAACAACATAAAACATAAAAAGATAATAGGTCAAGACCTAGCTGAGTTACGCCAGCAGTGGAAGATTGGATTAACATTTGAGAATCAGTCAGGGTGATTCATCATATTTACAGAATACATTTGAAGACAAAATTATATGATGATTTTGACATATGCAGAAAAAACAGTTGATAATGTTCAGTATCCACTTGAGGTAAAAAAAAAAAATGTAAAAACAACTCTAACCAACGAGGAATAGAAGAAAATTTCCTTATACTAATGAAGGCTGTCTACCCAGACCTACAGCAGTCATCATACTCAGTACTAAGATGTTGATAGGTTTTTCTCTGAGCTCAGGAGCAACGCAAAATACATGCTATCACCACTCTGAGTCAACATAGTACGAGAGGTCCTAGCTAATGCCACGAGGCAAATAAAATTTTTTTTAACACAAGGTATAAAGATTGGAAAAGATGAACTAAAACTGTCATCTGTCACAGATGTCATGAATGCATAAAACATCTAAATCTATAAATAAACTTTAGAATGAGTGAGTGGATTTGGCTACCAGGGTCTCTGGATAAAAAGTCATCATACTTGTGTACTTGTAACACTAAATGCAATTTTATTTCTATACATAAGGTCAATACACTAAAAGCAATTGTATTCTTATGTAGAAAATGAAATTTATAAACTATACCATTGAAAAGGCTGTAAAAACCATCAAATACCCACGAATAAGTCTAGTGGGAAATGTGCAATTTCTAATCTCCTTATTATCTACACAAAAATCTATAAAATATTATGGAAAGAAATTAGACACATACATGGGGGGTATTCCATATTCACAAGTTGGAAGACAACATTATAATGATGTTCCCTCTATACTGATCTATAGATTCGATACAAACCCAAGCAAATCCAAGCAGGTTTTGTAAAATGGAAATTTCAGACTGCTTCTAAAATGTACATGGGAATACAAAGTGCTGAGAATTCACAAGATTATCTTCCAGAAAAAGAAAAATGGGAGAACTTAATCTGTGGGGCATCAACAGTTAGAAAGTTACAGTGGTTCAGACAGTGCAGATTGGTGCAAAGAGAGAGAAATACATCAGTGGACTAGAAATGAGACTTCTGAAGCTGAGCCATACCTATATGGACACTTATCTATGGTGAAGGTGTAGCTGGAGAGCTGAAGGGAAGAGCGTCTTTTCAATAAATGATGTCGGGTCAGTTGGGGTCACCAGTGGTTGGGAATTGCAGCCCCTGGCAGGCTGGTACTCGGTTGTGATTGTGCTATATGGGAACAGGACCCAGTGGTAGTCTGATGGGGACTGCAGACTCCAAGAAGGGAGCAGATGTTAATATGCACCTGTGTTTTTATGCTTGGAATATTTTATGTGAAATTTATTTTAAATGGAATGTTTCTATGTATTGCATCTTTCCGGAAACATGAGTTCCTGGGGTAACCGGGAAGGAAAGTAATAATCCCAGCAACCGTGAAAGAACCCCTTTTTGCTTATGTCTATGGTCAGGAAATTTCTACAGGTATAACTTAAGTTATTATTGGTACATCGTAGCTGTTTTTGCAAAACAGAGGCTTATGGTTCGAGAGTTGTTATCTATATTTTTCTGCTGCTGCTTCTCTCTGGGGAGTTGTTTTAGGGATAAAGTCCAGATTGCGCCATCCAAGGTGGCAAATAACTGCATTTGTATTGACACCTGACATTTTAATGCCATTACAAATGAAACCTGAACACTCCTTGACTTCATACGCACAATCAATCCCAGGTAGATTATAGCTCTAAAGATGAGAGGTAAAACCATAAATATCCTAGAAGGTAACATACCATATGATATTTTCATCATCTTAGGACACGGAAAGATTTCTTAAACAGGACAGAACAGCACTAGTTTAAAGTAAAAGAATTGATAAATTGAACTGCATTAAAATTAAAGACTTCTTTCTATTCATACAAAAAAAATCACCATTAATGAAGGGACAAACCACAGAGAGCAGGAAAATATTCACAATGAATGAAATTGACAAAGGGCTCATACACAGAATACATTAAGAACTCTTACAAATCAATAATAAAAAGACAGAACATCTCTTACAAAAATGGCTAAGAGACAAAATAGGCATTTTCACAAGTTACATTAGTATTCCTCAAAAAGTTAAAAACAGAACTAATCTATCACCCAGTAATCACACTACTTACCCCAAAAATACAAAAACCCTAATTCAAAGGGATACATGCACCCCATGTTTATAGCAGCATTATTTACAGTGGCCAAACTATGGAAGCAGCCCAAAGTGTCTGTCGATAGATGATGGGGTAAAAAAGATGTGAGATGTCATGGAATATTACTCAGCCGTCAAAAAGAATGAAGTCTTGTCATTTGCAACAACGTCGATGGAGCTAGAGACTACTATTCTAAGTGAGATAAGTCAGAGAAAGACAAATACCATGTGATTTCACTCGTATGTGGAATTTGAGAAACAGTAAACAAGCAAGAGAAAAGAGAGAGACAAACCAAGAAACAGACTCTTACCTACATAGAGAACAAACTGATGTCACCAGAGGGGAGGGGGGTGGGGGGATGGGTGAAATAGGTGATGGGGACTAAGGAGGGCACTTGTGATGAGCACTGGGTGATGTGTGGAAGTGTCGAATCACTAGATTGTACATCTGAAACCCATAGAACACTGTGTGTTAACTACACTGGAAATTAAAATAAATAAAATAAATCTCACTCGTAATTAAGGAAATGCACATTAAAACCACAATTGCTAAAAATTAAAAAGACCAGTAATGCCAAATATTGGCAAAAATGTGGAGCAAAGTATTTCATACGTCTCTTATAAAGGTGTATATTGGTGTGATAATTTGGGGAAACTGGATTTATCTACCAAAACTGAACATACACATCTTACGGTTGTCGTATATATATATTTCCATACATGTGCATCTACACACTTGTGTAAGCATGTTTATGGGGCACTGTTAGTGTTAATCCCAAACTGGAGAGCGCTGAAGTGTCCCTCAATGGGAAGGTGGATGGATTGTGATACTCTCACACGTTGGAATATGACACAGCAATAAAAACGAACAGATTACAGCTGTGTGCTACATCACGGATGCATTTCACGTCTGTGAGAAACACAAAAGAGATGAAATACCAGAGAAATACATCCCCTTCCCCTGTGATTCTGTGTACATCCATCTTTGGTGACAGCATCAGGCTGGTGGTGACCTTGGGGGAAAAGGGAGAGGATGGTGGTCCTGAGGAAGCACAGGGTGCGGCTTCCGGCGGGCTGGTATTGTAGGTTGATTCTTGTGTGCGTGTGTGTGTGTGTGTGTGTGTGTGCGTGTGTGTGTGTGTGTAGGTTGATTCTTGACCTGGGTGGGAGTTGCACAGGCGTGCGCATTTTGTGGTGATTCATCAGACTACATGTGTATTATCTGCGCGATTTAAAAATATATGTCATAATTTGGGGCGCCTGGGTGGCTCAGTCGGTTGAGTGTCCGACTTCGGCTCGGGTCATGATCTCGCGGTCTGTGAGTTCAAGCCCCGCATCGGGCTCTGGGCTGACGGCTTGGAGCCCGGAGCCTGCTTCGGATTCTGTATCTCCCTCTCTCTCTTCCCCTCCCCTGCTCACACTCTGTCTCTCTCTCTCTCCTTCAAAAATAAATAAACATTGGAAAAACTCTTTAAAAAGTATATTTCATAATTTGATTTTCAAAAGTCAAGACTTACTACATTCAGTAAATACTTTGGACTGGACTCAACTTTTTCTTTACCCCAGTAGGAAAATGTACATTTCCAGGTGTCCCTCGAGTATTTCTTTCAGCATCTCTGATTTCCCTAGAAAATGTTTTCCGAGGTCCCCTCTGCTTTTTGGGGGCTAAGAGCTGACAATCCAATTGGACTCTGAGAGGAATCAGAGAGCTAAGCTCGCCTGTGTGAGGGCGTGTGCCCTGACTGCTCCTTGCACACCATCGGACCGTGCACCCTGAGGAAGGGGAAGGCCTTCTGGAAGGTGTAGCAGGCTCGGTACATTGGGACTGTTGTGATGTTTTAGATACGAGACATGCTGCCCTCTGCTCACTTCTTGGAGTCTCTGCTCGCTGTCTGACTGCCCACCGGGGGGCCTGCTCCCATAGACCACAGTTGTAACCAGGGACCAGCCTGCCAGAGTCCGCGGCTCCAGATCGCTGGTATCTGCTGACCCCGGCCTTTCTGAGCCAGGATTAAACAAATAACAGTAGAGCAGTAGTGGGCGGGAACCCATTCAGTACCTGGTTTGTTTCTTTTTTATTTATTTATTTTGAGAGAGAGAGAGAGTAGGGGAGGGGCAGAGAGAGAGAGAGAGAGAGACTGAGAGAGAGGCAGGGAGAGAGGCAGAGACAGAGAGAGAATCCCAAGCAGGCTCTGCACCATCAGCGCAGAGCCCGACGCGGGGTTTGAACCTACATAGCACAAGATCGTGACCTGAGCCGAAATCAAGAGTCTGACCTTAACCGACTGGGCCACCCAGGCCCCCATAATACATGTTAATCAAGCCCCTGTCTGTCCCAGGGCTGGTGCTGCAGGTGCCGTGCTCTCAGGGAGCTTCACTGTGGCTGCGGGTGAGGAAACAGACAGTCGAGTAAATACCAAACAAGAAACATGCAGAAAGCACTGAGCACTCGGGGGAGCCAGGACTGGATGCAGAGACAAAGAGCTGGGGAAGGGGCCAGTTCCAGCAGGTGGCCAGGGAAGGCCTCAGTGAGGAGGTGTGCTAGTCTCCCGGGGGCGGGCCTCAAACAATAGAGATCATGCTGTCAGAGTTCAGAAGCCAGAAGCCCAGCATCAAGGTGCAGGCAGGCTTTGTTCCTTCCCGAGGCACTGAGGGTGAATCTGTTCTGTGCTCTGCACCCCTTGGCCTTCCCTTACTGGTGTCTCTCTTGTCCCTGTCCCCATCTTCACATGGCCTCCTTCTCGGTATCTTCACATGACCTCTTATAAGGATGCCAGTCATTGAATTTAGGACCCACCCTTATCCGGTATGACCTCCTCTTTTTTTTTTTTTTTTTTTTTTTTTTTTTTTTTTATTTTTTTTAATTTTTTTTTTTTCAACGTTTTTTATTTATTTTTGGGACAGAGAGAGACAGAGCATGAACGGGGGAGGGGCAGAGAGAGAGGGAGACACAGAATCGGAAACAGGCTCCAGGCTCCGAGCCATCAGCCCAGAGCCTGACGCGGGGCTCGAACTCACGGACCGCGAGATCGTGACCTGGCTGAAGTCGGACGCTTAACCGACTGCGCCACCCAGGCGCCCCATGACCTCCTCTTAACTTGAGTACATCTACAAACAACTTCCAAATGAGGTCACTTTGCTGGGGGCTTGGTAAGACAGGAAGCACAGGCGGGGGTCAGCTTATGGGGCTGTGACAACCAAGGTTCCAGATAAACAGAGCAGCAAAGGCCAATATCCTACAGTCAGTATGCGCCTGGGGTTCAGCGAACCCCAAGGCTGGGGGCCCCTGGGGAGGAAGAGTGGCAAGAGATGGGGGTCGTGGGTCGAGAGAGGCCACTCAGGGGTGTGGGATGCCTGGTGCAGCACTACGGGCCTCGGATGACCTACCCCCTGGTTTGCCTGGGTCGCAGGACTTCCAGTGCTAAAACCGGGACAGTCCCCAGTCAACTGGCATGTGGTGGCTTTCATGTAGACTGCCTCCTCATTCGGCCCCGGTTTAGCCACGAGCATCGCATTTTGCCATGTCATTTCACAGCTGGGAGATGAGAACGGCCACCACTTATCGACAGCTTACTGTATGCAGGCACCTGCAAAGCATTTCACATACATCTCACCTGTGCACAGCACCTGTGTGAAGGGGGTATAATTACTGTCCCAGCTGTGGCTCTGTGCCCTTCACCGCCACCTCGCCGCCTCTTTCCCACCAGCTTTATCATTTTTTGAGAGGTGATTAGCCCCAGCGGGGAGGAGGAGCATCGGGGAAAGGAAACTGACAGTTTTTTAAGTGCCTGTCAAGTGACCACACGTGAGGCAGAAGGCTTATGTGTGATAATTTCATTGCCACTGCAACAGAAATAGACAGCAATTATTACCCTAATTTTATAGATCAGGAAGCCGAGGCTAGGAGAAGCTAATTGACTTGATCAAGGTCACCTGGCGAGGAAGCCGGGGCTCTGGGACTTGAGTCCTTGTACGTGTCTCCCCCTGTGGTGCTCCCCACCCCAGGCAGCAAGGTGCCAAGCTGGTCCCCGGTCAGCCAGTGCTTCCACGAGGCCAGCTGTTTTCAGCGTGTGTATTTTGGATAAAAATTCAAACAGCATCTGGCTTATGTTGTGACTTTGCAGATAATTCCCATCTCTTTGTACTTAAGCGTGTTTGCCTTTCTGGTGAGGCAGGAAAAGTTGTTCTGGGCTGAGATGCAGTGAAAGAGATCCTCAGCTTATAAATTGGGTCACATAGTCCCTCTCCTAATTTTTTTTTTTTGATGTTTTTTCTTTTTTAATTTATTTTGAAAGAGACAGAGAGAGAGCAGGTGAGGACCAGAGAGAGAGACAAGAGAATTCCAAGCAGGCTCCACGCTTATCACGGAGCCCGATGCGGGGCTCGATCTCACAACTGCAAGATCATGACCTGAGCTGAAAGCAAGAGCCAGACGCTTAACTGACTGAGCCACCCAGGCGCCCCGAATTTTTTTTTTTTTAAAGGAAGGGTCTCTCTGACGGCTAGCGACTGGGGCGAATTCAGCGTAACTTGAAGCACGTTGATTGGTACCTAGAGTGTTTCGGGAGGTGCGAGAGGCATGGGGAGGCCAGGGCAGGAAAGAAATGTTTGATGCCCTCACAGTGTGGTGAAAAGTCAGGCAATAAGAATGAGTGTTGTCGGCACTGATCTGTAGAGCACTGCACAGTGAGCAGACGCCAACTCTCCCAGCCGCCCTGTGCAGTTAGGCTCAGTTCTTAGCCCATTTGCAGAGAGGGAGGCCGAGGCCTAGAGACGCTAACTCCCCCAGCCAAGGCCTCATGGTCCGTAAGTTACAGGGATTCTCCCCGGGAGGCAGCGTGGCTCTGGGTGTGCCGTCTGTGCTCCAGACGAGCCGTGAGTCAGCCTGCGATAAGGTCTATAGACCTTTGTGGGCCTGTAAAGGGATTTGAGAATAGCCTTGCCCAGGTACAGGTGGAAAACTGGGCTTCTTGAAACTGACAGGCACTCTATAAAATGTTGTAAAATGGGTATAATAGTATCTACCCTACCTGAGTCCCGTGACTTACATAAAGAGACACAGTCAGCTAGTGGGAGAAGCTCAAGTTCTAGAATCGGAGACCTGACTTGTTGGGCAAAATAATCTCTTCGGGCCTCTCTGGCCGTCACTTGGTGATTTGGGAAAGTTACTCCATTTGTGCCTCAGTTTCCTCATATTTAGAATAAGGATAACGGTAGTACATTTACTTCAGTGGGTTACTATAAAAATAGGTAAGTTAATAAATGTAGAGATAAGAAGGATCCCGCTCCTTGGTAAGCACTAGGCGTGTTGGCTGCTAGACACCACCAGTACCGTCTGCTACCACTACCTCCGCTCTCATTGCCACTGTCGCCACCACTGTCACCACCTCCTCCATCGGCATTATCACCACCACCACCACCACCACCACCATCATCGTCGTCATCACCACCCCCACCCCCACCACCACCACCACCACCACCCCCACCGCCACCGTCATCAGTTTTCCCTTCTACGAAATCTGCCTCCCAGCCATGCCTTCTGGATTAAACGATACAGGGCCTGTCAAAGCATTAGCGATTTGTGCAGAAGGCTTGGGGTAGCGTTGTGGCTGCAGCGCCGTTCTTGTCAGGGCACGGCAGAGGGGGCGCCCTGACCCATGTCCCTCGAGGGAGACGGCCCTCCCGCTGACCGGGGTGCTCCTCCCTCAGAGAAGACAGACCTCTCACGGCCGCCGTCGTTCCCTCCCAGGCATCGCCCTCAGCGCGCTCCCCGTGTACCTGAACGAGATCTCGCCCAAGGCGATCCGCGGCTCCCTGGGGCAGGTGACCGCCGTCTTCATCTGCGTTGGCGTGTTCGTGGGGCAGCTGCTGGGCCTGCCTGAGCTGCTGGGGAAGGTAAGTGCGGCTCTCCGGCCAGCCAGCCGTGTCTATTGTCGTTTGCTGCCGCCCTCCCAGCTCCCACATCCCCTCCGGGGCCAGGGGTGGTTGGAGGCGAGCCCGTCCTCCAAAGGCTTGTCCGTGGTGTTCCTGAGCACGCGGGCCTCTCACTCGCCCCTGGAGGGCAGTTATCGAGTTCCTTCGACTGCGTCTGAGTTTTTGTTGTTTTCCAGAACATAAAGAATGCGTAACAAATGCAAACCTTAACAGAATGTTCAGATCCACCCACCCGATAACTGTTGTCAGCAGCTAATTTGTATCCATTTAGGCGTTTTTCTTTGCTTCTACAAACTCATATAAACATACAGTTGTTGTTTTTGTTCTAATGGAACCATGCCACACGCATTGTTCTGCAACTTGGCTGTTTTCACTTACTGTATTTGGGGCATCTTTCCAAGATGTGTTGCTCTGCTCTACCTCACTCTGTCTTTCCTACATAAACATGTAGTTGCACAGTCTTCTGTTTTGGGAAGCAGGAGGGCCTGACTTTGAATCCCAGTTCAACAGCTGACTTGCCTTCTGGCCTTGGCAGCAAGGAAAGCCTCGCCCGGGTGGGGGGCGGGGGGGGGGGGAGGGAGGGTGATGAGGGAGGGGAGGACCTACAGAGACCAGAGAGAGGCCTGGAGGCTGTGGCTCTCTCTCTGGGTAGAGGGGAAGGGGATGACTTGCTGTCGGAGCGTCCTGCTGGGATGAGGAGGGAGAGCGTGGCCTCCCCGCAGACAGCGGAAGGTTGGGGGGTTGGTCGGGAGGAGGTGAATCTTGGGGTGATGGGGGTGGTGCCTGCCCCCTGCCACGTCTGGCGCTTGAGCAGAGCGATAGGACTGCTCACGATAATGCGCACGTCTCGCGCGCTCGTTGTTTGTGCCGTCCCAAGCCTCACGGCTGCTCTGTGGGCGGCTCCCCTCTGCAGCTGTGGACGTGGAAGCAGAGAGAGGTGAGGTCAGACCTGACTCGTGGCTGAAACTGGAACCTGGGTCTGTCTGCTTCCAGACCCATGTATGGGGCGTGTCTCACACAGCTAAGAAGGGACACGCTGGGTCCTCTGGGAGCGGGAGCAAGATCCCGACACTGATTCTCACGGGCGCGTTCTTTCCGTGCATCAAGCAGTTCTCTGACACCAGCCGGGTGTCCTGTGAATCCACGCAATTCTGACACCATCCACCTGGACGCAGTGTCAGACCCCACAGGGTAAGGGCTCAGTCCCACGAGACTGTCCCCACTTCAGAAGCCAGTTGCAAGTCTAGGTTGTCCCCTGTGCTTCCGACCGACTGGCCATAAATCAGTGGTTCCTACGACCTTCTCCTTGAGTTGGGTTAATTTGCTAGAACAGCTCACAGAACACAGGGACCCATCGACCCACGAGATGACGGGTTTCTCACAAAAGGGTACAACTCAGGACAGCCAGAGAAGGGAAACACGCAGGGGAAGGCAGACGGAGGGGCATGGAGTTTCCCTGCCCCCTCTGGGACGTCACTCTCCCAGAATCCGTGTGTTCGCCCACCTGAAGCTCTTGGAACCCCATCCTTTGGGGGGTTTGTGGAGGCTTCCTTACAAAGGAATGATTGATTAGATCATTGGCCATTGGCGACTGAACTCAGTCTCTGTCCCGTCCCCTCCCTGGAAGTTCCGGGTCACTTGGTTTTCTCCACGGTTACCCAGCCCCCTTCCTCAGGTGCCTTCCAAAGTCACTTCGTTAACATAAATGCGGGTGTGGCTTAAAGAGCTTTGTTACGATTATTGAGACACCTTTATTACTCTCATCTCTTAGGAAATCCTAAGGGTTTTGGGAGCTCTGTGCTAGAAGTGGGCAGGAGACCAAATATATGTTTCTTTTTATAAATCACAATGAGACAGTAAGAGCTTAGACTGGGAGAATACCAGCCCCTTTATGCCTTACCCTTAATAAGCCGAGGGCCAGCCCCTGCCTCATTCAGGGAAGGTTTTATAAGCTGAGGATTATGATAAGATTATGGGAGCTGGATGGCATTTATCCCTTAAAAATGTTTTTGGGGGCACCTGTGTAGCTCAGTTGGTTAAGCATCTGACTTCAGCTCAGGTCATGAGCTCGCAGTTCACGAGTCCGAGCCCTGCGTCAGGCTCTGTGCCGACAGCTCAGAGCCTGGAGCCTGCTTCGGATTCTGTGTCTTTCTCTCTGCCTGTCCCCTGCTCGTGCTCTGTCTCTCTCTCTCAAAAATAAATAAAAACATAAAAAAAAATGTTTTTGAATGTTTGCTAACACTTTTTATTGTGGTAAAATATACATAAGGTTGACCATTTGCAGCATTTTGACGTCTACATTTCCATAGCATCGTACGTGACTTTTTATACTTCACCTGATGGAGGTCACTTCCGAAGCATCTACTTCCGATCTTTTATTATCAACACTTTGGGGTTATTATGGCCACGATTTTTTTCTCTTTTGCAAAAACAGAAATAACGCACGCTTAATATTTGTGGTTGCCACACGCATGGTGATTTCTAGAATTAGTGCAAGCAGGTGGGAAACAATCTACTTACCAAAGTGAGATCCCACATTAGAGAGGCTCTTTTGCTTTTTGTTTTCAAAATATTTTAAAATTCTGAAAGTCACCGTTATGTGTGTGGCAAAAATAAAAATATTATAACAATCACAGCCTCTGTTCTTACATGTAAAAATGTATTTATTTTTTAATGTTTATTTATTTTTGAGACAGAGAGAGACAGAACATGAGTGAGGGAAGGGCAGAGAGAGAGGGAGACACAGGCAGCAGGCTCCAGGCTCTAGGCTCTGAGCTGTCAGCACAGAGCCCGACACAGGGCTTGAACTCGTGAGCCGTGAGATCATGACCTGAGCCAAAGTCAGACACTCAACCGACTGAGCCACCCAGGTGCCCCATAAAAACATATTTTGAAGTCAACAGAGAGACCTGTTGTCCTCCCAGAGTGAAAAAGTAAATAAGCATCTGCTTCAGTAGAGGTTAAGTTTTTCTCTTTCAGGGGGAATTCCAATTCCTTATTGGACTCCTCTCTTGTAAATCAGTGTCCGGTCCTTTCTGCCACCAGGCTGGGGTCCCGTCTCAGCTCAGGTTGCTGTCAAATACCAGAGGTTGGGCGGCTTGAGAGCAAGAGAACTCTTCTGCATGTCGCTGTCCAGTTCTCCCAGCACCATTTGCTAAAGAGACTGTCTTTTTTCCATTGGATGCTCTTTCCTGCTTTGTCAAAAATTAGTGGGCCGTGCGTTTGTGGGTCCAATTCTGGGTTCTCTATTCCATTCCATTGGTCTACGTGTCTGTTTTTGTGCCAATACCATGCTGTCTTGATGATTACAGCTCTGTAGTACAGGCTAAAGTCTGGGATTGTGATGCCTCCTGCTTTGGTTTTTTTCTTCAATATTACTTTGGCTATTTGGGGTCTTTTGTGGTTCCATAAAAATTTTAGGATTGTTTGTTCTAGCTTTGAGAAGAATGGCGGTGCAATTTTGATTGGGTTTGCGTTGAATGTGTAGATTGCTTTGGGTTGTATTGACATTTTAACAATATTTGTTCTTCCAATCCATGAGCATGGAATGTTTTTTCCATTTCTTTGTGTCTTCTTCAATTTCCTTCATAAGCTTTCTACAGTTTTCAGTGTACAGATCTTTTACATCTTTGGTTAGGTTTATTCCTAGGTATTCTATGGTTCTTGGTGCAACTGTAAATGGGATCAGTTTCTTTATTTGTCTTTCTGTTGCTTCATTATTGGTGTATAAAAATGCAGCTGATTTCTGTGCATTGATTTTGTACCCTGCGACTTTGCTGAATTCATGTATCAGTTCTAGGGGTCTTTTGGTGGAATCTTTCAGGTTTTCCAAGTAGAATATCATGTTGTCTGTGAAAAGTGAAAGTTTGATTTCTTCTTTGCCAGTTTTGATGCCTTTTATTTCATTTTGTTGTCTGATTGCTGATGCTAGGACTTCCAACACTGTTAACTAGACCACTTTCTTAAACTGCACACAAAAATAAGCTCAAAACGTATGAAAGACCTAAATGTGAGACAGAAAACCATCAAAAACCTAGAGGAGAAAGCAGGCAACAACCTGTTTGACCTCAGCCACAGCAATTTCTTACTCATCACATCTCCAAAGGCAAGGAAATTAAAACCAAAAATGAGCTTTTGGGACCTCATCAAGATAAAAAGCTTCTGCACTGCAAAGGAAGCAATCAGTAAAACTAAAAGGCAACCAATGGAATGGGAGAAGATATTTGCAAATGACATATCAGATAAAGGACTAGTATTCAAAATCTATAAAGAACTTACCAAACTCCATACCCGAAAAACAATCCAGTGAAGAAATGGGCAGAAAACATGAATAGACACTTCTCTAAAGAAGACATCCAGATGGCCAACAGACACATGAGAAAATGCTCAACGTCACTCATCATCAGGTAAATGCAAATCAAAGCCACCCTGAGATACCACCTCACACCGGTCAGAGTGGCTAAAATGAAAAAATCAGGAGACTGTAGATGCTGGCGGGGATGTGGAGAAACGGGAACCCTCTTGCACTGTTGGGAATGCAAACTGGTGCAGCCGCTCTGGAAAACAGTGTGGAGGTTCCTCAAAAAATTAAAAATAGATCTACCCTAATGACCCAGCAATAGCACCACTAGGTATTTACCCAAGGGACACAGGAGTGCTGATGCATAGGGGCACTTGGACCCCAGTGTTTATAGCAGTGCT
The DNA here is from genome assembly GCF_028018385.1 of Neofelis nebulosa. NCBI lineage: Eukaryota > Metazoa > Chordata > Mammalia > Carnivora > Felidae > Neofelis > Neofelis nebulosa. The sequence goes on from NC_080784.1 coordinate 200,515,332, forward strand.
TTCAACAATAGCCAAATTATGGAAAGAGCCTAAGTATCCATCAACTGACGAATGGGTAAAGATGTAGTTTATATGTATACAATGGAATACTACTTGGCAATGAGAAAGAATGAAATCATGCCATTTGCAGCAACATGGATGGTACTGGAAGGTATTATGCTAAGTGAAATAAGTCAGTCAGAGAAAGACAGATATCATATGTCTTCACTCATATGTGGAACTTGAGAAACTTACCAGAAGACCATGGGAGAAGGGAAGGGGGAAAAATAGTTATAAACAGAGAGGGAGGGAGGCAAAACACATGAGACTCTTAAATACAGAGAACAAACTGAGGGTTGGGGGGGAGCAGGGCAGAGGGGAAAATGGGTGATGGGCATTGAGGAGGACACTTGTTGGGATGAGCACTGGGTGTTGTATGTAAGCCAATTTGACAATAAATTATATTAAAAAAAAAAAAAGAAGAACGAGAGAACTTAGTCCTTGCAGTTCTGGAGGCAGGAAGCCTGGGATCAGGATGTCAGCGCGAGCAGGTTCTGGTGAGGGCCCACTTCCTGCCTTGTGGACGGCCGTCTTCTCTCTGTGTCGTCAAATGGGGAGACAGATCCTCTTTCTCATACAGGGCTCCACCCTCATGACCTGATCACCTCCCAGAGGCTCCATTCCTAACATCATTGCCTCGAGGTGAAGTTTCAACATGTGATTTTTGGGGGGACACCAACATTCCATCCATAGCAGGCCCTTTGGTCTTTCGTGAACCTCTGTCTTCTCCTGTCATTTGCTCACTCCTTTACCCGTCCAGCACACTCTGGAACACTGAGCTGGATGCTGGAGCTGCAGCTTTGGGCACGTCCACAAGCTGGGTATATTCTGCACCTTTATGATGACCACGGCCCGCATGGACTGTGTGACCCGGGGAAGGTCACCCACCTCCACGAGCCAGGGGCCCCCTTGGTGGCAGGCATGCTTGCAGGTCCTCGAGCTCCACTCCAGCACGCCTTCCTCTGGGGAGCTCCTCTGACAAACAGTGACACTGTGCAGCACGTCCCCAGAACAGGCACCCTGCACACGTCCCCGTCCCATGCTTTATTTCTGTTGGCTTCAGCTTCTTTTCCCTCCAGTAGATCCTGTCTTGCAGACGTGTGCGTGCACAAAATCCAGAGGTTTGCAAGTTTATTCACTCATCCAGAAAGTGTTTTAGACAGCTGTTCGGTGCCACATGTTGGACTGGTTCCTGGTAGCCGTGTACAGAGGTCAGACTAGTCCTTGCCCTTGGGGAGTTCACAGGAAAGACAGGTAACCGAAGATGACCAGCACGATGGGGGAAAGGTAGGACACTATCCTAGAGCGGGTGCCAGGAATGGTTGGTTGTCCTGTGAGAAGTGATATTTAAACTCATGCCTTGAGGGTTGGTAGGATTTACCCAGGCCAGGAGGGTGGGGGCAGACAGAGGAGAGTGTTTCAGGCAGAGGACACAGTATGAGTGAAGGCCCTGTCATTTGTCTAGAGGCAAAACCCCAGGGGCACTAGGGCACTGAGAGGGAGAGGGGTGGGGGCATGGAAAGGCAAGCGGGGGCCACACACTGTGAGTACAGTGAAGGGCAGGCAAGATGAGGGGCTTCAGTGGCCCTGTGATGGCTGGGGGGACATACCTTGTTCAGTGAGAGCAGCTGCTACTGTTTCCGTGACAGATACTGGGCTGCAGGTGATCAGTTTTCTGATTTTCAAGAGAAGTTAGAATCCAGATCTTCATGTCAAATTTCTTGATTTTTTTAAAAAAAGTTTTACTTATTTATTTTGAGAGAGAGAGAGAGAGAGAGAGAGAGAGAGCAGGGGAGGGGCACAGAGAGAGGGAGAGAGAGAGAATCCCAAGCAGTTTTTGCACTGCCAGTGCAGAGCCGGACGTGGGGCTCAATCTCACGAACTGTCGTATCATAACCTGAGCAGAAAGCAAGAGTTGGATGCTTAATGGACTGAGCCACCCAGGTACCCCTACTTCTTGATTTTTAAATATTGGAAACCAGTTGACCTTGAAAAAAACCCTCCCATTTGTGGTCTGGATCCTGCCTCGTGGGCCACTTTTCACACCCCTTGTTGAGGAGCGTGGGCACCTGTGGAGGCTTCTCTTCATTCGGGAGCACTGAGCCATCATCCACCAGTGGCAGTAGGACAAGATGTACACTTAAAAGAAAGACTTGGGGGGCGCCTGGGTGGCGCAGTCGGTTAAGCGTCCGACTTCAGCCAGGTCACGATCTCGCGGTCCGTGAGTTCGAGCCCCGCGTCGGGCTCTGGGCTGATGGCCCAGAGCCTGGAGCCTGCTTCCGATTCTGTGTCTCCCTCTCTCTCTGCTCCTCCCCCGTTCATGCTCTGTCTCTCTCTCTCTGTCTCAAAAATAAATAAACGTTAAAAGAAAGACTTGGGCTGCCACGTGGAGAGCATATTGGATCCCAGGCAAACCCGGAGAGACTGCGCTGGTCCGGTGGGGAGACAGGAGCTTGGTTTCGAGTAGTGGCGGGGGACAAGTGGACACGCTCGATGGGGAATGGCGGCGTGCCTTGTTAGAGGTGGGAGGAGTCAGGATATCTCCTGGTGTGTGGCAGGTCAGCCAGGTAAAGTGGGGCACCAGATGCTGAGATAGGGAGCCCCGGAGGAGAAGCAGCTTCACAGATGCAGCTTCAAAGATGACAAGGTCACTGAAAGGAACTGTCCAAATCACAGAGCAACTTGAAGGTGGAGCTGACTTGAGGCCCCGGGTACCTGGATTCCCAGGCAGGTGCTCCCTCAGCAACAGGTGCGCAGGCCCGCCTTCTGGCCCCGAGCCAGCTGAGCAGGTGTGCCTTTGGTGCCCAGGGACTGTCTTTTCCCATCAGATTGGATTTTTCCAGCATCTTGGACCTGGCCACAGGCTGTTAACTCGGTGAATGCCTTATTTTCAAATCCATGCTCCAGGAAGATGGATATCGGGCTTCTGGTACAGGAAGGAATGTCAGATCAGACCTTTTCATTCATCTCAGTGGGGATTGGTGGTATTCTGGCTACCTGAGACGCACAGTTATTTCACTGAGTGTCAGAATCTCATTTTCTCTATGTTCATCCTGTTTCTCAGTTACCTTCAAAGACAGGGACAACTCAGCTTGTGAAAAGGAAAAAAAAAAGTAAGAGGAGAAGGACTGCATTTACATGCAAACAATTGCTTTGAAATGCAGAGGTTGGAGGGAGTAGTGGGAGGACTTTTAGCACAGTCGCCAGAAGGCCAGATGGGGAAGTGAATGTGGGAATTAACACTTGTGCTGCGAATTTAATCAAACACACATTGTAAAACATGTGGGAGTTGAACATTTATGTGACATTTTATGCTTCCAAAGGATATTTTGCAAACATATTAATTAGCTATTTCTCCTGCAGTGAGGAAGAAGAAAGGCACTTCCATGAAAATTGTAGGCAGAAGTGGGAGAAGACAGGGGAACAACTTGGGGCCGTAAATGCTAGGTTTCGACCACCTGGGGAACATCCGTGGTGGGTGAGCTACCAGGCCAGGGAAGACCTGTGCCAGTTCAGGGCTCATCATTGTTCTACTGGGGACACACTTCTCCCACGACTGACATCCATTGTGTTCTTTTGTAGAAATATTGTGGGCTCAGCTCAGAAAATTTGAAAAACAGCAAGAAGGAAGTAAAGCCACTTGAAATTCGGCCATGTTAGGGGAGGATGGTACTTTTAGTATTTTGGTCCGTTTCCTTCTTTGTTTCTATGTATCTGTTACACGGTGGAGATTACTGTGCCTAGCTTTGTGTTCTGCTTTTAAAGAATCACTTACCACCATATCAGGTTCCTTTCTCTGCATCACTAAAGCTTCTTTACAAGCACATTCGTAAAGTGTAAATAAACGTTTCATTAGCATCATCGGGTTGCATCACAAAGGGGTCTAGGAAGCCATTGTCGGGTATTGAACTCGTTTGCCTTTTGAATTTTCACTGTGAATAATATTGAAACAGACAGCTCTTTCATAAATCTTTTTTCCCTTGTAAAAAAGTTTGTATTTAAATTCCAGTTAGTTAGCCTACACCGTAATATTAGTTTCGGGTGTGCAACATAGTGATTCAACACCTCTGTACAACACCACGACAGGTGCGCTCCTTAACCCCTGTCACCTATTTCCCCCAACCCCCCGCCCCCACATAAATCTTTTAAGTCTTTTCTGTTAACTTATGTGCTTGATTTTTATGACCGTGATGCATCCATACCCATTATATATAATGTGAAAGAATTTGGAAAATGAAAACATTAAAGCTTCTATACTTTACCATTTCTGGATAAACATTCTAATTTTTAATTTTTATTTCCATTAGTTTTAATCATATAATCTTGCCCCCACACACGCATTTAGTTCATTACATGTGTATATCTTTTTATATGCTGATTATTTTGCAACATTATGTGGAGAAGAAGTCATGGGAATTATTTGGCATGATAATATTAATAATTGTACAGTATTTTGTTTTATGAGTTATGATCATCTGTTTTATTGTTCTTTTATTTTCTGGACATCTGGATTGTTCTGGTGTTTATTAAAGAAACACTGCACTTTGAAAACTTGAGATGAACAGTCCTCTGCATAAATCATTATTCAGCTCTCTAATTATTTATGTGGGTTAGTGCCCCAGAAATGGAAACAGTAGGTCAAAGAATATAAATTTATTTAAGGCTTTCATGCATATTATCAAATCTTTCCCCTGAGGGGCTGGCTCCATTTTCTTTCCCACCAGCAGTGTTCAAGAGCATACCTGTCCCTATACCTTTGTCATCCGCAAGCATTTAAATAACTGGTATTTTATAGGAGAAATAATATAGCATCACATTATAGTATGATTTTGTGTTTATTAGTGAGATTAGATATTTCATAAGTGCCTGAGTTTCCTGTTGGTGCTATAAGAAATCACCACAACAGAGGCTAAGGTGTGTTCTCTCATATTCCCGGAGGCCGAAATTCCAAACCAGTTTCATCGGGCCAAAATCAAGGTGTCAGAAGGTCTTGTTCCTCCAGGGGCCCTAGAGGAGACTCTGTCCCCTGCCTCTTCCAGCTGTGTGGCTGTCTGCACTCCAAGCTCTCTGTGGTCACATTTCTTCCTGGGTCTTCCAGGGTCAAATTTCCCTGTGTCTCCCTCTTATAAGGATTGCACTTAGGGCCCACCCAAGTGTTCCAGGATAATCTTCCCATCTGGAGATCCTTAACTACAAAATTATTTTTTTGCCACATAACTTACTTCCAGTTTCTGGGATTAGACTGTGGATACCTTTTAGGAGGTCCTTGCTGAGCCTACCACAATAAGCTGGTTTTCAAATGTTTCTTCTGTAAATGGTCTGTATAGTCTCGCATCTTCCTTATGCGGCTACTGGGATGTTAAGGATTCTGTTAGTAACTTTTACAATCCCTTTTGCTATTAGGAATATTAACAATATCCTTTATGACATTTCCTTTTTACATTTAATTTCCTTTTTATTTTCAATGTGTGGATTATAAAATATTTTTATGTATCAAAGGCTTTCTTCTCCTCTGAGATTTCTTCTACTTTTTCTTTAAGTTTGTTTATTTATTTTGAGAGAGAGAGAGAGACAGAGAGCGAGCGAGCACACACATGCAGGGGAGGGGCAGAGAGAAAGGGAGAGAGAGAATCCCAAGCAGTTTCCACACTGTGGAGCCTGGTGCAGGGCTCGATCTCATGAACCGTGAGATCATGACCTGAGCCAAAATCAAGAGTCGGATGCTTAACCAACTGAGACACCCAGGCACCCCTCTTCCACTTGTTTTTAGCTTAGAAATTTCTTCCCCTCTCAGAAATACAATGAGTATTCATCTGTATTTATTTGTGGGTTGTTTTATGGGAACAGTTTTTACATTTAATTCTTAAAATCTTTTGAGTTATTCCAGAACATGGCGTAAAGCATTTAAATGTAGCATTTCCCCATCTCTCTTCCCACTCTTCCTCAACTACTCACTAATTCAGACCACCTTTCCCCTATTGATTTTTGGGGTTGCCTTACCCACATGTTCCATTTGTGATACACATGAGTTTCTGCTTCTGGACTGTCCACTTTGTTCCTCTTGAATTTCTGTGGTGAGGGCACACCCCTGCTTTTTTCATTATTGTCACTTGAGTGTATATTTCATACTGCCGTCACCAGTCTTTGTTTTCAAAACTGTGTCAGAAACATTCACTCGTGTGTTCCTCCGTGGGAACTCTGAACCTTTCCTCCTTTCCCAGCACAAACAAAAATGTCACTGGAATCGAACTTTTGATTGGAATTGTGTTAAACCGATTCGTGAATTTGGACTCAGTCGAGACTGTTTTCCCTAATTTATTACTTCCGCTGAGAAGCGTGCCTCCCTCTGCATTTAGGTTTTCTTTCTACCACTCAGTTGTTTTTGTTGCTGTTGCATTCCTAAGAACTAGAAACGGTAATTTTCTTATTAATTGCTTAGGTATTTTGTAGCAGGTTGCTGCTACCAGAGGTTTTCCCATTATGGTTTCTAACTAGTTGTTAAAGTATGGGAAAGCTCCTGATTGTGTGTGGTAATCTGGAAGTCTCTGCTGCTTGCTCATAGTTCTGTTTCTTTGTTTGCTTACCTAGACAACTCAGATGGACGTTTATTGATAGCATCTGCAGCGAATGCCAGTTTGGCCCCTTCTTTTCTAACAGTGACGCTTCTTATGTCTTTACTGACCTCCATGTCTTCTTGCGTTGGCCAGGATATGTTAACGGTGTTGACTGGAGGAGGCATTTTTGTTTTTCCTGATTTATTGGGAACACCTGTTGTGTTTCACTACTGGGTATATTAATTTTCATTAATTTGAAATGGATATTATTTATCCTCGTTAGGAATTATCTGTCCCATCTTGGTTTTTGTAGATGATCAGCAATGCGCAAAATATGTCCTGCTTTCTATTAAGCTATTGATGCTTTTGTGTTACCAGTCAATTATCAGATGTGTTATAACATTAGAATGTCTTATTTTAAACCATCCCTACATACATTCCTGGGATACGTCTTCCTTGGTTGTTGTGGAATATTTTTACATGTTGTTAAATTTGATTCACTCATATCTTGTTTAGTGTTTGTATACTTACGTCAATAGATGAAATCTGGAGCTTTTAATGTTGAACCCATATATTTTTTTTTTTTATCTCTTTTCACCTTTCACTCTTTCTAGAGCAGATTCTGTAACATTAGTTGGTATCAAAAGAACTTACTAGTAAAACAGTCTCGACCCAGTCTTGTTGGGAAGAAATTCTTTGAAGAAGCTTTATCAGTTTCTTCTTTAACAATCTAATCTATTTTTTCTTGGGTCAATTTTGTTAATTTCTGCCTTTTCAATAAAGTTATATATCTCATTGACACTTTTAAATACGTCTGCAGATATGTATACAACTCTAAGTTTTAATGTCCTCTATGTCTATATATCTTCTCACTTGATCTAATTTGATTTATTGGACTTTGCTGTCTTTTTTAAAACAAAACTTCCAACTCGTTGCCTCTAATTTTGTTATTTGAAAGACTAAACTCTGTTACTGATTTTCCTGCTTTCCAGTTTTATAAATTTCTGCTTTATTATTATTATTTATACATTTTTTCCTTTGAACAGAGATTTGCCAACATTCCTGAGATTGTAACATGCCACTTTCTCAATGTGATTGTTTTCTAAATAAGTTGTCATTTTAATTTCATATTCAGAACAATTACTTAGAACAGTGTTATGAATTCTACCTCAGGTAGATGTGACTTTGTTATTGTTGCTCATTGCCAGTTGTGTTTTGTTGCATAAAGAGAAGGCAACCCATTATGTCTCTTTTGGCGAACAAATTGCGGTTATTCTGAGGTTGATTTGTGATCAGCCTGGATAAATGCTGCACGTTTGCATAAGTACATAGCTCATTCTTACACCGTTATACCATGCACACCTGGCATTATGAAATGATCATGATTTCATCACAGTAATTATCGCTGATCTACAAAATACAAAGAAAGGATCTCATGGCAGAAAAATTCCCCATGAGATTAAGAAAGGGGTGAAAAATGTGATTCTGTAATAGAATGAGCTCCAGAGAGAAGGTCACGGAACAGCTCCAGCTGCCGTGTGGGGTGGTGCAGGGCGGTGTAGGGAGGGCAGTGCTGTGTGGAGCCGTGCGGTGTGGGGTGGGCAGGGCGGTGCAGTGGGCGTACGTGTTGTGGTCCCAGCACCACCACCCAAGTACTGAGGGATTTTGAGTAGGTTACTACACCTCTCTTAGCCTGTTTCCTCACCTCTTCAATGAGGTTACAATGGCACCTGTTTCACGGGGCCTTTGTAAGATTTGGAGAAGGACATACATGCCAGGGCCTTGGAACCGTGCGTGCAGCTGGTGCTAAGTTGATGTCAGCCAACATCTCATTTAAATCACGGATTTAATCACGGATTGGAAATACGTATTACTACTTTCTGTTTTACAGATTATAAACTCGGGCTCAGAGAGGTTTAGTAATCACCCAGCAACTGCAGCAAGGAAGCAGTGGGGCCTAAGCTTCCTGGCGTGGAAGCCCGTGACCTCTGTGCAGTAGAACCAAAGTCCTGACTTGTTGACGGAGAGGGAAGGGGGGTGTCCCCAGAGCTTAGAGTCCTGGATAGGAAGCCAGACGGGGCGCAGTCCTCTTCCCAACCCCCGGGCGCCTGAAAGCACTTACTTTCTGAGAGCTTTTGATCTACAGCTCTCTCGGCTTCAAGCCCTGGAAGGAGAGAGAGCTTGATTTTTGTAAGACTGTAAGGAGAAACTCGTTGGTCTGTGTTAAAGTGATTTCAAGCCCCAAACAGCCCAACATTTTTATGCTTCAGTGACTTCGAAATCGCACCTCTCCTCTTTGAAATGAAGAATCTCATTTTGGGTGTGACCCAGATGCTTTCTGTAGCCAGAGAACACACTCAGCGGGGCTGGGAGCAGCTCCCGGATGGGTTTCCTTTGAAGGGAAACAGGAAACGAGAAAATTGGAGACTGTCACCTCTGCACGCTCACTTCAGAGCCGCTCACAGGCTGATGTCCGTGCTCCTTCAAATGACATTCAGAGACGCGAATCTTCTCTTTTAGATAATTCAGGCTTTTCAGATGGGGCAGTTCGAGTCCTGTTAGCTTCTGGACTCAGCTGTAATTCATAGCCTGCCTCTCGAAGTGTGGTCCCTGCCCAGACCAATGCCTTCTGAATCTCAAATTCTGGGGTTGCAGCTCAGCGATCTGTGTTTTAACCAGGCCTCCAGGTGCACCTGATGCCTGGTCAAGTGTGCGGACTCCTAGAAGAGTGATTCAGAGCGAGGACCCTGGGACCAACACGCAGGTTAGGATCTCGGCTCTTCTACTTACCGGCTGTGTGTCTTGGGGCAGGTTGCTCACCCTCTCTGTGCTTCAGTATCTTTGTGAGTAAAATGAAGATAAAATGTGCACAACTCACAGAGTTGTGAGAATTTACCTTCTCAGGATGATTCAGCCTGGCATTTAGGAGTCAGTCCCTCGGTATCAGCTCTGTGTCGTTGTCCTGCGGGTGTGGGATGTGTGCTGGACAGTCTACATGCATCACCTCTTTGCCGTGCACCTTCAGGGTTGGTCGTTCTCACGTCAGTCTTCCCCAGACAGTCCCCTCTCAGACACTCTCTTCGTCCCGTTTCAGAGTCCAGTGGTCCTTCCCCTGCTGGTCGTTCCCAGGCACCGAGGTCAGAGACCTCATCTTTGAACTCTCCTGGGTCTGAACATGGTGTCAGTGACACTGAGATGCTCCCTAAGTGTGGAAGGAATGCACAAACCTTCCGTGACCTTAGAATGGTGAATACCGCAACCCATGAATTTTCTAACGCTTCCTCACCCCCATGCACACAAACAGACCCCCATGCCACCTGCTGAGAAATAAGTGTATGGGCAAGACTGAGACCACGGACTGCTCAGAGTAGTGTGACCTTGGGCGAGTGACCTCTCCTGACCCCGAGCTCCTCATCACTGAGAAGAGGGGCTTGGACTGAAGTCGCCCCAAGGCTCCTGTCTGCTCGAGCTTCTGGTTTGACAGCTCCAGCAGCTACAGCCATGTGGTGATGCATGTCCCTGGCCTGGGGCACCTGGGCCCCTCAGCTCAGCTGGCGTCTCACTCTGCAGGCAAGGAAGGTTGGAGGGATACAGAGATACGTTAACAGTTCTTGAAGCCTTGCCGTCTGGAATCTTAAAGAAAGTCTTTGAAGCTTGCCTGAACTTGGCTGTCCCGTCTTCAAGACAGCCCAGGGGAAAGCGAATAATTGAGCTGCCCTCTGGGTGCGTGGCCTGGAGTGGGTGTTGCAAGGCAGAGAATCCCCAAGCCCACGTGGGGAAAGGTGAGTGGCTCTGGAGATGGCTTGGCCGAGAGGCTCCTGCCCTGCGACTCTCTTGGCCCTGACCACCAGTCTGGAGTTGCCGTGGGGCAAAGCCTTGAAGGCAGAGGCCGTGGGGCAAAGGTCAGGCTGAGAGCAAGGTCTGCACCTTCACACCTGGGCTCGGAGAGCCAAGAGCTGACATTTGGCGTGGGCCCCTCCGCTCTCAGCTCGGTCCACGTGTTACTCGTGGAGTCTGTGCAGTGACCCTAGGAATCAGGCACCGTCGATATCCTCCCCATCTCACAGGTGAGAACTGAGCCACAGCGTGAGATTAACGAATGTGTTTCAGGTTCACCCAGACAGCAGACAGCAGAGCTGGGTTTGAGCACAGGGTACTGGAATCCCCCCTGCTGTTGCCATTTCGGCCTTGGCCTTCCAGGCAGATCCCAACTCGACAGAAGCAGTTGCATCAAGGCGCTCCCAGTCCGTGGCCAGCTCGTCCTGAAGGACACAGATCAGAGACACATCTAGGAAATCACGCAGTAATAAATGCTCTGAAGCAGAACAAAGCCAGGAGGAGGGAGGGGGTGGCAACGCAGGCTGCTTTAGACAGGGTGGCCGGTAGGGGGAGGCCCCTGGCGCTGAGAGGAGCAGGAAGCAGGGGGAGTAGATGAGACAGATCTCTGGGAAGCAGGTCTTAGCCCTTCCGCAGAGATGTCTCTGCTGGAACCCTTTCCGAACCTGGCTTTTCCCCTCTCCCTGCTGCTGCTGCTGCCTGTCTCCCTCCAAGTTTCAGTCTCATTCAGTCCCTTTCTCCCTTTCTCCCACTGATGCCCCCCAATTCCGGCCCTGTTCCTTCCTCCTCTGGACCACTGCAGGTGACTCAAGTCTATAATCTCCTACATCCGTAGTAATTCTGATCAACTCGTTTTGCTCAAATGAAACCAGTGTTTATTGAGTGTCCACAGTGCATCAGACCCCCCAGAGGTAGTAAGGCAGGCAAAGTTCCTGCCTGCAAGGAGCTCACACTGCTGGAGGGGCAGATGGAAGGGACAGCAGACAGTGAGGCCCGTGGAGGGGGGGGATCCCGAGGATGAAAGGATCAGGGAGCAGCCCCAGCACAGTAGAGGAGGCCCAGGGAAGCCTTTAGGAGAAGGTGGTGTCCGCCCTGAGGGTTAGGGGATGGCTAGGTAGCCAGTGGGAGGGGAAACGCCACCCCAGGCCAGGCAAACAGCCGGTGCAAAAAACCAAAAACAAGACAGAGAGAGAGCTAGGCATGTGAAAAAACCGACAGTGCCTCAACAAGAGTGCCAGGGAGGCCACAAGAGATAAGGGGGACGGGTCAGCTGGGGCCACACTCCCATTCTGCCCGCCCCCGCACGCTCCTGCCATTTCAGGCCTGCCCGCCACACCACCTTCTTCTGGCAGTGCTTTGGTGGGCTTGCGCCACGTCCCTCAGTGGGAGGGCACAGAGCATGGTGGAAAATGCTCCGACTTGGAATTCAGAAAGCTGTCGATTTCCTACCTCTGCCACTTTGTAGCTGTGTACCTTGAACAAGTTCCTGCAGTTCTCTGAGTCCCAGTTTCTGCATCTGTAAAATGGGCACAATAGTGCATGCTCGATGGCGTTATCGCAGCCACTGAAAGACATGCTGTATGTGAAGTGCTTATCACTGTGTTCTGAAACACTTGCCACCTGGTGACGCAGTGGATCCTGTGTCCACCCGATGAAGCCCGTTTCCTCAGTCTGGCATTCAAGGCCCCCGAATTTGGGCCCCATCTCCAATCCTAACGCATCTCTTCTCTAGCAGCCTTCAACTATCCATGCTTTCCCGGATGCCCCTTCTGCTCTCCCACCATCCTCCCTGCCTGGTACCATTTATTCTGTCTTACCTCTTTCAATCCACATCACTTAACCTTTAAGAAAGGCCCAACTCCAGCAGTTACAAACTCCGGAAAAGAAATATGATTTAACAGCCTTTCTGAAAATAGAAAGGAGAGGCTAAACACCACTTGAGCCTGGCCTGGTGCTCCCAACAAAAGCTTTTCACTCGCTCTGTTGAATTCCCATAATAGCGTTTCCCGGGCCTTCGGTCTGATAGGGCAGCACTGGGACGTGCCCTTTCTTACTGCTTCCCTCCGAGTTCACATTGACTGTAATCTCTTGAGGGGCTGAGCCTCTCTCTTTTGGATTCACATTTCTCTCCCTGCATTGCCTGGTGGGGAGTGGACGTCACTAATATTGTTGACTGACTGAAAAAGCATTTCATCGAGGAGACTAAGTAGCCTCTTCTATTAGCTTAACCTGATGAAGGGGACTAGCAGGGGCTAGTGATGGTGGGGATTGTCTTCCAGGCACAAGGGCCTATTCTGTTTCTTTGGTGCCAATCTGTGCAGTTTAATGGAGGCTGAGAGACCTGGTAGGTGCAGGGCCCAGGGGAGATGCAAACCCAGACACTGTGCTTCCATAATTAGATGAGGCAGATGTTGCTTCTGGCAGATTTCAAGTCCTGCTATTGGAACAATAACACTCCTCTCACGTGTAACTTGACCTCTGAGCTTCTCAAACGGCCCTCACCGATAATAATTCCTCTCTACGCTTTGAACACTGTTAGCCTGGGCCCCTGCCCAGGAGAGCTTGGTGTGGAACATAACACACACACACACACACACACACACACACACACACACACACCCAGCTATCTGTCAGGTCTGGGATGTGGCTCAGCACCTCCCTGAGACATTCACGTTGCTCAGGCCCAGGACAGTTAGGTTGTGTGGCTGAATAACAGCAAAGGACCCTGAGCCTATAAACCAGAGATTCAGCACCCAGAATCTCAGTGGGGTGCACAAAACTCCAGAAAAGCATCCCAAATAAAAATTACTTCTATCTCAACCTAATACTTAAAACAAATTTTTCATTGTTTTAGTCAAAACGCTACATGGAAATTGTTTAAAAAGGAATCCAGTCCTACTGAAAAACCCATAGGGAGGAGCAGGGGTCCATTACTTTACCTGCTGAGTTTCTTACAGTTCCTTTAGCTGTTATTTAGCAATTCCCACATATTTTAAAATAATTTAAGCTAGTTTCATATAATAAATCTATATGCATGTATATATAATCATAATCTAAATATAAATCATTGGTTGTAACACTAATTCTGTCGTTTGTTTTAGACATTTTCATTGATGTTCTATTGTAATACTTGAAGGTCCAAGCATCCTTATACCACTCGCTCTCCCCTCCCCTTTCTCTGTTCTTCTAGTACAGTTATAGCACAATCTTTTATTAATCACTAATTAATATTTATATTATTATTATGTACCCTGATCATTTTCCTTTTTCATGCAACTTTTTGTTTCTCCTGGAGTTAGTGATACCTTTGTTGTTATTTCTCACTTGCTTCGTTTTCTTTGTACCTACAGTTGATTTCTTCCAAATGCTTTAATATTAAGTGTTCAGCAATAAATTTGCAAAATGCTAAAATATATTGCAAATGTCCTGTCAGTTCTATTTTTGTACCTCAGTCTTTTGGCCTGTTATTTTAACCTAAACTAGTTGTCTCTAGTTTGGATCTGATGCAGGCTTGTCCTGCTGGGTTTCCTGTGTCTCTCTAGCAGGTAGGATCTGCTGTTTCTTGGGTTCCCCGTCTTCCTCTTCTTGGTTTATTTTCTTCTTTTGCTGAGTCATTTCTTCTAGTACTTTACTAAGAAAACATGAGGGAAGGGAAATCTTTTGAGATTTTCCATATCTGAAAATTATACTATATGTATACCTAATAGAGAGTGGGGTTGGCTGAAGAACTCTTTGATGAATATAATTTTCCTCAGAATTTTGAAGGGATTGCTCTTCCTCAGAAGAATTCTGAGGGATTCCTCAGAATTTTGAAGGGATTCCTCAGAATTTTGAAGGCAGTGCTGATGAGAAATTTGATGTCTTTCTTATTTTACTCACTTCATAGGTAAAGTATTATTTACCTCTGGGAGCTTCTAGAGTTTTATCTCTCGTTTTATAATTTTACAGTTTATATCCTTTGGTGTGGCTCTTTTTCCTTCATTGTGCAGAGTTCTCCTTTTATTCTGGTACATTTTCGTATGTCACTTCTGTGACAGTTTTTTCCCTTCTATATTTCTATTTTCTCTTTCTCAAAATCCTTATAGTCAGATCATAGACTGACCTTCTAATTCTGTTTTTAATCTTTCTTTTCCTCCATATCTCTCTCGTTTTGTTCTTTATGGGAGATGTTCTCAAATTTATCAGGTGTTATTGATGGGGCTTTGCCCCTACATTTCCCGTTTTTGCTCCAGATTTCTTTTTGTTGGTTTCTTTTGGCCTCTCTCCTTCATGCTGGGGACCTTCTCAAATGTCTGGTGCCCCTACTTCAGAGGGCTGAGCAGAAGCTCTGGGGGAGGGATGGGGTTTCATCCAGGGTGATGAGAACGTGAGCAGCATTTTTGTCAGGAGGTGTTCGGACGGCAGCGTGGGATGCCTTTTCTCTTCGGAGGTTGGTTTCTCTTCACAGAACAGGAGGTGCCTGAGTTGCAGGAACAGGTCAGAGGCCAGGGATTGGGGGCTTTGAGGTTTGTTTACTAGTTTTCAGCTTCATGTTTTGTTACTGTGCCTGGTATGTCCACACCTGAAGTCACCATGGTCCCGCTGATTATGAGAATGAGCCAGACTGTGTGGGGAAGAGAGCTGACTGGCTGCAAGGTGAGGGCAGCAGACAAGGGTCTGTGCTCTTTCACCCCATCTCACCTGCCTTCAGTGGTCCCTTGTGCCATGCATCAGGGGTCTCGCTTCCCCACGGTGTCCCCTGGGGGCTCAGATTGTCCCTTCCCCCACTTGGCTATCCCCCTGCTTGCCCACCATTGCCACTTTTCCTCTCTTGTTCTCACAGCGAATACCTGTGTATTCCTGGACTGTCGTTCTCAGGAGTCAGAGAAGATAATGGGTGATCTGCCTTGTTTATCAGATAATTTCCATGCCTTTTTTTTTTTTTTTTTTTTTTTTGGTAATCCTTCAATACCCAAAACAGAAAAGGCACCCAGGAGACTTCAAATAAATTGATTTTAGAATGATCAAATTATAAAATGCTAGATTGGGAAACAGTGTTAAGGAAAGCCTGCGGTATTCATATCGGAATGGGGGACCGAGGCTCAAATAGCACCCACCCTCCTCTTGAATGCCTCTGGTAACAAAGCTTTCACTGCTTCCACAGGTTTGTAGGAGAGGTGGTATGCACCAGAGTGTCCGATGGTACTTATTTTAAAACGTTGGGCTTGAGCCCTACCTAAGACCTCCTGAATTAGAAACTTTAGAGAATGTCTGCTGGGGTTGAAAAGGTTAATGCCTACCCATCTACGTTTGGGACCCTTAGAAATGGAGGTCAGACCTGTTCTCATTGGGATTCAACACAAGTCCTGGCTACATGAGCAGCAAGCCAGCCTGCCCTGTTCCCCGAGGGAGCATGGGGGTCTACAGAGTCGACACCTAGTCACCTAGGGGTGCAGCCAAATCCTCATCCAGGGGAAGGAGCAGAAAGAGGCCTCACCCTCTGTGAAAACAAGCCCTTACTAGGTTAGCCCCACCCTGCCAGCCGATATGGACCCATGGCTGCCACCCAAGAACCCAGTAACTCTGCTGTGGGATGAGGAAGGGGTGGGACAGAAGGCCAGGAGTTTATAGGCAGGGTCCCTCTTCATGCAGCCCAGAACAGTGGAGACCAAGGGCGGCCTGTGCCCCCACCCAGTCTAGGTCTAAGCAGATGTAGTTTTAAACAAGTTTTCCAACAGGATAGCTATGTTAGAACGCCCTAGGAGGCCCCATCATGGCCTGGCGCTCTGCGTTGTGTGAAATAGTAACAATAATAAACCCTGTGTGTGTTACTGAGAACTGAGCACCAGGCTGAACACTTTACAGTCTATTTAATTGTCACAACAGCCTGTAATGTAGGGTTTATTATCCTTATTTTACTGATAAAGTGAGGATCATAGAAGTTAAATAGCACGTCCAAAATTACAAAAGGGAGTACCCATGAGGCGAGAAGTCACAGCCAGATGGGCATAGCACCTAATGCCTACACCTGGGCTCACGTGGGTTCACCTGGGCTCGCGGTCTGCTCCAGCTCTGTTAAGTGACAGGATATGGTGGGGCTCTGGGACAGGCAGAGTGACGCAGTCGGGCCTCTAGTCACTGCCCAGCAGTCACGCTGTGGGCAAAGCACCTTCCCTCTCTGGGTTTTTGTTCTCTACCTCTATACCCATGGCCAGCGCAAAAATAGTTTTGTGGGCATCTGCGAGACAGAATGATTGAAAGCTGAAGCTCTGCCCCATCTTGCCAAGTCCCCGGACAAGAGTAACTGATATGTGACCTGAACACCGTGAAAACTTAAAATTTTAGGATTGAAGAATTTAAGTAATGTATGAATCATAGAGACTTGCTCAAAGAACATCAAAACCATAAATGTGTACGATTGTGGGCTTTTGCAAAGCATCTTACGATAGACATTAACAAATGTTAGAGGACATTTGGATCATACAGCCCTTGAGTAGAAATTGATCATAGCAGACACTGACCTGACCCCTTCTGGAATGCAGAAATCTCTTAAACAACCCTGACTTTGTCACTGTTGCTGTTTGTCAAACACTTACCAAGTAGTCCCTCCACAGAAGGCATTCTGCTGTGTACTTAATTTTACAGATGGGCAAACTGAAGTTAATTTATTGCCACACAGTCGGGAAGTGTCAGGACACAACCCCAGGCAGTCTGGTTTTGGATTAAGTTCTCGGCTTTTCAAGCACAGAGAACTTCATGTGCTCTACCCTGGAGCTTGGAAACCAGAGCCCCCTGTACCTGTCGGCCTTCTGATCAGGGGCTCACCCCTGCTATTTCCCTAGCTACTTCAATTCTGCAAACATTCACCCAAATGTTAAATAAATCCATTGTAAATTTCCTGTCCCCTCTGACAAATATACTTTGCAAGGATTTTTGGGGTGTGTGTGTGTGTGTGTGTGTGTATGTGTGTGTGTGTTTGTTTAAGATTCCTAGTGAAACATTTACATACCTTCTCTTCTCACTGGGAACAATGGAAAGCATTTGCAACATTTGGTTTCCGGCATCTTTAGCTTATTTTCTTAAAAACAAGTACATGTCTTTTCGATAAATGAAAGTTCTCAAAAAACCCAAGTACCTATATACCATTTTTTTTAAGCCAAATTTTACTGAGCCCAGAATTACATTTTGACATTTCCCCCACAGGTCTGTGTGGAGCCTGGCAAATGTTAAGTCCTCAGAACCAAATCAGACCAATGTGGAGTTTTTACTATATTTTTCTCTTCCTGAGATGTGTGTTGTGAGACTGATAATGAATATTTTAAAAACAAAAAAGAGAATTCCCTATTCCAAAATGATTCCAAGAACAAAATAAATGTCTCCCCCAAATTCCAGAACATGACAACAGAGATGCGGAAACTGATTCACTGTAACTAGAGACAAGAGTGGCCGTGGTTTTTGAAAATTGAGATTGTCCACAGTCCACTAGCGTTTCATATAAAGGTGGGGAAGGAGGGAAGCAAGAAGCAGTCGATATAGGTCTAACTCAGAGCTGTTCTGGTAAAAGTTGTGGTAGGAAAGTAGTTGTAATTAGTAGCCTCTGTGCGTGTGACACTGGGGCAGGGCCGGGGTAGAGACGCTGAGGAGTTCTGGGAGCTCAGTCATCCAAAGTTGCTTGTTTCTTTGACATCCTAGCCTCTCCCAGTTGCAAGATCAGCACTTGTCCCCAGTGCCTAGACCACTACCTGAGATGGGGTGCGAGAAAAGTCATGTGTCTTTATCTTCCCAAGTTCCACTCAGTCCAACCCAAGTTCACCCTCACTGGGGCCAAAAAGAGTCTCCTGCGAATGGCTTCCTTGGGCATTCACTGCCTTCCCAGGGTTGTACAAGGGCCCTGAGGCTGACACGTGTTCTGCTGTTTCTCCCAGTGGTTCCTCAGTGGCTCCTTCTGTCTGGGAGGGAATCAGCTGAGCAAATTATGCATGGCCAGCCTCCTGCTCAGTCCAGCATGTCCTTGTGGTAGCAGGTGGCTCTGCTGGTGATGGATGTCCTCCCTCTGGTCAGCCAGGCTGAAGGACCCTTGCTGTTGTTTGCAGCTGTGACCCTTGGGGTCCAGTCTCCTTAGATGTCCATGTAGCCATCCCCCACCTGAGGTCCTGCCACTTCCACAGAGCTTTAAACAAGACAGGGACAGTTTTACGCTCATCACAGAAAGTCCACGCTCTTGTCTTCCTTCTCAGTCCTAAAGACTCAGGTCACTCCTATGCTTTCTCTTACTCTTTCCTCTCAAACAACACCTAGAGTTTCGGTTCCTACCTGTTCTCTCCTTAGAAAGCCTTGAATGGTTTAGGGTCTGGATTACTAAAGAACAAATTTGGAGGTGAGGAAAGTGCTATCATCTTTCCATTAGGAATGAATGACATATTTCTCTAAAGCAAACACATACTTTCTACCTGTGCTTTCTTATCCTGGTAGTTTAACCCCTCAATGATTCTTGTTTAACTCCTGTTCAGCACACACTCTTGAAGCTAAGTTTTGACGAAGAGTTACTCAGTAGCCAAAAGAGAGCTACAGGTGCTGGTTGTTGGAAATAGAATCACATCAAGTCTGTCCTCCCCATCCTACTCCCCACCAAATAAAACATAACAATCACCACAACAGGAAACATTAAAAAATAAGTAGGTGTTACATCGATGTGGGCTCCAGCATCACCCACTCACTGGCAGTCCTGGGACGTCCTCAGGTGCTACTCCCTATCCTACTCAGAAGGCGATGAGATAGGGAATACCTGTGGGAATAGTCGAGCTTGGGTGGTCAGGGAAGGCTTCTTTGAGAGGTGGCATTGTAGGTGACTGGTCAGAAGGAGCAAGCTTACAAAGATGGGGAAGAGGTCAAGGCCAAAGGATAGTAAAGGCAGGGGTGAGTGTGGCAGATTGAGGAAGAGAAAACGTGGCTGGGGTACTGGAGTAAACTGGGAGAGTGGTATGTGACAGAGATCAAAGAAACAGGGGCCAGATACAGAGAGAAAAGTGGCCTAACATTTTTCTTCCAGAAACAAACAAATTTGTGCTTTTATCCACGATTAGCCCTCCCACCTTAAGCCACCAAGAAACAGACAAAATCTTTGAAACAACAGTTCCTTAAAATGGATGGCTCTCAGTGCAAGACAGCAATCCCGAGAGAAGGGAAGCAAATAAAGTAGGCCCTACAACCGCCCCGGCGGCCTGATTGGCAAGAAAAATGATGGAGAGGAAGGAGCTACAGAGAGAAGGAGAAAGACCGAGAGACAGAATGAACTCTGCATATCAGCAAAGAGGTCTTCTCAAGTCTTTTGTTGAACAAAATGCATCAGAAAAAGTAACCCGAAGCAGAAGGAGGAAGACGAGGAAGAGGTAAGTCAAATAACAGCGGGAGTTCACACACATCTGGAAGTGTTCCAACTCACCGGAGTGGAAAGACCTCCCAATATATTGACATTGAGTAGAGTTCTCATTGGGATTTGGCCTCAGTGGTGGGGCCGTGTTAGCCTGGAATAAAGAATGTTCAGGACCCCCTCTAGCAAGGCTGAAACACTTCTAAATGAACAAACTGATTTCAGGGACCTTGACTGCATCCAAGAACAAAGCTGGATACTACTTAAAGGGATACATCAAAAACCCACAAGAAGCTACATGAAATTCACAATGACTGACATCCAGTAAAAAATTACCAGGCATGCAACTCAGCAAGAAGACATAATCCATGGTTAGAAGGTAAAGTAACTAATATAAGCAGAAGCAGAAATTTCAGAGACAATAACATTGGCATATTAGGGTGCTAAAACAGCTTGTATACATACATTCCAGGTGCAATAGAAGGAAGGGGAGGGCACAGAGATGAAGAGAAGAGTGAAGGGTGTAAACAAAGACCTGAGCCAAACTTCTAGGGTTGAAAAATGCAACACTGAGTATGAAATGCACACAGAATGGGATGAACAGTAAATTAACATTGTGGAGGAAGACAGTAGCCAACTTCAAGATGGAGCAAAAGAAACTATGCAGAATGAAACAAAGAAAAAAGATTGAGAAGACTCAATCTGATATGGGCATCTACAAAAAACCTAAACACCTACAGCTAACACCACACTTCATGGTGAAAGATTAAATGACTTTCCCCAGGACTGGAAAAAAGTGAGGATATCATCTCTCATCAGTAATTTCAACATTGAACTAAAGGTTCTATCCAGTGCAATAAAGCAAATGAAATACAAATAAAATGCACCTTGTTTACAAAGTAAGATTTAAAACTCCCTTGATTTACAGAAGACATGTTTACTTATATAGGAAATCCCAAAGATTTAACAGAAAAGGTTGATAGAACTAATAATTAAGTCTGTCCAGGTCACAAGATACAAAGTCAGTAGAAAAAGATCAATTGTATTTCTATGTGTAGCAATAAATAATTGGAAATTAAAAAGAAAATATCATTTGCAGTAGTGTTAAAATATGAAACATTTAGGGATAAATTTATCAAAACATGTACAAGACTGTATGCTGAAAACTATAAAACAGTTGAAAGAAATTAAAGGCCTAAAGAAACATATATACCATATTCATGGACTAGAAAACAATATGGTTAAAATGTCAGTACTGAAACTCATCAGTGATTCCAGTGTAATTCTAATGAAAATCCTTTCTCACCCTTTTTCTTAGTAGAAAACAGATAAGCTGATTCTAAAATATATATGAATATTAAAGGTCCTCGAATAGCCAAAGCAGTTTCGAAAAGAAGGAACAAAATTGGAGGTCTTGTACCATCTGATGTTAAGATTTACTACAAAATTACAATGTGGGGGCATTGGGGTGGCTCAGTTGGCTAAGCATCTGACTCTTGATTTCAGCTCAGGTCATGATCTCATGGTCATGAGATCGATCCCCAAGTTGGGCTCCATACTGAATGTGGAGCCAGCTTAAGATTCTCTCTCTCTCCCTCTGCCCCTCTCCCCTGCTCATGCTTTCTCTCTCTCAAAATAAACAAAAACAAAACTGCAATGTTGTATGGCAAAACCATAGAAAATAGATCAATGGAACAGAACAGGGAAGTCAGAACTCAATCTAAACATAGATGACCAACGGATACCCAACCAAGGTGGCGAGGTAATACAAAGTAGACAGAATGATCTTTTCAGTAAGTGGTGCCAGAACAATTGGATATTGAAATAGGAAAAAGTGGAAGTAGGAGATGGACTTGAGCTTGTTTAGCAATGCCAGAGGTTGGAAGCTGGTCTGGGCTCCCTGGCTTTCCCCTCTTCTCCCTCAGAGTGATTCCACTAGATGAGAACCCGTGGGGCAACATGGCCATGTGTCCCTGGGGATGTGCATAGCCTTAAAACTTGTTCTATGAAATGCATACTTTTTAAGCCACACTTTGCTTCAAGTAAACATGATGGTTTCCACTTAAAGAGCTCAGCTTTGGGAAATGCCACCTAGTAAATGGCCCATTACCCAGACTCCAGATCCTATCCTCACTCATTAAAGAAAAACAAACAAACGAACAAACAAACAATTACAAAAACAGCAGGAAATCTGTTGCTTCAAAAAGCATACCGCGGCATCACTCAAAATATTTATTTAGAAGCCGCTATATCTAGAAGGAACAACAGGGCTGGCATAGCCAGTGTTCTCCGTGGACTGATGAGGAAACCGTGGCCAGAGGCAATGACTTGCTCAGAGATGCACCAGTCACGAGTAACAGTAATGATCGTGATAATATCAAACGTGTGCATGACACCAACTCCATGCCAGATACATTCCAGGCGCTTTACACATACTGACCTATTTAATCGTAACCACCCTGCTGAGTAGGTACAATTGATTGGCATCGATCCCATTTTGCAGATGAGGAAACTGCTGCACAGAGAATTGAAGTAACTTACCCAAGGTTTCTCTGCCAAAGAGCAGCAGAGCTGGGACAGGAATGCAGGCATCATGGCCTCAGAGTTTGTGGCCTCTGTCATTAACCCACCGCCTTCCCAGGCGATTCAGGGTCTCTGGCTCAGGGCAGCCAGACCCCTCAGCCTGAGACTCCCAGCTCCCACATCCTAGACCCCAGGCCTGCAGATGCTTTTGCGTGCAGTCAGTGTGTTTTCAGTGCTGATAACTCGGCCTGCAGGTGTCGGGGCAGACCCCACAGGGAGGCTTGCAAGGAAGGAGCAAGAATTTACCAGGGAGGCCACGGGAAGTCGAAGGGTTTCCAGGGGATGGAAACAGCACGTGCAAAGGCTCGGAGGTGTCAGAGAACAGGAGTTCTTTGAGAGAGCTTGAAATCGGTGGGGACGGGAAGGGACCCAGAAAGGAGCTGAGGCGACAGTGGTGGCCACATGGAGCACCTTGAATTGCCAAGCTAGACAGTATGAGCTTTATTCTGGTAGTTTCTTTCCATGACAGGGTGTGGCCTCTCCCTAGACTCCTGGACACGGGCTATGCTGGCACTGGCTAGGTCTTCACTGGCCCAACCAGCCTTTTCTCTCAGGCACAGCCACCCACCAGTTCACTTGAATCACATACAGCCTAGAAGTAGGGACACCCCAATGCTGAGTGGCTGGTGACAAGAAGCAGTGCCAGCAAATGGCCTTTGGTTTGAAGTCTCTGCATTTTCTTTGGCTTTGGTCTTCTAGCACTTAAGGTATTTGAAAGATCAGAAGAAAAGGTGAGGTTCTGAAAAAGACCTGTCTTCATGGAAAACGTGAATTCTGAGCACAGCCTCTGCTTATCAGAGTATGACAGGTGCCAGATGGGCTGGGATGCACTGGCCACAGCTTTATGAACAGGGGGCATGTCAGAGACAAGCAAGCTATGGCAGAGATTCCTTGGGAGGAGCTGAGTGCAGGCCTGCCATCTGCTACTCTGTTCCCGCTGTTACTGTCCTCAGACCTGCCCTGCCCTTCAGGACATGTGCGTGGACAGAATGAATGACAGTGTGAATAAGTAAAGGGAAGGAAATCCTAGCATCGCTCTGGAAGTCCAGCCTCACACCCCATGTGTTTGTAGAGTCAAGGGCACTCAGGGGCACAGGGGATGGGAGTGTGTAGCCTGGTGCAGTGCAGCCTAGTGTCTCACAGATAAGGAGACGGCACCCTTTAGGTGGAGGGGTGCCATTCTCCTTCTCAGTGGGCTCAGCAAAGGGCCACCAGGCTGTCTGTGTCCAGGGCAGAGGTGCCAGATGGCTGTACAGAGGCCCCAAGGAGGGGAAGAAGGAGGAGCAGTGACCAATAAATTAGATGGGGGCCTCTGAGAGCAGCTTTGCTGGGCCTCAACTCCTAGACTTCCTGCTTGGGTCTGAGACATGAGTTCCATACACTCAGCCCAGACACCAAATCATACTCTTGGGGCAGCAGATCTAACCTCAGCCTACTGTTTGATTAGGATGGGTAACCTATACTGACTGGCTCAGGGGATTCATTCCCACAGCCAAGGGAAAAGGTAACCAACATCTGTTAGCTCCCAAATATGTACCAGGCCCACACTCAGGATATCACCTCTATCACCCTTATAGCAACCCTGGAAAGTAAGTTTTCATTACCACTCTCATTTTCTGGCTGAGACAACTGTGATTCCAGAGAGAATAAGTCATTTGCTCAAAGCCCCATAGCTTGCAAGTAAAGGAACCTGAATTTGAATTTGGGTCTAACCCCAAAGCCGAATGGAGCTGTGAAAGGCAGAGACTGACATCCAAGGTCACAGAGCTCTTGATCACTGGGGCTGGTCTCTGACTGCTAAAAATCATGCCTCAACTGTACATATGCCCCAAATGGAGGTCATCAGTAGGAAAGTGCAATTCACATCAATGTCCTTATGCTTTTATTATTTGTTGTTTCAAATTTTTATTTAAATTCTAGTTACTTAACATATAGTGTAATACTGATTTCAGGAGTAGAATTTAGTGACTCATCACTTACGTGTAACACCCAGTGCTCATCCCAGCAGGTGCCCCCCTTAATGCCCATCACCCATTTAGCCTATTCCCTACCCTCCTCCCTCCATCATTCCTCAGTTAGTTCTCTATAGTTAAGAGTCTCTCATGGTTTCTTTTTTTTCTTCCCCCTACGTTCACCTGTTTTGTTTCTTAAATTCCACATATGAGTGGAATCATACGGTATTTGTCTTTGACTGACTTATTTCACTTAACATAATACACTCTAGCTCCATCTACAGCATTGCAAATGGCAAGGTTTTGTTCTTTTTGATCTCTGAGTAGTATTCCCTTGTATATATAAACCACATCTTCTTTATCCGTTCATCAGTTGATGGACATTTGGACTCTTTCCATACTTTGGCTATTGTTGATAGTGCTGCTATAAACATTGGGGTGCATGTGCCCCTTCGAATCAGCAGTTTTATCCTTTGGATAAATACCAAGTAGTGCAATTGCTGGGTCATAGGGTAGCTCTATTTTTAACTTTTTGAGGAACCTCCACACTGTTTTCCAGAGTGGCTGCACCAGTTTGCATTCCCATCAGCAGTGCAAAAGGGCTCCCCTTTCTCCACATTCTTGCCAACATCTGTTGTTTCCTGAATAGTTAGTTTTAGCCATTCTGACAGCTGTGAGGTGGTATCTCATTGTGGTTGTGATTTGTATTTCCCTGATGATGAGTGATGTTGAGCATCTTTTCACATGTCTGTTGGCCCTCTGGATGTCTTCTTTGGAAGAGTATCTATTCATGTCTTCTGCCCATTTCTTCACTGAATTATTTGCTTTTTGGGTATTGAGTTTGATAAGCTCTTTAGAGATTTTGGATACTAACCCTTTATCCCGTGTGTCATTTGCAAATATCTTCTCCCATTCTATCAGCTGCCTTTTAGTTTAAAGCCTTAGAACAAACCCCATTCATCTTCCTTTCTTGGAGGATACTATCTGATGGCAGATGACCCACAGTGAGGGATGTGGAGGTGGTAATAGACAAAGCCATGGTGTGAATGGATCTGAACAATGAAACTCAGAAACCAGAATGACTCAGCTGGAACCACGGAAGCCTGACGGAGGGCTTAATAATGGGCTTCAAGTCCAGGGAGTTTTATTTAGAAAAGAATGGCGGTGACCTAATTCCCCGGGGAAAGAGAAGGACAGTCTCTATAAATGTAAAGTCAGGGATGTGGTCTGCCTCAGCAAAGGAGTGCCCTGTCTGTCCATGAGAAAAGTGTAGGGGTTAAGAGAACCATGCTGGGTACCACGCTGCCTGGGGTCAGTCCCAGCTCGGCCATTTATAAGATGTGTGACTGTGGTTGCATCACCTAACTTCTCCATGCCTCAGTGTCCTCAACGGTAAAATGCGGATGAAGGCAAGGGTATTGGGAGGATGAAGTTACTGTGTATGAAGCACCCAGCAAATTCCAACGTGCTTGGTGCCTGTCTCTTACTGTGGGTTGGCCCGGGAAGGTCCTCTGCGGGTCAACAACCTTTAAAAACTGCAAGGATTTCTCTGTCTAAAATGGAGAAGGGACCATCTTGATTTTATGGAAGATTTTGCTACAGGATCACCTCAGTATCCTTATCAGTAAAATGCTTGGTCAGAATCATAGCTTCTGACCTTACTTTCCAATTAGATTGCTTGAGAACTACACAAGGCAGAGGACAACTGAACCCTTTGAAAAGCAGAAAAATGTTGTAGGAAAAGGGGCGGGGATCTAGCATGGCTCGAAAAGCCGCTATGGGTCACTGCTCAAGTCCTTCCCTCACACCTGGAAATCACAGCAGCTTGCTGAGAGTAAGGGTAAGTGTGTCCTTGGAAGATAATTTCAGCATTATTTCTCACACAGGAAAATGCAAGGGGACTCGCGAAGCCCATGTTCTTAAGATCCCCATTATTGTTCTGTTGACATAGAATCAGAACCTGAATACATACAAAAAATAGTGATTTCTAGAACATACGTTTGCCACAGTGAATTGAACCGTTTTAATGGCTGGATTGTGCTCTGCAGGGCCAGGTGGTATTGATTTCCGCACGGACTAGAGTGGAGATGGTAATAGACAAACCTGTCGCAAGGCGGTATAGACACAGCTGGGCACAGGCTCCCCACCCCAGGGCTCTGCAAAGCTGCGGCCGGCAGGTCCCTCCCTCTCTGAAAGGTGGCTATGGGGATGGCGTGGTCAAAGGATTCCATGCACGTTTGTTGACTGATGCTGATTCCCTTGTGAAACCCAGCTCGACAAGCAAGGGGCATTCGCAGGTCTCAGTCGGCATCCCTTCTGAAGGTGAGCACCAGTTTCCGCACTGTTTCTCCTTGTGGAATGGCTGATGCTTGCTCTGGCGTCTTGCCTTGACGGGGTCCTCATGATGTTTTGGTAATAGTAGGAGCCATTGGAGTTCAGCTTGAGTGATCTCTGATGACTTCCGTGTAGAACGCTCCGGGGGGAAGCAGGACTGGTCGTAGCTAATATGATCTGCATATAAATTCTCTATTCACCTAGAAGCCTCCATGAGGGAAGGTGATGTGGTATCGCTTTGCTCTGAGAACTGCGTCCTGCTGGGAATAATGTCACGTAAGGAGCCCCATGCAGGAATCAGAAGAGCCAGGCTCTCATTCGCCTGCACCCCTCAATTTCTCATGTGGACTGTGCATGAATTGCCTGACCTTTCTGGGCCTCGGTTTTCCCCTTTGTAGTCTGGAAATTATAATAGTACCTCAAAGGGGAATATTACTTATGGTATTTCAGCCCTTTAATAGGATGCCATTTGAGAAGTTGGAGCATTAAAAAATATAAACGGGGCACCTCAGTGGCTCAGTCAGTGAAGTGTCCAACTCTTGATTTTAGCTCAGGTCATCGTCTCACAGTTCGTGCGTTTGAGCCTCTGCAGTGAGAGCGCAGAGCCCGCTTAAGATTCTCTGTCTCCCTCTCTCTGTCTGCGCCTCCCTGCTCGCACATGTTCTCAATCTCTCAATCAATCTTTCTCTTTCAATCTCTCTCTCTCTCAAAATAAATAAATACGTTTAAAATAATAATGATAGCTAAGCAGAGATGTGTGTTATTTCACCGTGTCCGTCTCTCGCAGCACCATCACTGACCTGCGCCATTCACCCTACCCAGCGCTCAGTCAGCAAGCTTTAACTGGACACCTGCCATGCCCAGGCACTGGGCCGAAACATGAAAGAACACAGCAGGGGAAGGGCCTGAGGAGCTGGTCTAGTCAGAGAGAAACACCCGGAAAGAAATCCATTGCTACATGAGTTAACAAATGCTCTCATGGGATTCTGTACCTGGTAGAGATGTTATCTATGGGTGGGAATGCTAAACTTGGAAGGGTAGACAGTTGCTGTATGGGTAAGGCGGAGGCATTCCCGGGAAAGGGAACAGCACATTCAAGGGCGTGGCATCAGCTCTTAGAATCAGGGAGGCTCACCGATCTGCAGGAGCAGAGCCGAGGCGCATGGACCTCTGTCCAGCCCAAGGCAAGGCTGGCGTCATAGCAGGGTTCTTATTAGACAGGGTTTGGGATTCCCAGCTAAGAGATTTGGGCTTGACCCTCAGGGCAGAGGGAAGCCACTGGATGGTCTTAGAGAAGTAACTTAGAACACCACATCCACTTTCCGGAAGGATCACTGAGGCTGTGAGGGATGGAACGGAATGCGGAGGGCAGGAATCCAGGCGAACCGGGGGAAGAATGTGCCCCAAGGCCAGTCCTAGCAAGGAGGAAGGGGCAGAATGCATGTGAGGAAGGTTGAGAAACAGCCAACGGGGACATAGGGCAGGCAGCCAGTCAGATGGCAGCTGAGGGTCAACGGCAGGCGTGGAGAGACTAGGTTCCTGAATTGGGTTCCTGGACAGGTGGGGATCCAGGGGTAGGCCTGGGTGGGCCGGGAGGTGACAGCCCCTGTGCTCGGACGTGGAACCAAGAGTTATCAGTGGTGCTGCCCCCAGGCGACTGGCCATGAGAGGAGCCCCAGGCAGAGACGAGGGCTGGACGTGGACCTTTGGAGGCGTTGGGTCCACAGGTGGGATTGGGTTGGGTGTCCTGGCAAAGAGACCCTGAGATGGACGTTGGTGGGCAGGAAGCTGATGGGGAAGTGTGTTCAGCTCAACCCCTGCCAGAGAGTGAGGGAGTCAAACTCAGCAGACGGGGAAGGTGAGCTGCCCTCAGTCATACAGGGATCCAGGCCTGGCTCTGGACCTGGAGGGCCCCTCGATTGTTCCATTTCCAGACAGAGGAGGACAGGCAGGCCTATGCGTCCCCACATCAGCCAGCCCCTGCATGCAGGTTGCTCCTGGGGAGGGGTGGGCAGCCTCGGTGGAAAAAGCATCCTCCAAGGTCAACAGCCAACCACACTCCTGGCCGTTGGAGAATGAGCCCCTCAGTTCTGGGTCCTGCACCGCCATCCACTGCCAGTGGATAGAGGGGAGACCCAAGGCCAGTGGCTCTCACTGCCCCTGGGGCCATCTGGAGATGGCCTGGCACCCAGCCTGGCACCCAGGCCACACTCCCAGACCAGCCAGCCTCAAATCTCCAAGTGTGGGAGACAATGGGCATGAGCAGTTTTTAAATCTCTCCCGGGGATTCCAGTGCACAGCTAAGTTTAAGACCCATCGTCCTAGGGGAAGTCCTGGAGATAGAAAAAAGGCTGGGCTCACGTCCCCAGGTGCTCAAGGAAGCTGGAGGAGAACCAGGAGAGGTGGCCTGGAAGGGCCGGGGGCTCAGAGCGAAGTGAGCGGTCGCCTGCAGCAAGAACCTGCGTGTGTCTGGGGGAGGGGTGGCCCCACTGCCCCCAAAACGTACCTGGGATTGGCTTTTATCGGCTATGCTGAGGTGACAGACATGTGGCCGCTGCTTTTGGAAGAAGAGTTTGTTATTCCGGTGCCACCCTGTGCAGGGCCACACAGGGCGGGCACCGGGGTCCATCAGGAAGCAGGAGGGAGGGGAGAACAAGGCCTGAGCTTTGTTGTGGTTTCTGCATCAAGGAATGGGCAGGGCAGGGTAGGCAGCTGGAACAAGTTTAGGACTGCATGGTTTGAATGATCTCAGGCCAGCTCTGGGCCGCAGGGGCTGTCTGGGTGTCTGGTGTCTGACCTTCCGGTAACTTAGGGTGGGAAGAACATGGGCTTATGTGTGACAGTTGGATAAAGGAAGTCACTGGGGGCGTGGGCTCTGGTTGGTTTGCAAGGGAAAGACATGCTGTCAGGCAAGTTGTTTACTATGACGGGAAGGGGAAGCCTACAGGATCAGTAAGGACCCAAGATGCCAAAGCATCAGTAATACAGAAAATGAGAGGCGTAATTAGTAAGCCTGCTCCGTGGGCCCTTAGCTCGGAGACCAGCGCGGGCTGGATTTCAGTACCAGTACCGGTGCAGCTTTCACGACAGCGCACGGTAGCCTTGACCCTGGATTCCTCCTGGCTGCAGAGGAGATGCAAACTCCTGGGTCAGAGGAACTCCACGGGGAGGGGTGGTCCCAGGGATGGACCGGAGGGAGAGCACGCTGGCTGGAAGTGGCAGAGGGAAGAAAGGAGAGGGAGGGAAATGAGAAGCAGTCCCCTCCCCGCCTCCCCCTCCCAACCCCCTTTCCTCCAATTCTTTCCACCATGGCTCCAAGTCCGGAGCAGGCTTGGACTAGGAGACGGAAAACCTGCCGTTCACTCAGGTTGATTTTGATTGTTATTTTGAAACTGTCACCCCGAGACTATCTCCTAAGGTTGAGGCCCCGGGGTGGGGCAGAGAAGAGCACCCCTCGCCAATTAAACTTTATTATTTTTTTAAATGTTTAATGTTTATTTATTTTTAAGAGAGAGAGCATGAGTGGGGGGAGGGGAAGAGAGAGAGGGAGACACAGAATCCCAAGCAGGCTCCAGGCTCCGAGCTGTCAGCACAGAGCCCGATGTGGGGCTGAAACTCACAAACCGTGAGATCATGACCTGAGCTGAAGTCAGACGCTTAGCCAACTGAGCCACCCAGGCGCCGCCCCCCCCCCCCCCCCAATTAAACTTTAAAGAAACGTAGGAGATAAAAACCAGGTTGTACTTTGACGGCATCATGAATTGTGTATCTTTAACACGTGTTGTATTTGTGGAGCACCGAGTGTGGAGCTTGGCACATGGAACGCTCCATAATTTAGCCGTTACCATCATCAGATGCTAAATATGATGAAATAGAAAAATACTTCACTTCATCCCTGGCTGGCTTTGTGGGACAGGCTTCCTTCTTCCCCTTCTTGCTGCCAGAAGCACTGAGTTGTGGCCCCGGGAGCCTGTCTCATTGGTGGCATGTGTGCCTGCCAGTGTCACTGTCCCCGTCCTGCTCGTCTGCACATGGAGGGCACACAGTGATGTCCTTCAGAAGAACTTGACTTGGGGTAAGGTCACTGGTTCCAACTCTACTCAACATTTTGTGCAGTCGTATCAGAGTCTGGGAGGATATTGTTTATGGAAAGGCCTGAAGTCATCGACAGCTCACAGGCAATGTGACCAGGAGGCCTGTTTTACAAAGGAAACCTTGCAGATTCAAGAACACGGTCGTTGGGTTATTGTGTGACCCACTCACTTTACCTGAGAGGGAATTGAAAGTCACCCTGGCCGACAAGATGATGCATTTTTCTCTCCTCCCGAGTGAAATGAGCAGGTGTAAGAACTCTGACCTTGTGCTCTATGGAACGCAGGAGGCCCTAACCAGCATTACAAAGACTCATCTGAGATTGACTTTCCGTAGCCCCTCGTGGTCCTGTGCTAGTCGAGTGATACATATTTTTTACAACACGCCTTCTCAAGGTGCCTGGGTGGCTCAGTCGGTTAAGTGGCCCACTCGTGATTTCGGCTCAAGTCATGATCTCATGGTCTGTGAGTTCAAGCCCCGCATCGGGCTCTGCACTGGCAGCATGGAGCCTGCTTGGGATTCTCTCTCTTTCCCTCTCTCTCTGCCCCTCCCCTGCTTGATCTCTCTCTCTCTCCAAATAAATAAATGAACATTAAAAAATTTAAAACATGCCTTCTGTTTTGAACAGCTTCTAACAAAGAAAGTGAGAGGCTGTCCTCTGCTCTTGCCAAGGGGGTCTGTGTGAAGGTGACCAGTGCATACAAAAGCCACTTCCCATACTCATGTGTTTCTCCTGTAGATACTCTGTACTGGGCACGGTCTCTGCCCTCTAAGTGTGGTGTGAAATGCTGAGTCCTTGGCTCTGTGCAGGGACCAAATGCCCAAGAGCACTGTGGAGGGCCACTGAGGGTTCTTTGGCCTGAAGCAATGGAAGAAGATCAGATCCCCTGGGTCGGGAAGCCTCGTGCTCCCCCCCAACGCCGGTGACTGAGGCACCTGTGGTCAGGCTTCGTGGATTAGAGCTTAGATTCTTGGGCCCAAGACCTATTGTTTAGTCATGGCTCTGTGATGGGATTGTGGCTTCAATGAACCACTTAACCTCTCTGTGCTGCAGTGAATATTTCTGTAACATGAGCGTGATCCTGGTCTGTACCTCAGAGGGCTATTGTGGAAATTCAGGGAGATAATCTACGTAATGTGCTTCTCACCACAGTTCATGATAAAGACCACTCTTGTCTGTTGAATGCTTGCAGCGCACAGGGTCCTGTGCTGGGCACTTGATAAATCTATTAGCTCACGTAACCCTCCTGACAACCTGTGAAGAGGCATTAGTGTTATCCCCATTGTACAGACAGGAAGACTGAAGCATAAGCAGTCAGGTTGCCAAGGGCCACAGAGAACTGGGGATCGAGGCAGAATTCAAGGTCAGACGGCTATGGGATTTGGGATTTTGTAGGCACTGAGTTCATGAACTCCACTGTTGGCTAGGCTCGGCCCTCCCTGAGTAAAATGTCGCCTGAGCTCTACTCTGAATATTCTTGCCCTTCTCCTTCCCCGCTGCAAACACTGTTAGCATCCCAAGCTAGGGGTCACCCACCCTGAGGTCAGTAATACCTGCTTTTCTCAGGAGGTAGAGACCAGAGCGCAGCCACCAGAATGATGTCCTTAGGAAAGATTCTACACGTCCTTCCATTTACGACATCACGGATCCCAGGCTATACCAGAGACTTGGCTTGTCAGTAATACTAGAAATCCACTCCGTGCACTCACTGACGGCATGACAGAAATGCCAGACTGTAGACGCAAGGAAGTGGAGGGTGTGCATCCCATTTGGGTGTGCAGACCCTTGCACAGCTCCTGGATGTCCTCAGAGCCACGTCCAAGTGCCATGGAATGGCTGCAGACCGCCCATGACCAGCCTCCAGTGTCTGTACTCCCGTGTCTCTAGCATCCCCTGGCCCTACATTCCCACTGCGGTTCTCGTTTCCCAGTGAATCCGGGTGGATCAGGCCTCTGCACAGTCGTAGGTGCTATTCCTACTCCAGATCTGCCCTTCCAGCTCCTCTCCTTCCACCCTTCCGCAGCTCCAAGGATCTTACCCTGGAAGGTCGCCTCTCTTTAGATGCTAGGGGAAGGGCTTGGCTACTTTCTTCTCTGCACCTTCTGGCTGGCAGGCCTCCGTGTGGGCTTTTCTGTCTTCACATCTCGAACGTGCAGCAACAGCTCTGGCCTCTCTGGCTGCTGGGAGGCGAAATGAGACAATTGTGTGACAAGCCCACGCCACGCCTGGCACATTAATAGGAGCTTAATTGGGTTAATTCCCCTGTCTTCCCACCGCACCTGCCCCCCCCACAAGCTTTCTGTGTTTGCTGTTACTGAGACAGCAGGTAAACTCGAAGGAAAAACAGAATCAACAACAACATACTCACACCAAAAAAGGCATAGCCAAAATTCTACTTATGTGTACATCATTTTTCTTTGTTCCTTGGTCTTTCAAAAAAATTGAGATATAACTCACCTACTGTAAAATCCACCCTTTTAAAGTGGTTTTTAGTGTGTTCACAAAGTTGCAAGGCCGTGGCTCTTTTCTAATCCAAAATATTGGAAGCCCATACCTGTGGGCAGTCCCTGACCATCCCAGCTCCCTCTGGCAGCCCTCCCTTCCCCCCCCCCCCCCCCCCCCCCCCCCCCCGTCACCACTAGTCTGCCTTTTGCCCCACCCCCAACCCGGTCTTGTCTCTCACCCCGAGTTCTCACCAAACCCAGAGCTGACATTGACCTGGAGGTTCCCTCAGGGCGGTGGTGACATCAGAGGAGTTTTGTGAACATAAATTGCTATTTTACACAGGGCAGTAGGATCGAAGGTCCCTTGAAGATCAGGACCTGGTCACAGTCCTTCTCCAGCCACTTGGCCTGCTCTGTGCTCCAGGGGTCCCCGCCTGCTGCACCCTCTTGTGATTCGGGGACTGAGAACTCTGGCCTCAAGGGCCTCTGTAGGGAGCCAGCCCTGGGAGAACACTAGAGGGGATTCTGTCCCCGAGGGTGCTTGGGACCCCAGGGACATGCTTCCAGTAGGACCTGACCTGAAGCCGGCTGAGCCTCCCTTGGCCCATCTTGCAAAGTCTCTTCAGGTCTGAACGTGCCTCCTTGCTGGTCTCCTTTCTCTTTCTGAGGAAATAAAGCATGTCAAGAATTTGGCATTGAGCATTTCGCTTTCTCTCCATCAGAACTGCCTCCCATTGGCATTCTCTTCCAGCAGAGGCATGGGGAGAGCTTCCTTGGTAAACTGGAGTTGAAAAACAAAGCGGCTCAGGAAGAAGCTGCCTTAATCACCTAGGAACAGCCGCTGCCGCGCTTCAGCGGCGTTAAGGCGACTGGCGCTGCTCCCAGTGGCCCAGATGCCCCTTGCGTAGCTCAGGCTGTAGGGCCCTGGCCCCGGACCGGGAAGAATCCCCGCCAGCCCCACCACGCCCACCCGCGGGAATCAGGGAAGCTCCAGCCACTACCTTCCCCGTGTGTCCTGGGACAGGACCAGCCTGGGTGGGGTCTCTCCGGCCTGGGAGGCGTCTGGGGACTGGCATCAATGGAGACAGCAGTTTCTTCTGTGCACCTGCTGTGCACCAGGCCCCACAGCCCAAGTGCTATCCGATTGCACTCTCGGGACAAGCTGCAAGGCGGCCGTGGCTGTCCCCGTCCCACAGGTGAAGAGACAGAGATTTCGAGGGGCCACGAGCATGGTTTCCGGGGCCACACGACCGGGAAGGAGCGGAGCCCGTTCAGGCTCACCCACGATGCCCTCCCAGAGTCCTGGCATTGGTCAGCTCTGATATCCCTGAGTGGCCTCGGTCCCCCTAAATCTCACAGGTCACCACCTCACAGGTGGTTCTGAGAATGGACCGACCTCGTGCGTGGACAATGCCAGACACATGGGGCTGGTGCTAAACCAGCGTCCGTTCCCTCTCTCAGCCTTTGTTCGTGGGGATCCCACTGGTGCTGGAGGGTCTTCTGCACAGAGCTGACACCGCTAGGCCCAGGGGCCCACCCGCAGCCGGATGACTGAAGGCCACAGCCATTCATCGGCCTCCTCTTTCTCCCTTCAGGAGAGCACCTGGCCATACCTGTTTGGAGTGATCGCTGTCCCTGCCTTGGTCCAGCTGGTGACCCTGCCTTTTCTCCCCGAGAGCCCCCGCTACCTGCTCTTTGAGAAGCACGACCGGGCCGGAGCCGAGAAAGGTAGGGCACCCGTGGCCTTTCCTGCATAGCTCCAGCCTGTTCGTGGGGGTCAGCGCTGTAGGGCGCTCTGGGACCTGGGGCCATCCCTCTCTGCAGGCACTGTGCTGGGTGCCCCTGGACACCCTGTATTGATTCATCCTCCCGGCAGCCTGCAGCGGGGACACACATCACACAGGGAAGCTGGAAAACCCAAGACAGAGAAGGGTAAGACCCAGGTCTGCTTGCTTCTGGGTGGTGTCTGTCTCCCCATTGGTCCCAACCTCAGAGACAGCCTGACTTCTTAGCGGTTTAGGTCTTTCTTGGCTCTCTCCTCACCCCTCCACTCTTCTTCACTCCCGGGTTCTGCTGTCCTAACATTCCCAAGGAAAGGAAATACACAAGTGCAGGAGGAGCACCCATGTCCCGCCAGCACGGGGCTGGGTGCCAGCAGCCTGCGAGGGAGACAGAGCGTGCTCACTCTACAGGAGAGAAACAGGACATCCACGATGGGGCTTGGGACTGGTCTTAGTTCGCTGTCCTTAAAGCTCCTGAACGGTGAGGTGCCGGGTCAGATGCAAAGCATTCAGAATCAGAGGCGTTCCCACAGTGCCCCGGAAAGGCAAAACCATTTTGCCCAGACACAGACGACGTAGAATGAACACCCCCGTCTTCTTGTAAAAGGAGACACTGACGGCACCCTCGTTAAGCAGGAGGGGCTGGGTGCACCAGGGCTGCCCTCCCGTCCCCAGCTCTGCCGCCTGACCTGGTCTTCTAACCTTCATCTGTGGAAGGAAACGATAGGAACCTCCCTCTGGGCTTGTCATAATGGTGATGAAATTACATGATATATATAAGGTTTGCAGGAGCATTTGCTGTCATTCTGAGAACTCGGTCCCTTTCCTTATCCGTACCCTGTCCTCTGATCTAAATTGCACTAGTGTCCACGTCCAAGAAAAAAATTGAGAATTACGTAGCCTTTACTTAATACAATTTGTGCAACCCTTTTTAAAATCCACACAGCCTCAGTATTTTCTGAATTAACAAACGAGATATTAACAGTTGCCTCCACTTGCCTAGCAGTTTGTGGCTGGGATCCATTTTCTCATTTACAGCATTCCTGTAAAAACATGACATCAGGAAATATTATCATTACTTTCACTGTTTAGGCAAAGGAACTGAGGCTTACAGGGCTGAGGTGATCTGCCCAAGGCTGTGGTTCTTGGTTTTTGGTTTCTAGAGGCCTTTAAAAATACGATTGGGGGCGGGGGAGGGAGCACATGGGTGGTTTAGTCGGTTAAGTGTCTGACTCCTGGTTTTGGTTCAGGTCATGATCTCACGGTTCCGTGCATACGGTGGGGGTGGAACTTGAGGCCTGTCCCCCGTCAGGGGCCCCTGGCCCTCCCCATCCTACAGCCGTGAGCATCAGGAAAAGAACTGGAACCAGAGGAGACTTTTCCTCCCACCCCACTCACGCTCAGAGGGGCATCAGGGGGTCGTGTTCCAGGGGACTTCCAATGGGGCCCGTGGGGAGACCAGCCATCCAGAAGTCAGGCTGCAGAGGCGGCTGATTGTCAGATGGGGAAGGCTCTGGAGCGACACTAATGTGGCTGAGAAAGAGCCGGGGGATCCTAGTGCCAAAAGCAGCCAGGCTGGGGGTCGGTGGAAGGTGACGATTCCTCCAGTCCCATCCCTCCTGGCCTCGTCGGCAAGAACTCGCAGGAAATGCATCAATTACGTACAGTTGGAATGGGCAGTGAGTGTATGTGCAGACAGTGAAGACGGCTTAAAAGGTTTGCTTCACAGCACGGGAGGGAGGGAGGGAGGGAGGGAGAAGTCTAGTTGTTAAGAAAAATGATAAATATTACACGTGTGCTTTATACAAAGAACAAAGACGCTGGCCTAGGTTGAAAGAGAATTTTGAAATTCGCATCTGTGCCAATAAAAGTGGGGTTTCACTCCAGACACTCAGCAAACAACAGGTATTTGTGCTGGCACTCTGCCAGGTGATGGGGAGAGCGGGGGACCCAAGACGGCATCCCAGCCCCCCAGGAGGCGAGGGGAAGGGTAAGAGAGATGGACGTCCCCATTGGTAGCTCATCTGTATTGAGAACTGTTATCATCCTGAGCACTTCGCATGTATTAGACCCTTAAAACCTCCCAACCGTGGAAAGCAGATCACATTATTACTCTCGTTTTAAAACAAAACAAACAAACCAAAAGCCGAAGACGGGATAAGTTGACAAAGGACACGGAGCTTGCACATGGTGGCACTGATAGTCTGGCTCTGGAAGCCCTGAGCGCAAGTGAAGCACACTCCGTTGTGTTGCCTGGCTCGATGGGAGATGCGCCTTGTCTGGTCTGTTGGTAATTTGGGGGGAAGGGGTCCCGCAGCGGTCAGCTGCTGAGACAACACCACAGAGCAAACCGGTTGCCTTGAAGCTCGCCGGCTTAAGACAATGGCATTTATCGTCCCCAGGTCTGCAGCGGGCTGTGAAGTTCTGTCCATCCCGACAGGGCCTGACCTTGCGGTTCCTCTTGCCTTAGCAGAAGTTGTCCAGCGTGGCTGGTGGTCAGCTGGCGGATCCAGGCCGGCCTCACCTCTGGGCCGCGTGCTCATCCTCCAGCAGACCGGGCCCCGGGCGCATTCTCACCGAGAGCGCAGAGCCCAGAGAGGAGGTGGAAAACACGAGCGGCTTCTCGAGCTTCAAATCAGCTAAAATCCTTCTGGCCACCGTAACTCCCCTGGTCAAACCCACAGTCGGAGCGGGAGGGGGTAGCAGTTACAGAGCAAAGGACACACACGTTGGGAGGTCATGAACCGGGGCCATCGACGCAACCCATCCACACCACAGCAGCCCCCTTCCAGGCTTTCCTACCCCACCCCGCCCCCATCCCTAGCTCCAGCTGGGTCTCATTTATTGACGCTCCTCTTGTCCGTTGAGGAGAAGCCCCCAGAACCTAAAAGTAGGGGAGACAGCCCAAACTTGCACTGTGAGAAAGGGGGGATATTTAACTGATAGAAATGAAATGTTAGCACAGGCAATGTGATAGGGCAGTGCTTCAGTCACTGGGGTCAGGAAAGTTGCATTGATCAGGACCCCTTGGGTTGTAAGAGCTAGACAATGCAGCCTAAGCAAAAAGGAACCTTTGAAGTCCTGGCTGTATGAGTGGTATTTGAGGTCCCCCCAAATTAACACCCCTCTTTCCGGCCCAAGTTTGACAGCAGACGAAAGATGGATAGAGGAGTGGATAAAAATGCCACCTTCCGTGTGGATAAAGCCTCCTCGGTCAATTGGCATTAGGTCTGAGGGCCAGGAGAGCCTCATAAGGCAGTACTCATGAACTGAGCTAAGTACTCACTTATGGGCTCCCAGGCAGGCGTGCCTTGAAAAACCGAGAACACAGAAGAGAGAGTGTGTGTTCCTCCAGCCAGGCAGATCCTCAAATGAAAGAGAGGAGCTAAGCCATGCAGACCATCTCTCTCCCCAACTTACCAGTTAGCCCACTGTGTTCCCATCTCTTGGGAAAGAGTGAGCGAGGGGTGGGTAGAGACAGAGTGAAGGACACAGTGATGAAATGCCCCTTCAGGAGGACAGTGGTGTCAGGAGTGAACAATAAGGGTTCTTCCTCGTGATAGGGGGTGAGGGACTGGGTTTCCTTCAGGCATGGTGGGATCCAGGAGCTAAGACCAAGCCGTGAAGGTACCATCTCCCTCTTGCTCAACAAATCCTAGACATTCTCAGGATTCATTGGCTTCCTTCTTAGACGAGCTTTCTCCACCTGGCATCAAGACAGTCCTTAGTGGCTCCGGCTTCATGACACTGAGGAGGAGAGAGATTCCTTTTCACATAGCACGCATCTCAACCGCTAAACGAAAGAACTCTAATTGGCCCTTCGTAGGTCCCATGGCCATCCTTGTACTGATTGCTCCCCTGGGCATTAGAATTCCTTGATTGGCCAGTCCAGGTTACTATCTAGTCTGGTGATTGGGGATGGAGGGCCATGAGGTTTGGCTGACATCTCTACTAGAATTACAGGGACCACGGGAGGAGAGCTTCAGGAAAAGGATATAGGCAAGAGAGGAAAGGTAGCAGATGCCCATCACCAGAAGGAGTGATACTTCTGGAAGCTCCCTTCCTGGCCGTGCTCCATCACCCCTCCCCTGTGGTCCATATTGGCCTTTGCTGCCAGAAGCCCAGTCAGGCATATAGACTCGGCAGAGAGCTCAGATAAGGAGAAAGCAATTCGCGTTGTTGTTGTTATTTTGTGGGTGGGATGGAGTGTGTTTCCATGGCATTTAGCAGCCAGTTCTGGGCTAGGACCCTGGCCTTACCAGAAAAGGAAGACTGTCCATTGTCGCCTGCCATTGTAATTTTGGTTGGCATCATGATCAAGGGAAGTTTGTTTCTTTTGCTCTTTTCGGAGAGAAAGGTGTGTGTGTGTGTGTGTGTGTCAGGACTCAGGTCCACCACCTTATGATAGAAACCCCAGATGACAGCGTCTTAGACAATTGGAAGTTTATTTCTGTCTCACATCAGAAAGTGTTGAAGGTAGGCGGTCTACAGCTGTTATGATTCTCCATGGTATCAGGGACCTTATTCCTTTCATTGTCTCCATCTGCCATCCTCAGAAGGTTGCCTCATGGTCCAAAGTGGCTGCTTTCACACCTGCATTCTGGCCAGGGGAAGGAGGGTGAGAGGGAGGGATTATCACTTGCCTGTCTAGTTAAGAATTCTCCTTGGAGTCTCACATACTCTGTGTCTGTGTGGTCAGAATGTGATTGTCTGTCCTCTTCTAACTGCCAGGGAGCCTGGGAAGTGTAATTAATTAATTAATGTGCCCTGGCCACAAAGAGTCAGGGCTGCTCCTAAGGAAGGAGAGAAGGAATGAGAGAATCTGGCCCCTGGCGGGCTCTGCCCCAGTGTGGAACGGGAGCTCCTGAAGTCCTGTTGGCTGGGACTAGCTGAGCCAAGGCACTTTGGGCACTCTGAAGGCTGGTGGCTCCTTCAGGATGGCACCGTTGCAACAGCTATATGATGCTTAAAGGTGAGGCCGAGTGAGCTGTGGAAATAAGCTACCGGAACCCACTCTGTTAAGCCAAAGCCCCGAAATTAATGGGAACCGCCTTCATTTATCATTCCTGAAACCTCCATGGCAGCCCTGTGAGGACCGTCTACCACCTTCTGGTGCAATCAGCTGCCTCCCGTTACGTTTCTAATGATGCCTAGTGCTTCGGGAATGTCACAGTGCCCCTTATCTATAGTATGTCTCAGTGACCTGAGCTGGACTGAGGGGCTGTTCCACAGTCCAGAGATGGCCAGAAACATGCAGGAGGCAAGGTCACATGCCCAGAGAATGGAAGTGAGGCCCCATGGTGGCCTTTGTCGAAGACTGCTGATTTCACTCTTCTGTGCTAGGGGTGAAGTACCCTACCTTGGTTACAACGGGTCTAGTTTTTATTAAGGCAAGAAGAAAGTATATCTAAATGAATTCATGTCAGAGGTGAGTGGAAAACACAAAATTTCCCCAAACCATTGCGACAACTGCCTTCCAGAGGAGCACGGATTTCCTGGGTGGCCAGGTCTGAGGTCCAGGCTATGGGGTCTGCACGGACCCTCTGCACAGAGGCAGAGCTAGCTGAAAGCCCAGAGCAGCCACAGCCTGCAGGTCTCGGGCTCTGCCCTAAAGGACTCACCATGATGTGAGAATCCCCTGTTCCTCCTGAGGTTCTAGCGCCCTCCCCAGACCCCTCCCGACTCATGGCCCAGGATGGCGGCCATCCTCTCTGCTACCAGCCTGTCCAGTTCCATGTAAAGAAGAGATGACACTGAGAGGCTCTTGAGGGGAAGAAAAAGCAGCCTTATTTGGGGTAAAAGATTCAGAACCGAGGGGAGAAGCCACAGCAAGGAGATGTAAGAATAGAACACACTACTTACAGAAGTGGGGAGTTCTCATTTCTAGACGTGTTGAGCGCTGGGCGGGACTGGGAAGAGCCAATGGAAACTGCCAGGAGGACAGGCTCCGTCAGGTCCCAACTCCCCGCCCACCAACCTTCTCTCGGCCTTGGTTTCCTAGTCCGGGTCCTGTTTTAGGGCGAGGTCGACAAGTTCAAGTAGGATGGGGTCTGGGGGGGTGGGTGCCTGGTTAGCTCAGTTGGTTAAGCAACCAAGGTCATGATTTCACAGTTCATGGGATCGAGCCCCACTTTGGGCTCTGTGTTGACAGGGAGGAGCCTGCTTGGGATTCTCTCTCTCTCTCCGTCTCTCCTCTCCCCTCCCCTGTTCACGTGAGTGTGCACGCGCATGCACCCATGCTGTCTCTCAAAATAAATAAGTACGTGTTAAAAGAAGAAGAATGGCGTGTGTGGGAGGAGGGCTTTGTCAACTGTAAAGTGTTGTGCCCATAAAAGGGGATCGTCTGCTTCTGCCCTTCTGCGTCACCTTGCCTTCGAAGAAAGGGATTCTGTGGCTAAAGCGAGTGAAATTTTTTGCTCTGGGAATAAAAGAATTTGTTTAACGTTGCGGGAGGAAAATCACTCCCATCTCCATCCCTCTTACAAATCAGCTGTCATTTATACCAGAGCTTTGTCTGTCATTCGTGATATTTCCGTCTTGTTTACGTGGGGACCATCATGGGGATTCATATACTAGGCTGTTTTTGTGCACACCACCCCTCTTGTGTCCTGAGCATGTCTCCTCATGACCGTTTTTGTGTTGTCACGTGTGGTTGGCAGAATAACGGCCCCCACGTGTGACCACATCCTGATCCTCAGACCCTGTGAGTGGCAGTGCACACGGCACCGGGGACCGTGCTGATGTGATTAACATAAGGATCTTGAGGTGGGGCCGGTTTTCCCGGGTTGTCTGGACGAACCCAGGAGCGTCACAAGGCTCCATGTAAGTGAAAGGGGAGGAAGGACGGGGTCGGAGAAGGAGACGTGGCCGTGGAAGCGGGGGTCAGAGGTAGAGGGAGACCGAGGGCATCCTGCAGGTGCACCTCTTGGGGCTGGAAATGGCCAGCAGGCCGGTTTCTCCCCTGGAGCCTCCAGAAGGGTCACAGCGCTGTGACACCTTGGTGTTAGCCCCACGGGACCCATTCTGGACTTCAGGCCTCCAAAACTGTCACATAAAAACTTTGTGCTGTCGCCAGCCCCTAGTTTGTGGTGATTTATTACGGGAGCAAAGCAAACTCATACATCAGGTTAAGTGAGGAAAATCAGTTAAGACTGAAACACTACTTTATCTCAATTTTAAAGATAGTTAAACATTTGTTTTTACTTGAACTCTCTAAATGGCTGGGCATTCTGATTGTTTCTCTTTTTCTTTACAATTAGTGGTTGTGCAAAAGGTCTTTGTGCATGAAGCTTTCAAGGGTTTTTCTTTCCCACACCATTCTGTTGATGTAAACTGTCAAGTGCCTCCGACCTGCCCTCCTTGGCCACTGCGAGTCTTTCAGACGCCAGAGGCCTCCAGGAGGGACACATTCAGAGGCTGAGGGCTTGGCCTGCGGCCCGATGGCTAGAGACAGAAATGGGGTTCAAACCCAGTTTGCCTCACTCCGAACCCAGGGTCGTTAAAGTGCTGTGTGCTGCCTTGTGTGTGTGTGTGTTTGCAATTGTGACACGTGGCATTTGCACACACACAAGTATATCAGCAAAACATAGTTGACCCCTTGGCTTCTGTACTTACGGCCCAGAAGATTTCTTCCGCAGTACAGTGATTCCCTATATCTGAGCCAGGGTTCAACTCCACATTTGCATCTATTACATCACAGAAGGGTTAAGTAATTGTGTATCTGCATTCGAAACCTAAAAATTCTATCTCCCAACTTGATTCCCTTGTTTTAGCAATTATAAAACGATTATAACATTATGAAGTCACCCTTAGGACCTAGTGCTCAGTGGGGCGAAATAGAGCATACAAAACATCCACGTGACCATGAAAGTGTGGAAATAACAGAAACGAGCAGGACAGCACGGGAGGAAGGCAGGCAGTGAGATCACTGATCTGTGACGGCTGTGCCTTGTGCCGGCTGGGCTCTTGGTGAGGGAGGACGTCTGTGCCCCTGCAGCCTCCTGCCCACCAGATGCATCTGCCGGAAACGAAGCCACGTGCCTGGGAAGGGAGCCCGGGCCCTGCTCTTACCAGGGGACTCATGACACGCCGGGTCCCCCGGAGATGACTGGAGAGGGGGGCGGGGCAGTTGGAGTGCCCTGTGCCCACACTTGCCAGCTGGCAAGATGGCGCCACCTCCTGAGCCTGGTAGAGGGACTTGGCAGGAGGGGGAGGAAACACGGTCCCTCTGAGGTCTCATCCCCGCCCCTGGCAGCACAGTCACCTGCTGTTGGAGGATCGGGCCCTCCTCCGTTGGTGCTGTTTTCGTGGTTATAGTGTGAGACGGGATGAGCCACCTCTGAGCGCCTCCCCCCACTGCCCCTGGAGTAACAGTCTCTCAGGGCTCCCTTTTCCCTGGCCGGAGAGCCTGCTCGTGGGCTGGGCGGTCTGGCAGAGGACCAGGCGCCTTCCTACAAAATGCCCAAGGGTCAAAAGGAGCAGGAAAACACAGCTCAGAAACCACCACAGGCTCATCTGGAAGGAGTGTGACTGAGCCCTTTAAATTCAGAGAATTGCCGAGGGTTCCGGCCAAGCAGGGGATGCTTTCCGTATCGTGTCTGTGGTTGGTGCTGATCTGTGCAGCCCTGAGTCTGCTGGGGGGCTCCGTGCCCCGAGAGCTGGAGGAATTGCCTGCGGCCCCAGTTTTCCAGCACAGGGAAGGTTCCAGCACAGGGAAGGTCCACCTCTTGAAGGTATCTTGGAAATCCTGAGCATTTCTGGGCTCTGAACTGTCGTGGGCACCAGCCTCCTTGCATGCTGCTCTGGCTCGCATCGTAAAAACCCCAACTTGAACTTTGGCCCCTACTTTGCTTTCCTCAAACACCGTAACAGCAGGCACACACCCTGCGTCACTGGAGCATGTCAGGGCTGTATCGAAGGTTTCGGAAATGGCCCCAGGAACGAGGCTCTACCCCTCAGCACCCTCCGCTTCCCCTCTCACCGCTACCCACTGTCCCCTCTGCCTTCCAGGTGGACCTGGGACTCCTATTCCTCTCCCACTAGCGTCCCTTCCCTTCCAAAGCTGGAATTAAACCGCACACACGTTCAGCAGACACCTTCCACTTAAGAGGTTTGTCAAGATACTTTTCTCAGCCAAGTCACTTCTTGCCCTCAGAGACACTTTGGTGTCAGCCGTTAACGCGCTTTCCTTCCTCCGCGTACCTGGCAATCTCGCCGCTGCTGTTCTGACGCGCCCTGGCTGTCTGGGGGGCCCCCGGGGGCCACGGTGCCACGCTGTGGGCCCAGGGCGGATGGAGAGTCTGCTGGGCTGGGCACTGCCTCTGCTTCCCCGCTCGGTAGCCGCAAGCCCAGGCGAGCTGTCCATCGTCTCGGACACAGACTCGGCTCTCCCCTCTGTGAAATGGGAGGAGCACGGTGCCCATCTCCAGGGCCCAGAAGGACGCTCAGATGAGATCACGGACGTGACAGTGCTTTGTGACGTGCAAAAACGTGCAGCCGCGTCGGGTGCAGTGGTTGTAATCACGTGGCTGAAATTGTTTTTTTTTTATTTATTTTTGGGACAGAGAGAGACAGAGCATGAACGGGGGAGGGGCAGAGAGAGAGGGAGACACAGAATCGGAAACAGGCTCCAGGCTCCGAGCCCTCAGCCCAGAGCCTGACGCGGGGCTCGAACTCACAGACCGTGAGATCGTGACCTGGCTGAAGTCGGACGCTTAACCGACTGCGCCACCCAGGCGCCCCATCACGTGGCTGAAATTGGCCAGTTGACAAACATTCATGGTGTATCAAGTAGGTCCTGGTGGGGAGGGTGAAGGAAACAACCTCCCGTAGGGGCCACGAGCACCCTGGACCCCGCCAAGGCCTTGGGGTCCCACAGAGCCACTGGGCGTCACCAGGGTCCTCT
Source organism: Neofelis nebulosa (assembly GCF_028018385.1). NCBI lineage: Eukaryota > Metazoa > Chordata > Mammalia > Carnivora > Felidae > Neofelis > Neofelis nebulosa. The sequence goes on from NC_080784.1 coordinate 200,560,202, forward strand.
GGCTATTTGTGACACTGGGCCTGCCTCGGAGGCCGGGGGTGTTGCTCATGGGAAATGCTCGTCTTGCTTTCGTGCAGCTGACGCCTGCAGGAGGCTCACTGCTTCCCCACGGGGCTCGGGCGGCGGCGTCCGAGTCTCTGACCGTGTCTCTCCGGGTTCTCCGAGGAGCGGATACCGAGTGGACTAAGCGGTGGGGCTTTTATTGGAGTTCGTGCCTGTGTAAGGAGCGTGGAGGGAGCTGATGGACCGTGATGCTCGTCGGACCCCCAGTGGGGAAGGGAGGGACGGGGCCGGCAGCGTCAGCCCCAGGGGAGCCCTGGGTCCCTAGAGCAAGGGTGCCTCAGTTTCCCTGCTGTGCTCTGCCGTCGTCTGCGAGCGGTCCCAGAACGGTACGGCCTGGACACGCAGGCCGTTCCGTGCGACGGTTTGCAGAGCAAAGCGCTGTGGCCCCTGTGTGTTCGCCGCCTGCGGTCGGGGGTCTGTGGGCACGTTCTCCTGGCCACCGCCCTCCTAGAGGCCACTAGAACAGTGCACTCAACTAAGGAGTGAGGTGGAGGGACACCTTCCGTGAGGTCCCCAGCAGGGTCGGGATGGCCCTGTGTTAGGGTTCTGCAGAGAAACAGAACCAGCAGAGTGTATTTCTGTGTAAACATAAAATATATGTACACATACACATACAGAGAGAGAGACTTATTTCACGGAATTGGCTCATATGATTATGGCCATCAGCAAGTCCAAATCTGCAGGGCGGCCTGGCAGGCTGGAGCCCCAGGGAAGAGTGGGTCTGAGGCCATCTGGTGGCAGAGCTCCCTCTTTCTCCGTGGAGCTAGGTCTTTTCTCTTCAGGCCTTCAACTGATTGGATGAGGCCCACTCACATTATGGGGAATAATCTGCTTTGCTCAGAGTCTACTGATGTAAATGTTACTCTCGTCTAAAAACTATCTTCACCACAACGTCTAGACCACAAACACCACATGTGGTGTTTGACCAAATATAGTTGACTGTAAAAAAATGTGGGGGCTGGGCTGCTGACCCCCTGCATGGTTGAAAAGCCATGTATGACTTTCGATTCCTCAAAAACTTAACTACTAATAACCAACTGTTGACCAGAAGCCTTGCTGATAACAGGAATAGTTAATTGACACATATTTGGGGTGTTATATATATATTATATGTTGTATTTTTACCAGGAAGTAAGCTAGAGAAAAGAAAATTGTAAGGATGAGAAAATGCAAATGTGTACTGTATTTATTTAAAAATGCACGTCTAAGTGGACCCATGCAGTTCAAGGATCAGCTGTGTCTGGGCGCCGTGGCCCAGACGTGCTGGCACATAACCTTAGCCATCACGGTCCCACGCCATCCCTTACTAGCCTAGTCATCTCCCCCAGTACTGACCACACTGTGGCATCACTGCCTCTTTCTGGCGCTCTCCCTTCCCATACAGTGAGCCTCTCCAGGGCAGGGACTGTGTCTCCTTAAGTGCCATGTCCCCTGCATCCAGAACAGACTGTTGTTGGCTACGGATTGAATAGACAAGAAAAGAAATCAAGGCCTCGAAAGTGTGCTCTGATCTGTTGAAGACCATTCACCTGTGAAAGGTCATTAACAGTACTGAATTTCCCAGAATTCCTGGGCAGGGCGAAGACAGCTGGGCCTGTCCTTTTTCCACACATGAGCAACTCAACCCAGAGAGGTTTGGGAACTAACTCGCTTGACAGCCTAGCCTGACCATTTATGGAGCTGGAGCTCAAAAACCAGGCCCCTGACTCCCAGAAGAGTTCCCTCCCATCTGGCCTCTCACAAGGTCCTGTATGAGATGCAGATGAGGTTCTGGAAGAACAGCCCCACCTCCTAGGAGGAGGCAGCATGAAATATTTGCCCCCTCTCAGGACTCACTGATTGAGATCCTGCCGCTCTAATGAGTAGAGTGGGATCCATGAGTGTATCTGGGGAGTGGAACACATCCCAGAACAGCTCCCCAAATATCCCGTAACTCATTCTTCACAGACTGGGCATTTAATGAAATGACAAGGATGCCCATTTAATGTTTTATGAGCTGAGGAGCTCCCTACAGGGGAGAGTGGAAGGGAGACTCTTGAGCCCCAAACTCGGGGCCCCGAGACTCATCAGCTCTGACTGGATTGTCTGCAGGGGAGATCCCGCTGGCAGAAAATGCTCAACAGCACACGTCCGGAACAACATGTGCACCACCGGAGTGTTCCTGCCAGTTCTTTCCCAGGCATCCGTCTTGGCGAGCCCTTTCAGATGGCAGTACTGAGAGAGACCACAGAATCCACTGTTCCACACTGGCCAGGGTCAGGAGCCCTGGTCCTGTCACACCACCTCTCTGTGGCTTCTCCGCCCATGTAATCAGAACTGGGCGAGATGCTTTGTTCAGGCTAGTCCAGCACCGGCTTCTGAGGTCAGAACGTGGCATGTTGGGACAGAAGTAGTTTCGGTCCCAGGGCTCCTGAAAGCAAGTGCCAGGGTGTGCTACCCACAGGCACACACAACAGGGTGGTCACAAGGGTCCTTGCTGGAGTGGCTGCCTTCCATCTGAGGGATAGTAAGATGGCACAGAACGATGAATACGAACTGGGTTCAAAATTGTCTCTACCATTTGAGTTCCTAGCATGTGCTAGTGTGGGAGGCAGAACAATATCCCCTCTGAAGGATGGCCTCATCCTAGTTCCCAGAACCTGTGGATGTCATAGGTTACAGGACAAAGGAATTGAGATCACAGATGGAATTAAGGTTGCTAACCAACTGACTTTTGAGATGGGGCGATTAGCCTGGATTATCCAAGCGGGCCCGCGTAAACACCAGGATTCTTGTCCTGGAAGAGGAAGGCAGGCGAGAGAGAGAGAGAGAGAGAGAGAGAGAGAGCCAGAGAGAGAGAGAGAGCCAGACAGGGCAGCAGCACGAGAAGGGTTTGGCCCGAGGTTGCTGGCTTTGCAGATGGAGGAAGGGGCCACAAGCCAAGGAATGCCAGCCGACGATGGAATCTGGAAAAGGCAAGGATATACACCCTCCCCTAGAGCCTCCAGAAGGAACAGCCCTCGCAACACCTTGATTTTAGCGCACTGAGACCCACTGCAGATTCTGACTTCCAGAACCGCGAGAGGATACATCCACGTTGTCCGAAGTCACCACGTTTGTGGTGATTTGTTACAGCAGCGCCAGGAAGCTAACGGAGGTTAAGTATGGTGCACGCACTGCTTTAACCCTCATCAAAAACCGCCTGCGGTGTTCCTGCTCCTTTTTCACAGATGAGGACACAAAGAGGCAGAGGGATGTCGAGGTCACAGAGCTAACGCCCTGGTCGGTGTTCCACTGGGGAAGTCAGGAAGAGCCCTTCAGAGAAGTACTGAATGCAGGGGGGTGTGGGGCAGGGGGAGCAGGAGGAGTCAGGCAGGGTCCCCCCGCCTCACCTCACTGACACTGTAGCCAGCACGTCGTGGCTGCCAAGAGGATGCTGGAGCTGCCGGCGCGAGTGTGGCTGGCGTCGTGGCCACAGAGGACGTGGGCGCCTCAGTCTCCGAGGCAGAGGCCACCAGAAGTCATGGTGCTGGGGGCTGGACCAGGGGCGGGAGAGACTCTTTCCTCCTCCTCCCTTAGGACCCACATCAGCGCCGCTCACGGGTGGGCGCACCGGGAATCAGCTCTGTGGGAGCCCAGGGAGTGTGGTCTGCAGGCCACACAGGGGGCAGACTCTGACGCAGCTAGGAAGTCGTGGGATGCCCCAGGCAGAGCTCCCCTCGGCCCTTGGCGCGGGCTCCTTCCGCCAGAAGGCCCCTTCCCCAGACGTCTGCGCCCCGGTCCCCCCCAACACCCCGTGTGGGTCTCTGCTGAAGGGGCGTCTCCCCCAGAACAGCTTCCCCAATTACGGTAACTCAGACGGCGTTCTCTCCGCTTCACTGTCACTCACGCCGGTTGATTTTCTTCTTAGCACTGAGTACCGGCCATTGTGGGTTCATATGCTAATTTGTTTGGTAGGTTTCCTCCGGGAGCTCCCTGAGGGCGGAGACTTTTCCTGTTAGCTCCGGGCGGAAGCCCCAGCGTGGAGAGCAGGGCCTGGCACGCAGTAGGTGCCCCCTGAGCAGTTGTTCAGCCAGGGCGCCCCTAGCACCAAAGGGTGTGCTCCGGTCTCTGCAGCACGCCGCTCCTTCCAACCCTGTGCTCCGCGGCAGTCAGAGGCTCACTGGCCCCGGAAACACGGAGCAGATTCGACCCGAGGACAAGGCTAAGAGGGAGAGACCAGAGTGAGGCAGCCTTATTCCACAGGCCAGTGGTTCTCCCGGGGAGATGTGTCAGATCATTACTCTGGACCTTCTGATGCTTATGCCTGGGAAGTTTCTACCTCTGCACCCGAGAGGTCTTCCTGGGGGCAAGGACTTTGAAGTCCACGCAAAGCATAGATATAAAGTCCCAGCGCCTGGGTGGCTCTGTCGGTTAAGCGTCTGACTCTTGAATTGGGCTCAGGTTGTGATCTCACAGTTCGTGGGTCCGACCCCCAAGCTGGGCTCTGTGCGGACAGTGCAGATGCTGCTTGGGATTCTCAGCTTCTCCCTCTCTCTGCCCCTCCTGCACGCATGCTGTCTCTCAAAATAAATAAATAAAAACAAAATTAAAGCCCCATTCCATGTCTTCCTTGCAGCCCCTCCCCAGGTGGCGGAAGGCATGCAGGCGGGGATGTTTGGATGTGTCCTCAGACGGAAGGAACCGGAGAAGGCGTTTCTACAAAGTGCTCAGTAAAGGCATAGGCTCTTCATGCTTTGAAGGCTCCAGTTCACAGCGGGTCTAGTCAGATGCGGAGACCATCTGAACAATGTCTAACAACAAACTATCTGAAGGCTGCCCTTTCTCTAAAATCAAATCTCAAGCACTAGTAATGACATTAGGGCGTGGCGACCTATCTTTTGGAATATAGTAGGGGCTCAATAAATGTGTGTTGGCTACATAAATACATGATGCCAACTTAAGACACAGGCAGAGGACTGGGCGCCTGGGTGGCTCAGTCAGTTGAGCATCTGACTTTGGCTCAGGTCATGATCTCGTGGCTCAGTTTGTGAGTTCAGGTCCCACATCAGGCTTGCTACTGTCAGCATAGAGCTTGCTTTGGGTCCTCTGTCCTCCCTCCCATCCCTCCTTGCTTGCACTCTCTGTCTCTCAAAAATAAATAAACTTCTTTTTTATAGACACAGGCAGAAGGCATCCTAAATCTATGCAGTGTTGTGAGAGAAGGGAGGACAAATGGACTTGTCACGTGCTAAGGGCCTGGGGCACGCGGGCATGTGCCAGTGGCCTACCTCTCACAGCATTCTCCAACTCTGAGAGATTATGTTCTTACCCCCACATTCCAGTTGAGAAAATGGAGGCTGGGGAGGTTGGTATGACCTGCCAGAAGCCACTCAGTTGGTAAGTGGTGGGGCCAGTTCTTGAACTCAAGCTTGTCTGAGACCAAAGTCTGGATGTTTGTCTATAAAACCACAGAATCTGGGAAACACATGATGTGACCCAAAAGCATGAGGATGTTTGGCTCCAGTGGAATGTGACTGGAGGGGAGTAGCTGAGCTCAGCTTAGACAAGGAGGCCTCCTGTAGCCTTCAGAAATTAGAAATGAGGTCATGCCAGTGCAGTGCCTTCATTGTGCTGAGGTGGAACTGAGACCGGATCGGTGAGTCTCGTCTGAAGCCACCGGGCAAGTCGGGGCTTGGGCTGGGACAGAGCCCTTTCTCCTGCCCGTGATCCACCGTGCTTGTCATCACCCCCTCCTGTCCCCCAAAGGACCAGGAGGGGAGCTTTGGGCCAAGTTTGGGGGAGGACCAGCCCACCCAAACCCTATCAGCTTCATGATGCTGTCACACATTTGATGGTGGTCCCGTTGGAGTCTAACCTGCCGGTCAACCGTGGTTGTCTGCACCCAGCCCCTGCCATCAGCCTTCCGTTCCCGTGTCCGTGGTTTGTTGGAGGAAGAGTGGCAGTAACTTTTATAATCCTTCTCTCTGGCATGTGGGAGAGCACCGCAAAGCTGAGAGGGAGTCTGGACACAGGGTCCTTTTCATAGGGATGGGGATACTGGAGGGTGAAGGTCCACCCCGCCAGGCCACACCTTCCAGGCCTCTTGTTTTCTCTTTTTCATTAAGTATTAGTGACTTCATCTTCTGCCTTACAGAAATCAAGGGAAAGCTGAGACAGCTGACAAAGCACATAGGCGCTGTGTGTGTGGGGGGGGGGGGGGGGGGCGGTGAGCGTGTGTGTTATAGATTGACCTCAGGGCCCTGGAAGGAGAAGGAAGAGCCCCTGCCAGATTCATCAGACCTACCAGGTGGTGGCACACGGTGCAGGTTAGGAGCTCAGCATTTCTGAGCCAGGTGGATCGGGCTCACAGCCCTGCATTGCTGTTCTCTAGCTCTGTGCAGCCTTTCATTTGGTTCCCCTGTCTGAGGCACTAGTCTTATTGGATTGTTTTGAATTCTTAAGTGATTTGGTTCACATGAAGGGCTTAGAACAGTGCCTGGAAATTGACTCTGTCATGGGAAGCATCCTGTCGTTAGTCTCTGAGCGTCCTGGAAGCCAGGGCAAGAAAGGAACCGGTTTCTCCACAGATTCTTTCTTTATGACAAGCATATCAGTTCCTCAGGAGAGAGAGAGTTGAGTTACACATGACTCTGAAAACCGCTTATTACAAGGGACCCTCCAGAGGGAGTCTTGGGACACATAATCGAGTCTTAAACTAAAGTCAAAGCAGTTGCAAAAAATACTTTTCAAAGATTTTTCCTTTCTCTTTTAGTTTCAATTTTTTATTTACATTCTAGTTAGTTAACATTTCTCTGATTTTCCTCATGTGGACCCTCAGTAGGAGCTGAAAGCATGAGCCTGAAGTGCACCTCGGGAGAGGCCATCGTAAAGGAGTCTGAGTTGTGAGTCATCTCCTGGAGTCACTGTTCATTCCGTGCGCACGTATTTATGGAGTTTTTGTTGTGTGCAGGCACAGTGATAAACCCCGGGGGATAGAGTATGGAGCCAAACCAGACAGGGCCCCCGAGTCCTGAAGCAAGCAGTCAGCGAGGGGGTCAGACGGGAACCAGGTTCACGTCACAACGAGTGTGAGATGGCCCCGTGTCAGGAGCTACGAAGGAAAGGGCACAGAGCTCCATGGGGCTGGTGGGGGGACACCAGGACAGCTTCCTGGAAAAGGTGGCAGTTGTGCTGGGGTGGAAGGATGAGTTGACATAAGGGGGTGAAGGGACAGGGCAGGAATCCACCCACATGGTGGAGAGTTGATCAAAAACCCATGAATACATACGGCTTCTTAGGGAAGACACTGACCAGGGAGGGTGCCTGTTTTTGTTGTTGCCGTTGGCTCATTTTTGTTTTTGTTCTTATTTCTAATGAATACTTCCACTGTTTCTACCTGGGAAATCTGCTACTAACAGCTGTTGTCCATCAAGGATAATCCCTGGCTTATCACCTAACAGACATATGTCAGTCGATTGATTCTCACGAGTACCCTCTGAAACAGAGTAGCCTTCTAGGAACGTTGGCTAGTCTTGTTGGTGTTGGCGCTGATTCATTGCAGAAGACAACTGAGGTTTTAGCTGCCAAGTGACTCCCCAAGTCATGTGGGGGGACATCTGTTGTGCCCCAGCTCTCTCTCACCCCAGCGTGAACCCTGGACCACCTTGCCATTTTGCCCATTTGAGGACCACAGCTTGTTGAAGATCAGTCGGCTGTACCACCGCGGGCTTGTTTCTGGTCTCTGTCTTCTGTTCCACTGGTCTATGTGTCTGTCTTTTTTATGCCCCTATCATACTGTTGGACGTACTGTAGCTTTGCAGTGTATGTTGAGATCAGGAAGCATGATGCATCCTGCTTTGTTCTTCTTTCTCAGGGTTGTTTTGGCCATTCCTAGTCTCCGGTGGTTTATTAATTTTTCTATTTCTGCAAAATATGCCATTGAGATTTTAATAGGATGGCATTGAATCTGTAGGTAATATGGTCATTTTAACAATATTAAATCTTCCAATCCATGAACATAGGATGCCTTTCCATTTCTTTGTGTCTCCTTTAATTTTTTTTCATCAGTGTTTTGTAATTTTCAGCGTATAAGTGTTTCTCCTCCTTAGTCAACCTTATTCCTAAGTATTTTCTTCTTTTTGATGCAATTGTAAAGGAGATGATTTTTCGAATTTCCTCTTTGGGTAATTTTTTGTTAGTGTGTAGAAATGCAACTCATTTTTGCCTGTTGCTTTTGTGTCCTACAACTTGACTGAATCCATTTGTTTAGTTCTAGCAGATTTTTTGGTGAAGTCTTTATACAGTCATGTAGTCTGCAAGCAAGGATAATTTTACTTCTTCCTTTCTAATTTGGATGCCTTTTCTTTCTTTTTCTCACCTAATCGCTCTGGCTAGGATTTCTGAATAGAAGTGATGAGAGTGGCTATCCTTGCCTTCTTCCTGACCTTAGAGAAAAGGCTTTCAGTCTCCCACCATTGAATATGATGTTGGCTGTGGACTGTAGTGTCTTCTGGATGCTAGATAACTGGGAAACTGGTCATCTCTATGCAAAAGAATGAAGTTGGACCCTTACCTAACACCATACACAAAAATCAACTCAAAATAAATTGTAGACTTAAATGTAAGACCTGAAACCATAAAACTGCTAGAAGAAAACAGGGAGAAAGCTTCAGAATATTGGTTTTGGCAGTGATTTCTTGGATGTGATGAAAGCAGAGACAGCAAAAAGGGATAGGAGAACTGTGTCCGATTACAATGCATCTTCACAGCAAAGGGAGTAATCAACAGGGGCAAAGGTAACCTATGGAATGGTAGAAAATATTAGCAAAACATATATCTAATAAGGGATTAATATCCAAAAAATATAAGGAACTTCTGCAATTCAATAGCCAAATATCTAATAACCTTATTTAAAACTGGGCAAAGAACTTGGACAGATATTTCTCCAAAGAAGACATACACTTTACCAATGGGTACATGGAAAAAAATTCAGCATCACTAATCATCAGGGAAATGCAAATCAAAAGTGAGATATCACTTCACACTGACAGGATGGCTATTATCAGAAATGCAAAGGCAAGTGTTGGCGAGGATGTGGAGAAATTGGAACCATTGCACACTGCTGGTGGGAATCCAAAATGGTGCAGCCACTCTGGAAAACAGTATGGTGGTTCTCTAGAAATGCGAAATGGAAATCGCATGTGACCCAGCAGTCCCGTGTCTGGACATTTATCCCAAAGCATTAAAATCAGGATCTCACAGAGATATTAGCACTCTTAAATGTTCATTTCAGGATTTAAGTATTTATGCTTCACATAACCAAGATGTAGAAATCACCTAAATGTCCATTGATAGATGAATGGTTGAAGAAGATGTGTTATACACACACAATGGAATATTATTCGGCTTTAAAAAAGAAGGAAATCCTGCAACGTGTGACAACATGGATGAATCTGGAAGACCTCACGCTGCCTGAAATAAGCCAGCCAGAGAAGGAGAAGTGCCGTCAGACCTCAATTAACTCTGAAATAGTCAATTCATGGATCCCAACAGCGGAATAGTGGTTGCCAGGGGCTGGGAGGAAGGGGGAAATGGGGAGCTGCCATCAGTGGGTGTAAAGTTTATGCAAGATGAGTAAGTTCAAGGGATCTGCTGTGTAACATGGTGCCTGTCCTCAGCAATACCGTGTTGTGCACTTAAAATGTGTTCAGTGCCAGACCTCCTGTCCAGTGACCTTACCATAGTAGAATAATCTTTTTAACTTTGCAATGATAAATTATTCATTCACTAATGGAAAAAAAAACCATAAGGCACAGCTATGGAGGTCACTCCTGACAATACGAATGCAACCGCTAACTTCATTACATGCGAAAGCAATCATCGCAAAGGCAGAATTCCAGCAGACATCTACAGAGCGCTCTTGGGAAAGAGGACCTTGCATTTGCCCAATGGCACAACCTACCCTCCCGGACAAGGGATGTGTGATAGGAGACCTGCTCTCCGAATCAGCCCCTGAGTCATGCTTGCGTCAGCCCCTCGGGCACGAAGCACCACTTTGGAGACTGGGGATGGCAGCTCGGCTGCGTGACTTGGGCACATCACTCACCCCTCTGAGCCTCAGTTTCCCCACCTGTTAAAAGGCAGCAAGCACACTGACCTCGCAGGGGTTTGTGTGGCTCCTGCAGGCCCCGCATCCAGCACCATCCACCTGGAGTTGAGTGAGCTGTGTTCTGTCTCCCACTGGAGAACTCCTTCTGGGCAGAATCTTCGCTCAACACAGGAAACGTTTGCATCCCCTGGCATGTAGCAAGCTCTGAAAACGTTTCTGAAAAGCTCTGAAAAGCTGCAGGTTAACTGAAATGAACTGGATTTGGTTCTTTTAGCTTCTCAGCCCCGTGGTTTCTTTTCATCATTCTCTGAGGTGCGTGCAAAGAAAGATTGGGTTGGAACACTGCCTCCCTCACTTTCTACCTGGGATCATTTCCTAATTCCTCTGAGGCTCAGAGAAGGGAACGCTAGGTTATCTCGCTAAGGCCTGTGAGACACCTAGTCCAATGTCTGGCACATTGTGGATGCACAATGTCAGCCTCCTTTCCCCTGCTTGGTCTCTGGATGCCCCCCTTGAATGAAGACGGGTCTGTAACTGGTACAAAATCTGATTACATAATGGCTCCCTCTCCCAGCCTAGAAATTGACCATGCCACCCAGAGGGTTTTCTCTCCAGTTGGGAAATGCAAATTCTCATTCCTTTTTCAAGTTCTTTGGAATTAGTGATCAGAACGTGACCAGAAATACGAATGAGGTATGAGCTTTGGGAAGCCTTTACTTTCAAGCGCAGGGTGAGGATCAGATGACCCAAGTAGATCAGATGAACTATTTAAGTGACTTGGAGATTCAAGGGAACAGACCCCGCCGGGAGGGTTATTTTCCATAAGCAAATGTCTTTTTGAAATGGGTTCACTGACTGTGAGTTTCCAAGGTCATTTCCCCTCTCTGCAAGGACAGCTAGTTAAAACTAGAAGTTTCTGACGCATCCGCTCCCCGCTCCCAAGATGCCATGGCTTCATTCTCCCCAGTCTTCCGTGGGACCTTCACCCTTCTCGGGTTCTCCACTTGCTTGGGAGACCTCGTCCTTCTTCCTGTGCAATGCCGGGATCCCTCCCGCAACATCTCTGACAGGTGGTCATCACGCCTCTCCTTGCACACCTCCAGGGATGGGGGGCTCACTGCTTGTGAACTGCCCAATCTGCCCTTGGCCACATCAGTCAGACATTCTTCCTTGTGGTGAGCTGACACCTGACACAGCACGGCTGTTGCCATTGGTCCTTGTTCTGACCTCAGGGCCAAAGAGTCCAACACTGTCCACATCCAGGCTTCTCCTCCCAGAGGATCCCCTTCTCCACACTGAGCAAATGAGGAGGGACCAGTCACATTCATCCAACCTGGTTTGAGCACCTGCTGTATGTCAGGCCTTGAATAAGTCCCAGCCTCTGGCATGAAGCGTCATAAGCCTTACACCAGCATAAGCACCTGCCTTAATCTGGTAGGACCACAGTGATGACAGGAGCGGCCATGACAGCCATTTGCCAGCCTCAGGACAAGTACGTGTGCTTTGTCCCCTCACTGCATGGTTTCTGCCCCTCTGTGACTGGGGTCCCAGCTCCAGGGGCAGATTCCAGGCCTTCCCCTAGAGATTGGAAGGAAGGGGCTCTGGGTAAAGAAAGACTGCAAGAGTTAGTTTCAAACCAATCCTCTCTGTGATTCCCAAGTATAATGAAATTGGTGCTGATTTACAACATAGGCATTTGCTCACTCTGGTGATGGGCCAACGGATGGGTGAGAGGAAGCCAGAGGATGCTTCTAGGCTCATCAGGAATTCTGGATGTAGAATGAGACCTAGGAAGAAAGGTCGGGAGTGAGGGGAGGGAGGAAGGAAGGAAGAGAGGAAAGGAGCGAAGAGAAGGAGAGGGGAGGAGAGGGTGGGAGGACTTTGTTTCAAAGGTCTGAAAGGTCTCGTTCTAAGTTCCCAGGGAGCATAACCGAGCATCCAGAGCAGGGCTTTGGAGCCCCTGGTTGAGCTCTACTCCCAGCTGCCCCATTCACCAGTGGTGACACTAGTGGCTGCCTCTGGTGGCCCCATTGCACCATCCTTCTCCCCACTCTGATTTCAGCCCAGCTGTGGGGCAGCCCCGTGTGAGCGCAGACGCAGGCTGAGCTCTCTGCACCTCCAGCACAGCAGGTGTCTGACCGCACGCTCAGATGGCCTGGACCCAGCTCAGCCCCTCCACAGTACGACGTGCACGCGTGCGAGTTAATGCCCCCTGGAGGCAGGAGTGGGCAGACAAATGCCCAGCCTCACCCGTGGGACAGTTCGGAGAGAACAATGTTCCGTGCTCTACTCAGAAGTCCAGCACAACGGACCCTGTCGTTCATAGTGGCCTCCTCGATGACTCACCTTGGGTGTCTCCCCCTTCCCCACTTCACTCTCCCCACCCCCTCACACCTGCTTTCTGCAACCACCACGTGTATCACCGTCTTACACCCAATCCTTGTCTCAGGCTCCGCTCTCAGGGACCCTAGTGCTGACCACCGGCAAGTTGCATCTCTCTCCTCACCTGCAGAGTAGGGACCCTGCGGTGTCTCCTTCAGGGGACGGTTATATGAAAGTTAAATAAGAAAAGGCCTATGAAGCTTGTGGAACGGTGGCTGGCCCAGAGTGACCCTCAGCAAGGGTTAGTCAGGATCACTGCAACATTGGACTTCATGGTGATGAGACCTCAGAAAGAGCTTGGAAAACAATGTGGATCCAAATGAAAGATCCAGCAGCAAGTCTGGCTGAACCTAATGCATTTGGAAATTGGAATTATCTTGCAGTCCCGTCTGCTAGGAATGAAGCGTCTGGGAAGGGGCACCTGCGGCGGGGAGATTCCCGCCTTCCAGAGGCACTCAGCTGTTTCTGCAAAACCATGAGACAGGGTTGCCTTTTTATATTTTAACAACCATAATTCAGCCACTGAAACTCTTCATTTGGAATATTTCAATGTGTATTTATTTTTGAGAGAGACAGAGACAGAATGTGAGTGGGTTAGGGGCAGAGAGAGAGGGGGACACAGAATCTGAAGCAGGCTCCGGGCTCCGAGCTGTCAGCACACAGCCTGACGCGGGACTCGAACTCATGGACCGTGAGATCATGACCTGAGCCAAAGTCGGACGCTCAACCGACTGAGCCACCCAGGTGCCCCTTCATTTGGAATATTTCAAAACAGAAACACTTTTTACAGCGGTTTGCAGAGGGTTTGTTTGGGAGTTTGAACCGGCAACACGTGTGCATCCCTTGGGGTCCCAAGCAGCACAGTGGTGGCACCTTTTCCACAGGGCGACCTCCTTTGAAAAGCTGCTACTTTCTCGCTCTCCTTAGAATGTCACCTTTACCTTGAAGAGGTCGGTGACTCATGTCTTAGTAGGTGGAACCTCGGCTAGACAGCCCACTGTCACGAGGTCCTGAGGCTGACAACGGGCTCACACCTGGGACAGGGGTGGCTGCTGAGCTCCTGCCTTTGCGCACGCACCTCCGTTTTACCCTAATCCGGGCCTTCTTTGGAGGATCCTGTATAAGCCGCCTGTACATTTATCAGGGTTAACTCAGTTAAAACCAGACAGTACCGTTCCCAGGTCCTCTGACCCATGCATTGGACAAGTAGGCGGAAATGTATCACTCTGTGCTGGAAGCAGAGGTGAGGGGCACCCTGCCGGCTCCCCCTCGTGGTGGAGCCCCCACCACCCTTATGTGGTCCCTGGGAAGGCTCCAGGATCAGTCCCTAATGCAGTGCTGTGACAGTACAAACAGGACTTCCCTAGTCTTCTGCTACGTTCCCCGCTTTGGATCCTACTGCTGTTGGTATTGAACTCAAACTTCAATCCCAGATGCTGCTGAAAACTAATGTTTCAGTGAAACCCCCCAGTTTCAGAAGCCCTGAGGGGTGCTCCTCTCAGAAGAGGGGGTATGCACTGTGCCAGGCACATGGCTGCAGAGGGTCGTGGCCCCCCGCTCCACCTGCAGCCCCTGTGCCTGCCTTGTCACAGGGCCCCTCGGGGCCACAAGAGGGACGTCTCCAGGCTGCCGCGTGCTTCACTCTAGCAGGTGATAAACGCTAGCAGGGTCGATCGGGGGCAGTGGCGACCGTAACACAGCGCCACAAACTGGGGACTTCGAACAACAGGTGTTCCCTCCAGTTCTAGAAACCAGAAGTCCAAAGTCAACCTGTCCTCGAGACCCGCTTGCTTTCCCAGCTTCCAGTGTTTGCCTGCCGGCCTTGGCACCCTGTGGCTGTGGCTGCGGCTGCCTCTGTCCAGGCCCTGCCTCCGTCCTCACATGGCTGTCTTCCCCGCGTGTCCGTCTCTGTGTCTCTTCTCTCCTTCTTATCGAGGGCCCACCCTACTCCAGGGCGACCTCATCTTAACTGAAATACCGATCACATCGGCAAAGACCCTGTTTCCAGATAAGGTCACGTTCATCATTACCAGGTTAGGGCTTCAACGTATGTTTATGGGGACACCGTTCAACACCCAGTAGAACCCCGTCAGGCTAGAAAGGAAGAAAAGGAGAATAAAGTGGGGGTGTGGCAGGTGCCTCCTGGGATAGTTAACAAACCCCTGGTGCTCCCGGCCCACTGGGAGCAGCAGTGGCACTTCTGAGGACTTGGCGTGTGCTGACGTTTCATCCCGCAGACAGCCTCGCCGCAACCGTGTCCGTTTTACAGATGATGAAACTGAGGCACAGAAACAGGAAGTAACTCACCTGGCCTCAGATGAGGTGACAAGGGGAGAAGTGAGGATTTGAGCCCCCTGCAGTGTGGCCGCAGAGTGGGGGCCCTTAACCACCCCATGACATCATGACACAGCTGGTCACAGGGGCCGGCAAACGACGCTCGTGCTATGGCAGGCACAGTGCAGGGTCAGGCACTCGCTCTGACCCCCCGGATCCCGAGGAAACAGAGGTGCGGGAGAGGCGGGCCCAGGTGCCAGGCGAGGGGCAGCAAAGGCTGGACGGAACCCAGTTCAGTCTGTGCTCCCCGCCCACCTCCGCCTTTCCTCTCTGCCGCACACCTCTTCCCATTTTTTCCCTGGGGGGGGCGGGGACGGGGGGGGGGGGTGGTGGGCACTGGAGGGCCCGACTGGGGCTGCAGTCAGCTTCCAGCTCTTTCTCTGAGCTGGCCAGGCGCGGGCACAACCTCAGACACCACCTCCCTGATCTGGAGACTTGAGGGATGCGAGTCAGACCCGTCGAGAACACCTGCTCTTCTTCCCGTCTTTGTTTCGCGTTGCCCGTGTGAAGCTGGGCAGGCAGAACGTTGGGGCTCGGCCCTCGGCGATCGTGAATGACAGAAGCTGGACTGCACTGTGTCCCGCTCATCACCCATTTGCCCAGTTGGCACACCAGCCCAATTCCAAATCCCCGAGGCCGTCCGGGCTCCGGCCGGGAGCAGGCTCCCAGGCCTGTCCAGTGGAGGTCATGGCCGTGTCGTCCACACGGTACAGCTAACGTGTGGCATGTGAGCCAGCACCCTGCTCTGCCAGACTCCTCCCTGAGCCAGCACCCACACCCTTCCCCACCGGACAGGGGAGACGACCTCAGGATCCGTACCTGTCGAGCTCCGGGCAGCCGTGACCACTCAGGCAGAAGCAGATGCCAGGACGGCCCCGTCCTCCGTTCTGGTGCACCCGGACAGACGCAACCCGGGAGGGAATTGCCGAGAGGCCGGACTGACCTTTAGGGAGGAAGTCCATGGGCCCCACCCCAACAGGCCCCCCCCCCCCCCCCAGCCGCCATAGGACACCCAGTGAGCACTTTCCGGGGCTGGGCGCCTCTCCAGGTGCATGCCCCCCACCTGGTCTGCAAGCCACAGTCTGCCAGCCAGGCATTATTAGGGCACAGAGAGGCTGAGCAGCTCAGCCGTGGTCGCCCAGCCAGGACATGGCATAACACGGGCTCCAGGCCTAGCAGCCGGGCTCTAGAGCTGTGAGCCTAAACACCAGGCTTGTGGCTGCTCAGCTGGAGTTTGTGACCCCTGTCCCTTCCAACCCCTCCCTCCCAGACCTCAGACAGCACTGGGCAGACGCACCCCCTATTTTCCCTTATTAGGTTTTGCATAATGCTGGCTTATCCCCCGCAAAGGGGACAGTATGTGTTTCGCATCTGCAGTGAGCCAGGCTCTGGGCTGGTGCTCTGCAGCGTCACCCCAAGGAGCTGTCCTAATGACCGGAGACCTAGGTGACCTCAGCTCCACCTTGCAGAGAGATCACGTGCTTTTCCCATGCTGCACCGGAAGTGAGTTGGGGGGTGGGGGGGTGCAGCTGTCTAATTAAAACAGTTTTCTGTGGCTGTTCTAACAAAGTACCACAAGCCTAGTGGCTTAAAACAATACAGGAATAGACGAAAGAAACTTGGTACTTACTTAGTGGTTTAGTTTGAGCTGCCAGATCGAGACTTTTTGGCAATTCCTTTAAAAAAGTACCAATTTATTATCTTACACTTCTCGAGGTCAGAACTCCAAGATAGGTCTCACTGGGCTAAGACCAAGGGGCTGCAGGGCTGCATTCCTTCTAGAGGCTCCAGGGGAGAAGCGTTTCTTGCCCTTTCCGGCTTCCAGAGGCGCCCCCATTCCTTGGCTGGTGGCCCCTCCTCCACCTTTAAAGTGTATCCCCTCCACGCTCTGTTCCCAGCACATCCTCTCTGACTCTGACCTCCTGTCTCCCTCACACAGGGATGACACTGGGCCCACCCAGACAATCCAGGATAACCTCCCTATCACAGGATCATTATCTGGATCGTATCTGTGGCCCTAGAAGCTAACATATACACAGGTTCTGGGGGTTAGAATATGGACTTGTTTGGGAGGACATTATTCTGCCTACCGCGGGTTCTTTCTGCTTTTCAAGGTGTCCCTTAAAAGGCAAAGATAGCAAGCAAACTGTGATATTTGCCTCCACCCTCTGATCAGTGTCCTCCATGGGATTCTCCCTCCAGCCATGCGGACAGCCTAGATTCACTCCCACTGTGACACATGTCACATAAAGGCAGAGGAAAATTTCCTGGTGTACTTCCTCAGGTGCTCCAGCAAATGGATTTAGGAAATATGGAGCAAAACAAAGTTAAACGGGTGTCTTTGTGCAGGACTTATCAGAACGTTTGTTATTCTGAGATGAAGTTTGAACCAAGAGATAGAGCATACAGTGACACTGGACTTCTTTGACCGAGGAATCTTATTCCGTGGAGCTTCTCTGGGAGTTGGCATTCCACAAAATGCACGTTGGGAAATGTGAGTGACTTTGAAGGGGACGCTGCCTTTTCAGCGTCCGTAGCTTTTGTTCCTTTCTCCGACTCCTACACTTGGCACACTGCCTGGAGCCCATACGTGCTGAGAATTGGCTCTGGGTGGGGCCGCAGTTTCTGTCAACCAGCCCTGAGACTGTCCCTGTAAAAAACCGATGCTTCCTCCCCGAGCAAGGGTTGTACGTTCCTTCGGACCGATGGGAGTCTGCCATCAGCCCGGGGCTCCTGAAACACGAGTGTCCACCAGTCGGCAGGGCCTGGCAGATTACCGCAGGGAGCCGCAGACCGGAAGCAGTCCGCCCCCTTCCCACCCGCAGGATTCTGTGGCCAGCCGGGTGCCACGGGTGAGCCGGGTCACAGCGAGGTCCTCCCGGTATCAGCGGAGCCCTGCGGGGGCCTGAAGCCCGGGAGGGTCTCCCACCGCGGATGGAGCCTGTGCCAGGCGCCCGTGAGGCGGCAAGCACATGCCCGGTGCCCTGGCAGCCTGTGTGCGTTGCCCCGCGGGGTGGCTGAGGGCTGCGGGAGCCCGTCGCCTGTCAGCCGCACTGCGCTCGGATGCTGGTTCCCTCACTGACTGCCTTCTGTCACGCTCACTGCCGTGTCCCTCTGTTCCTGTCCGCCGCGCCACAGCCCCACTTCTGTGCCCCTAACGTGCCCTCCCCTGTCACCCCCACGTCTCAGTGTTTGCTCTTCATTCGAAACACATCAGTGGAAAACACACTTGGTGCCCGGCTCTGCAGAGAAGAAATAAAATAACAGCGGTAACTGTTGTTCATCGGACACCATTTACGTGCCAGGCACTTCACATACGTTGTTTTCTATTCTCAAAAACACCCCAGAGGTAGGTTTTATGGTTTCCATTCCATGGAAGGACAGCTCAGAGAGAAGCAGCCGCTGCCTAGGGTCACACAGGTCACGCAGGAGGGGCAGGCGACTCTGACCCCGCGGCCCACACACTTCCCAGGGTACCCTCCTGCTTGGGGGCATCACGGGGTGGGCATGGCAGCTGCGTGGACACGTTGTCACGGCCAGGAGTGAGGAGAAGGTGCTTAGCCGTGACCGGGGCTGGGAGGGCTTCCAGAAGACATGGCTGCTGAGCGGGTCCCGGAAAAGAATGTTCCAGACAGGCCACAAAGTGGCAGAAGGAGCATGTGTGAGGCACAGAGGCGTGTCGTGGGGGTGGGTGGAGGTCCTTCTCAGGACAGATGGGAGGGGACAGTCTTGAGGTGGAGGGGCTTGTGGGCAGGACCTCCACCGGGCAGAGTGAGTTCGGGTCCTGCTGGCTGGGGCAGGACAGCCAAGGCTCGAGTGCAGGAAAAGGTCGTCTTGGGGGATGGAGACCAGCACGAGGAGCCCACAGAGAGGTGCTGAGACTGAACTGAGACAGGACCTGGGGCCTGAGAGGGGCACACGACTCGAGAACAGGAAGGTGGCATCAGTGGGGCTCAGTGACAAGATGAGACCTGTAGGCAGGTCCTCCATCCTGTGCTCTCACCTGGCCTGCCCCTCCCTCACTTCCCACCAGGAGAAATCAGGGAAAGCTTCCCGGAGGAGAGGGTATCTGAGCTGAGGCTCAAAGAACAAGGTTAGCCAAATGCAGAAAGGCCAAAAGAACGTTCTGGAGAGAGAAAAGAAGTAAAAGTACCAGTGTTTCTCCTGAGTGCCGGGATGTGTGAGGCAACTTGCTGTCTTTTGGCTCCCTGCTCAAGGGCCCTCTCTCTTCTGACAGCACGAATGCACCCCTCCCTGGTGCCCCTCAGGACTCCAGCTCGGCTTTCCTGTTACTACTGTTTGCTGTTTTCAAAAGGACATTTGTGAGCCCCCTGCCAGAGGATACACATGGGGTGGGAAGGACCCCAGAACTGAATCCCACGGGTCCATAATTATTAGGAGTGATCACCAACAGAAAGGAGTGTAGTGGGGCAGGTGGGGAGGGGGGAGGTTATCTGGAAAGTAGGGAAGCGCACAGGGGCCAGGTCCTGCCGGGGAGAAGGGCGATGGGCTGGCGGGGGTAGGACAGGGCCTGCTCTGGTGTGACGTCCTCCTGGGAGGAACCGGAAGCCTGTTTGAAACGGTGGTTCTGAACTGGCGACATTTGGCGGTGTCTGGAGACATTTTCTTAAATTATTTTGTTCATTGAGATATAATGGACACTGGCATTATATGTTGGCGTTATATATGGCGTTATATTAGTCTCATGTGTCCAACATGGCGATTCAATATTTGTATATAACATGAAGCGGTCCCCACAAAATAGGCCCAGCTGACATGTGCCCCCACACACTTACAACTTTTTCCCTGTGATGAGAACTTTTAAGGTCTGTTCTTTCAACAGCTTTGGAATATACGCTACAGCATTGTTAACTGTAGTCATGTAGTCACAATGTGTCACACCCCCAGGACCTGTTTCTTTTGTAAGTGGAAGTTTGTACTTTCGCTCGCCTCCACCCATGTGCTCGCCCCCCCACCCCCACCTCTGGAAACCACCAGTCTGTTCCCTGTATCTGTGAGTTTGGTTTGGGGAGGGGTTTTTGTTTTGTGTTGTTTTTAGATTCCGCATGTGAGATCATGCAGTGTTTGTCTTTCTCTGTCTGATTTGTCTCACTTAGTGTGATGCCCTCAAGGTACATCCATGTTGTTGGGAATGGCAGGATTTCCCTCTTTTTGTAGCTGAATAATATTCCATTGTGTGTGTGTGTGTGTGTGTGTGTGTGCAAGTATGCATGTGCATGTTTGTAAGTATACGTGTGCGTGCGTGTGTGTGTAAGTATACGTGTGCAGTATACATGTGTGCATTCTGAGTGTGTAAGTGTGTGTGTGTGTGCGTGCGTGTGTCTGCGTGTGTGTGAGTGCACGTGTGTGTGTTATTTCCGTACGCCTCCGCCCATCAGCAGACACTCAGGTGTGTCTCCACGTGTCGGCTCTCGTAAACGACGCTTGGAGGCAGCTCTGATGGTCCCTGGTGCCGAGCTCCTCCGGCATCTGGTGGGTAGAGGCCAGGGATGCCGCTAAATGCCCCACAATGCACAGGACCGTGCCTGCCACAGAGTTATCCGCCCGAGAGGCCAGGAGTGCGGGAGTGGGAAGGGCGGGCTTGGGGCTCAGACCCACAGACGCCAACCGTGCCCCTCCCCCAGCTGGCACCAGGCGCTAGGCCTCAAGGTGTGCGCAGCAAGCGGAAAGAGGAGGTGCTAGGGACGGCGCTGAGATGGGAAAGCACGGGGGACCGGGAGGACCCGGAGTGGCCAGGCACGCTCTCCTGTCCCCTCGGCCATCTGGGAGGGAGGGAGGGAAGGAGCAGCCAGGCAAGGAAAGGCTGCAAGTGCGTTCCTGGCAGAGGGAGCAGCATGGCCAGGTGCAGACAGCCGAGAAGCACAAGGGGTGGAGGAAAGCTGAGCCACTGATCCGCTGGGGAGTGACGCAGCAGGGTGGGAGCTGAGGGAGGGGACTGGTGCCGCCGCGGCGTGGAGGGCAGGTTTACGGGGGGAGCTGTACTGGACATGAGGCAGCCAGGCCAGGAAAGCCGCTAGTGGGCTGTGGTCACAGGTCAGGAGAAGGTAATAAGAACCAAAGCAGACGCAGCAGGGTGGGAGCTGAGAACAGAGCTAAACTGATTGTTTCTGCTTTCGAGCGGCTCATCGCTGCAGTCAGCTTCTCCAGGAAGCGGGTGCTGAGGAGGAGCCAAGAGTGCGGAAGTTTCGTTGGAGAGTAACACTGAGAAAGGGAGAGGGAGGAGGCAGGATAGAGCAGGAAAGCCTCAGACCGGGACACCCCCCGGCCGGGTCTCTGCACACCCAGTGGGGAGCTCTGGAGCAACACTCGTGCGTTGCGGCATCCCCACCGGGTGAACACGGCTGTGCCCTTGCGTCCCCACCGTGCCCGCTCATGGGCCGGGAGTCACCGTGGGAACAGCATCACCTGGGCTTCAAGGTTGAGTGCATATCCACAAAGCCAAGGGCGGGGGCAGGGTGGTGTCAGTCAACCACGCGCTCACAGCTACGGTGGGGAGTCCTTTCCTGAAGGCGATGTGAGTGGTGCGTCTCTGTGTCCGCCATGACACTCTCCCTCACCGGATACTCGTCCTCACCCAGTCACAGGAAACTTCGAGGAAGGGGTGTGGAACGAGTAGAAAGAAACTGTCTTTCTGAGCACATATACAACAGGAAATTAAATTGATGCTTTAAAAGAAGAAGGAAAGCGCGGCTTTTAAGAAAGAAGACTTTTGTTCCAGGAAACTCTGTTAAGAGCTGAGCATTGAATTTCGCGGAAAGCTTCCTGGCAGCCAAGGGGAAAGGGGGGTGGTGGAGGGGAATAGGCTATAGACTTCTCTTTTATTTTACATGGAAAGCATGTATTTCAGGGAGGAGAGAGAAATATTTTCCTGCCCTCAGACTTCAGGATCACTTTATCATATGAGCGTTGCATTTTGAACTTTGAGGAAGTATCAGCAATACTGTAGTTACGTGAGTGACATGGAAATGTTATTCATTCAGCTACTTCTCCCATTTATCCTTAATAAAAACTAGCAGAAGTATTCAATCATAGCTTATTAAAGAAACATTCTGAAGCAGTTTTCAGTGTACTGTTGGAAATAACACCCCAGAGTCTCATGGGCTTGCTTTTTGTAGAATCTGGAGGAAGTTTTAACAGCCTTTTTGTTTTGTTTTGTGGTTTTGTTTGTGTGTGTGTGTGTGTGTGTGTGTGTGTGTGTGTGTGTGTGTGTGTTGGGGATTTTGTTTTGCTACTTAAGAAGAGCAATTTCATATGCCCTGTGCTGTAGTGCAGTGTTTTTAAGGATGATGCCCACTGTGTCTGGAATGGACTGTCCACGGGAGCCGCCACCACGGCCACCTTTCTCTGGAGGAGGATAAATGTCAGAGCACTGAACATTTAAACCCGTGTTCTGAAAGCATCTGCTATTATCTGATTATTATGCTGTCAGGGGTCTAATCCATAAGCCCACCTTTATACATATGTATGTGGAGGTTTGCACCATTAAAGGCTTAGTCAGAAATGGCAGGTTCGCTGAGGCTGGAGATTTGCAGTGTTCAGCCCGGAAAAGGCCCAAGTCACATGGGTGAGTTTGAATACTAGGAAGATTAGCCCTTTGAGAGTATTTCCACGCAAGGTTCCTGTGTCTCAGAGGGTCATATGGAAAGGGCCCTGGAGGTCATTTAGTTCAGTTCTCCTTCCAATGACAGAATCTCCTCCCAGAATCCTGGCCAAGAAGCAGGCAGCCTGACCATCTGAGTGCCTCCAATGAGGAGAGCACACAGGTCCAGGCAAATGGGAGGTGCTCAGTAAATACTTTTCAAAGGAATACATCCTGTGTGTGAAGCTCTGAGCCCGGGTTTAGTGTATATATGTCATCCGGTTACTATAGCAGCCGTGTGAGGCAGGAATGCTTACAAACCACGGACAGATGCACTGTGGTAGCAGGGGATTTGAACCCAGTGCCCCCAGGAGACCAGTGTTTCCTCCTGGCTCTTCTCCTAGCCAACTAGGTGACCTTGGGCAAGTCATTGCACATCTCTGGGCCTCTGTTTTCCTATTTTTTTTTAAGTTGTTAAAAATTTTATTTAAAATTTATTTTTGAGAGAGGGGCAGAGCACGAGCAGGGGAAGGGCAGAGAGAGAGGGAGACACAGAATCAGAAGCAGGCTCCAGGCTCTGAGCTGTCAGCACAGAGCCCGACATGGGTCTCGAACTCACGAGCCGCGAGATCATGACCTGAGTCGAAGTCAGGTGCTGACCTGACTGACCCACCCAGGCGCCCCTGCTCTGTTTTTAAACAAAGGCTCGGGACTCCTCGCTTTCAAAGGCCCCTGCCAGCTCTGTCCCTGACAAGGCGTGTGTCTGGGTGGTGGGACCGTCCACTGCAAACATCCTAATCCCTCCTGAAAGTCTGTGATGGTCCCTGTGTGCAGCCTTCCGAACCTTCCTGGGCAAAGAGGATGTCTCCCGAGAGGTGGAGGAGGTCCTGGCAGAGAGCCGCTTGCAGAGGAACATCCACCTGGTGTCCGTGCTGGAGCTGCTACGGAGTCCCTTCGTCCGCTGGCAGGTCATCACTGTGGTCGTCACCATGGCCAGCTACCAGCTCTGCGGTCTCAACGCGGTGAGCGTCCCTGCACAAAGGGCGGTACCAGGGGGAGGTAACCGGGGGCGGGGGGGTGGGGGGGGTGGGGATCAGGGCTCGGGCCTCGGTGCCTGGATCCGGTCCTGGCTCTGCCACCTGCACTGGCTCTGCGCCATCAGGCAGTCACGTGATCTGATCGATCCTCAGTTTTGTCATCTGTAAAATGGGATGATGTAATACCGAAAGGAAGAATCCACGCAAAGTGTTCAAAGCAGCAGCAACACAGTCACCCCTTAATAAACACCATTGTTTAATTTAGTGATCCCTAAAACTCGTGTTTCTTAATAGAGTAGGAGTTAGGAAGCTGTAAGTGAGAGATGATTTAAATAAAAGTACTCTTGGCTGGGCTGGCTTCAACGTGGGACTTTGGTGTGGGAGGACCTCGGGCTTGAAAGGAAAACTTTCCCGGGGCCTGAGTTAACGTGGGCAGGGAGATCGGGCGGAGGCGGGCGGAATCTTCTGTGAAGTTCCCCAAACCCATGGACAGACGCAGCTGGCCCCTTCCCTACTGGTGGCTCCTGAGGGTAGAATCCAAGAATCCCAGGACCAGGGAGCAGGCTCAGGATCGTTATCATTGCTGCTTCTGGAAAATAATGGGTTGCGTTGTGCAGTGGTGAGTTCCCCATTTACGAAGGTGTGCAAGCCAGCTGGCAGGGCAGTGTAGAGGTACTCACATAGCTCAGGAGAAGTGTGGCTGGGTCCAGAAGGAGGAAAAAGGGGACCTTCTAAAGAGCCCCAGATAAAATAGCTCCATAAGCCCGGCATCCCCTAAAAGTCTGCATGGCAGTGTCTGGGGTATGTAGGGGGAGGTGACATGAGATGAGAGGGAGGCGTCCCTGTCCAGAGAGGGCAAGGTGACAGCATGGAAAGTTACAAGCCTCATTTGAACCACTCTTGATTCTATTTTTGGAAACATTGGGATGAGCTGAAATCGACTTGCAACTTACTTATTTTTACCTTTTTCCTTGGTCTGTTGAAAGCCAGCAGAAGGAGGAGGTGCCTGGGGCAAACAGCATGGCCTTGGACACCGCCTGCTGTTTCCTGCACTTCACAGCTCCAGGCTCAGAGCCACCCTCCCTGTTCTGAGAAGGTGGAGAGGGAGCGTCTCCGTTTCCTCAAGCTAACATTTGGAGTCGTAAAAGCCACATATGGAATCTGTATTCAGTGAGGCATTTGGATCGAGAGCCATGACATTTCTAAACAGAATTCTCTCCTCTCCCGGGACATAAATTTCTGATTCGCGTTCCCTATAAAATTTCCCGTATAAATCCCACTAGGGTGTGTCTGTAAACCCCGCTGCATAGGCCTAGGATGGGGAAAAACCGTGTCCTCTGCTCTGGGGACCAGCGGTAGTGAGGTCTCGGCTCGGGGCATCCCGCGCTCCTCGTACTGATTGCCTTTCGTGTCTTTTTTTATTGTCGTGAGCACATTTGACATGAGATCTACCTCCTTAGCAAACGTCTAAGTGTGCACTGGAGTCTTGTTAACTGTGGGACGGGCTTTGCACAGCACATCTCCAGAGCTCGTTCATCTTGCTTGACGGGAGCTCCGTACCGTTGATTGTCAGCTCCCCGTTTCCTCCTCCCCCAGCCCCTGGCGACCACCACTCGCCTGCTCTCTGCTCCTATGAGTTTGCCTGTTTTAGATCCATCGTGTAAGTGGAAGCATGTGGTACCTGTCCTTCTGTGACCAGCCCACTTCCCTCGACGTAACGTCTACCAGGGTCACCCAGGTTGTTACAAGTTGCAGGATTTCCTTCTTTTCTTATTTTTATTTTTTATTTTATTTTATTTTTTTTTCAAATTTTTTTTTTCAACGTTTTTTATTTATTTTTGGGACAGAGAGAGACAGAGCATGAACGGGGGAGGGGCAGAGAGAGAGGGAGACACAGAATCGGAAACAGGCTCCAGGCTCCGAGCCATCAGCCCAGAGCCCGACGCGGGGCTCGAACTTACGGACCGCGAGACCGTGACCTGGCTGAAGTCGGACGCTTAACCGACTGCGCCACCCAGGCGCCCCATATTTTTTATTTTTTTGAGGCCGGCTAATATCCGTCTGTGCGTACACGTACCACATTTCCTCTATCAGTTCATCCATCGACAAACACTTGGGATGTTTCCACGCCTCGGCTGTTGCGAATACTGCTGCACTGGATGTGGAGTGCAGGCATCTCTCCGAGATCCTGATTTCAATCCAGACCAAAACCCGGAAGTGGGATACTGACTCATGTGGCAGTTCGGTTTCTAATTCTTTGAGGACCCCCCATACTGTTTTCCGTGGTGGCTGCACAAGTTTCCATTCCCACTGACAGTGTGACGTAGCCAGTCTTGTTAATTTTTGCTTTTGGTGTCGTATCCAAAAAAGACCAATGCTATGAAGTTTTTCCACTATGTTTTCTTCTAGGACTTTCATAGTTCTTATGTTTAAATCCTTAATCCATTTTGAGTAAAGATAAGGGTCCAATTTCATTCTTTTGTACGTGGATATCCAATTTTTCCAACACCATTTGCCAAACTATCCTTTTCCCATTGAATGTTCTTGGCACCCTTGTCCAAGGTCAGTTGGGCATCAATGAGTTTACCTCTGGGCTCTCTGTTCTGTCCCATTAGTTTGCGTGCCTGCCTTTATGCCAGTATCACACTGTTTTAACTACCGTCACTTTGTAATATCTTTTGAAAAGAGGAAATGGGATGCCTCCAATTTTGTTCTTTTCCAAGATTCTTTTGGCTATTCATTGTCTTTTATGGTTCCATATGAATTTTAGGATTTTTTTTTCTATTTCGGGAAAATATGCCATTGGGATTTTGATGGGGATGGCATTGAAGGCATTGAATCTGTAGATCATTTTGGGTGGGGTGGCCATTTGGACAATATTAAATCTTCCAATCCATGAATGGAATATTTTTCTACTTATTTGTGTATTTAATTTCTTTCATAATGTTTTATAGTTTACAGTGTAAAAGTCTTTCATTTCCTTACTTAAGGAATTTAAGGAATTTATTCCTAAGTATTTTTTGATGTTATTATAAATAGGATTTTTTTTCATTTTTTTTAACATTTATTTATTTTTGAGAGACAGAGAGAGACTAAGCACCAGCAGTGGAGAGGCAGAGAGAGAGGGAGACACAGAATCCAAAGCAGGCTCCAGGCTCTGAGCTGTCAGCACAGAGCCCGACTCGGGGCTCGAACTCGCAAACCGTGAGATCATGATCTGAGCTGAAGTCAGATGCTTAACCGACTGAGTCACCCAGGAGCCCCTAGAATTATTTTAATTTCCCTTTTGGATAATTCATTGTTAGTATATAAAAACATGACTGATTTTTGTATGTTCTGTATCCTGCAACTTCACCGAATTTGATTATTAGTTTTAACAATTTGTGCGTGTGTGTGTGTGTGTGTGTGTGTGTGTGTGTGCACGCACGCTATCTTTGGGGTTTTCTACGTATAAGATCATGTCATTTGCAAACAGTGATGCTTTTACTACTTCCTTTCTGAATTGGGTGCTTTTCTTTTTCTTGTCTAACTGCCTGGGCGAGGACCTCCAGCACTATGTTGAATAGAAGCGGCGAGAGCGGGCATCTTTGTCTCGTTCTTGATCTTAGAGGGAAGGCTCTCAGTTTGATGAGTGTGGTGATATCATAATATGATGTCGGTGGAGTAGGACGTTAGCTCTGGGCTTCTCCAGTATGGCCTTTATTATGTTGAGATAATCTTCATCTATTTCTTGCTGTTTCAGGATTATTTCTAATCTGTAAGTCAGAAGTAACACTTGTAGCTTGGCATGCTGAATTTGACATAGAGCAACATGCTCTGGCCCAGTATCCAGAGGCCTGGCTTTCTGTCTCACTGTGGCCACAAACCTGCAGTGGGAAACCTAGGCCAGTCACTTCCCCGCACCCAGCCTCTGTCTGCTCAGCTGTAATAATAATAAAGCACACCTTCACTTACCACTTAGCATGAGCCAGAAGTTGTCCCCATGGCAGTCCTGTGAGTTACACAGCACTGTTAGGCACAGAGACACTGGGAGACTTTCCCTAAGTCACATAGCTACAAACGGTAGAAAGGGGATTTGAGTCCCAGCCATTTGGCCACAAGGTTTGGCTGCTTAAGCCGTGAGCAGGGAAGGTCCCTAAGGCCCCCTCAGAGCATCCCCATATGGGACACTGATCTGTGTCCCCGGGTCATCCTTAGGCAGCCAGCGAGACAAGTCTCACCTCTTCTGTTTTACGTACAAAAGGACAAACGCTGGTTAGCAGCAATCTTGGTGTCCTGGGCCCCGGTCCAGGCTCTGCCCCTGCACCTCTTGCCCCCAAATCCAAATATTGCATGAGGCCAAGAAAGAATGCTAACACAGATGAAAATCTTGAAATGCCCTTCAAAACTTGCTTTATTCCCTTCATTTTGCCAGAAATTATTTGGGGGGTGTGGTCTGTGGTTTAAGACGTCACAAATACTGCTAGGTATGTCCTATTTATCACTTTATTCCAGCCCCAAATGTCCTGCAGGAAGTGGTGCCATCCCCATTTTGTCGAGGAGGAAACTGAGGTTTACAGAGGGCCAAGGACATGCTCAGGGTCACAATAGGAGGGGTGCCCGTGCTGTCAAACTCACACGTCCTGGTTCCAGGTCTTCTGCCCTGGAGCCCCTGCCCAGGCTTGGCCAGCCCATCTCCTAAGAGCCAGGCACCTGCACTAAACCAGCAGCTCTCAGCCTCAGCACCGTGCACATTGGGGGCTGGAAAATTCCTTGTCCTGGTGCGGGTGGTGGGGGAGCTGTCCTGGGTACTACAGAATGTTCTGCGGCATCCCTGGCTTCTGCCCATTAGATGACAACCTACCCCGCCAGTTGTGACAACCAAAAATGTCTTCAGATGTTGCCAAATGTCCCCTGGGGTAAAATTGCCCCCAGTGGAGAATTACTGGGTTAAACCAACGTTACAAATTGCTCAGTACATTTTTGTTAACAGAATCAATGAATAGATTCCACAAAGCTTAGAAATCAGGCAAAAGTTGGATTTAACATTTAATTGTTTCTAAATTCCTTTTCAGCATTGCATTCTTTTTTCCTCCTTCTCACAATGGCTTTCAAATTCCCTTCTCTAAAATTAGACTTAAATCTTTCATTTTATGCAGCTGCCTTCTTCCTGAACAGTTTGTTGCATGAAAACCAGACTTGTGTGTGAATGTTCAGTCTCTCACCAGCAAGGAGCCTCCTGGTTACAGACTCCCTCCCCTTCCCTGGGGTGGTCACAGCAGCTCCTACACCCACAGCTGTCCCTCCCCTCCCCGTGACTGTCCTCGTGAGGGAAGGCCACCTCTCCTGGTCCCTGTGTCTCCAGCACCCAGAACTGCCCATGGCACATGGGAGGCACCTGAACACTGGGAGAGAGGGGGAAGAGGTGAGAAGAACAGGGGCAGGGAGGGGGCTGCTTCCATCAAATGCTTGGGATGAGAATTGGACCGACGCCATTGTCACACCTGCTGCAGGAAAACCAGTTTTCTTGAGACTTCCTGAATGTTCTGGAATACCCAGGATTATAGTATCCTTATCGACACCTGGGGTTGCCCTTCCTTCCTCTGGACTCCTTCCCTCTTGAACAGAGGAAGCCAATCATACCGACTCATCTGGGCCTCGGTTTCCTATTATGAAAACGGGGGATATTAATGCTCAGGCTGCAGAGCTTCTGTGGGGGCTGATAGGAAGTTATGTACGTGGAACATGTCGCAGATGGTAACCGCTGAGCTTACATTCCATCTCCCCTCCCCTTGCCCTTATCAGCAAGACCTTCTAACACCGTGTTCTTCCCTCTCTCGATGCCACTCTTTTGCAAACTTGGCTGCTCCCACTATGCGGTCTTGGCTGGGAAACAAGGCGCTGGAGCTTGTTAGAAATGGACGCAAAACAAGAGTGGAGAGGCTCAGGGCGCAGGCTGCAAATAAGCCTGGTGATGCCCATTCTGGACCCTCGGAGGCGTTTCACGGCCTCCCAGGTTGGTCCACTCGGCGGGTGCCCAAGCGTCACAGTGTTCCCGGGCAGCTGTGTGTCCCTTGGGTCTGTCACCTGTACAACTGCTGTGTAACGTCTCCCTTTGCTGCTACACCAGATTTGTGAGGGCAAGGACACATGTGTGCTGTTCCCCTGTGTGGTGCACCTGCCGTGGCTGACAGAGCACCAGACGTCCCCTCCATAAAGAACCAAGTGGCAGGGAGGCAAGGCTGGGAGGGTGGAGGGAGGGAGGAAGAAGGCCTTAGACATGATGCCTTCCCCCGGGGGAGCCCGGAGCCCTCTGATGGTCTATCTCCTTTGTCGACCCATGTCAGGAACGTCAGGAACGCTGCAGGCCAAATCCTGTCTTGCACCAAACTTCTAATCACAGGTTGAGAAGCATTGTAAATAGCTTTTGTTTTTGAAGTTTCTTCCCAAATAATGTCCTAATTCAAATTAGAAGGATTGAATGTTCTGTTACCTCCGTAACTGAGACCCTTCACTGAAAGGATTTGCGATGTCCCCAGATGGGGAGAGTGCTGCACGGAGGCCCTTTGCGTGGCTGCCCCAGCGTTCCGGTCAAGAGGACATGTCCTGGAGTCCGTGGTGTTCAACCCCCAGCTCTGAACTTGCAGGCTAAGGGGAAAGTTGCCATGACTGCTCCGTGCCTCAGTTTCCCCAGCTGTAAAGTGCCCCCCCCCCCCCCATATGATGGCACGAAGATGGACGAAAGGATGTCTATAAAGTTCTCAGCACAGAGCTGCCCTGCCCTGAGACCCCGGGCGCCTGGGTTCCAGCCCACATCCCCACCTCCCAGCCCTGGAACCCAGGTTAGAAGCTTAACCCCTCTGCCCTTGGTCACTGAGATGTGACTGGGGACATGACTCAAAGGCGGTATCAGCTGGTTGAGGGCTGGGTCAGGGTGGGGTTATGTTTTTACCTGTAAAGGAAGGAGCAAGATAGGAAATCCAACACTCTTAGAAAAGCTTTTAAAAGCTAGCATGTTCTGGCCACCCTTAAAATTTGAGTCCTTATTTCGTATCTTTCTGGATTTCCAAATAGAAAGAGTGAGGGGATCGGGAGGAAGCCCCTCCTTGCTGAGTGCTGGAGGCGCCCCATCAGGTCATCCAGCGATGCTCATCAGGGTGTGAAGTGGCCCAGGAAAGGCGGGGGAGTCACTCGCTCATTCCTGCACATCCATGGTCAGGTCCAAGGGGCCCTGATGGCAACGAGGGGTGACACTTGAGCTCTGGATGCACCAGCTCTGCGAAGACTGGGGTCTGGGCCTAGAATTGTCTAGAGAGCAGGGGGTCTGCTTCTCTTTGCTGCAGAGCATGTTGTTATCCTTTCCCAGAACGCACCTGCTCCCTTCCAGCCCCCGATGGAACCCCCACCCCATTCCACCTCAGGAGGGCAAGCAGAGGCAGCAGGGAGCAGGAAAGGATTGGAAGGACCTGAGCCCACATCCCAGCTCTGCCACTCTTGGCCGTGTAGCCCTCACTGGGCCGAGCCTCACTTTCCTCATCTGTTAAATGGGGGCAAGACACCTACCCCACTGGGTTGTGTGAGGATGGAATTAGGACACGTAGATGATAGATTTGGGGGTATAATACATGAGCCTTTTTTCCCCTCTCTAAATTCAGAGCAGGTTAGAGAGATTGGCACAGGAATCGGATAGATGGGGGATCACAATGTCTCCTCTACTCCAGGTGGAGCAGGATTAGAGGTTGTGACCCCAGAAGTCGCCATGAATTCTGCATTCCCAGATTTAAGGCACCTCCCCAGTCAACAGGAAGAGGAAGCAACCCCAGCCCCAACTCCACGGGTCCCTCCCTGCATGGACAGAGCAGAGGGGACACAAGCTTCCCGCGGGTGCACAGAGAGCCAGCAGGGGCGCATGTGAGCACATGAGTGTTTCTTTCTAAGGGCCCTTCATTCCTTATGTGATTCCTTGTCCCATGGGCTGAGAGACAGTCGTGTTCCTGAATGGGAGTAGGAAATGAAGGGAAAGGAGGTCCCTGCCCTACGGTAGGCCCAGCACTGGTGCCATCCCTGGGAGCTAGTGTTCAATAAACGACGAGATCTCCTTTGTCTTCTATCCTTCAACGTAGATCCCATGCGTCACCATTGGTGGAGACAACCTGTGTGTTGACAGCTCTCTTTCTCTCTCTGACCTCTGCTCCCACCTTTGCGCCTTCTCTCTCTGAACTCCGTCCTATAAGGACCCTCATGACTCCATTTCCAGCTCACCTAGATAATCCAGGATAACTTCCCCTTGTCAGGACCCCTAAACTTAACCACATCTTCAGAGCTCCTGTGCCAGGTAGTGTAACATATTCACAGGCTCCTGGGATTAGGACACAGACATGTTTGGGGGAGCCACTGTTTGGTGACCACCCCCTGCAAGCACGTGTTGAGCCCATACTCTGCCAGAATCGCCTTGTTCCGGGCAAAGGCAAATCAGGTGGTTTCTTGTTCCTGAAGGGTTAGCCAGAGAGATGGGTTAAAACGCCTCTCTCAGGAAGAGGCCAGCTGCAGGCAGCTGGGCATATATGGGATTCCGGGGGAAATGCTGGCTAGAGGAGGCATTTCCAGTTAGCCAGCTGCGCTAACAGCCCAGCAAAGCCCGTGCAGCAGGAAGGACTGTGGGGCAGGAAGGGAACAGGCCTGGGTCTGCACTCTGGTGTGATGGGCTGTGTGTGGTCTCTCTGACCACACTGTCACCTGCACAAGCTGTTGAGAGAGTTGAACGCGATTATGGTGCTATGCTTTGTCTCTAACACGCAGTGTCGGGAGTTAAGGAGGAGGGCTTTGGGGCATCCGAGGCAGGCCGTCAGGAGGCCAGCGCCCCCCTCTCCAGGCTGCGAAGCAGACCCTGAAGTACTTCCTCCCCAAGCCATGCGCACGACTGTGACATGTTTCTTCAGCAAAGAACAGTGGTGTCTCAGGAGAGACCTGGAAATCTTCTGGAATGATACCCACCGTTTGTTGTACACCAGCTCTAGAAAAGACGCTTTACTTCATCACTTTCCAGCTTGTTTACAACCACCCTGAAAGCCAGATCTTTTTTCCCTTCTTTAGAGACGCGTAGTCCCTTGCCTACAGACCCACAGTTCACCAGGGGCCGCGCTGGGGTCAGATCCGGTACGCAGGCCTCCAGCTTGCTGTCCTTCCAGTCCTTCTCTGGGGGAGGAGACAGTCGGCCACCTGAGAACCTGACTATGTCAAGGATGAGGTCAACACAAAGCACCCTCCGCGGGAGGGTTTGCTGTGGGACACGCTCCACCTTTCCTGGTACTTCTGGGTCGTCCGACGTCCTCAAACTGCCTGATCAGATAAACCTCAGTGCAGGAAGATAAACCTCAGAGGCCGTTACCTTCCTGCTCTGGAAGGTGATTCAGGGGGAGAGCAATGGGTTTGGGAGCCAGCACTAAGATGGGCAGTTCGTGCACAGACCTCACCCCCCACCCCACCCCCGCACCCCTCCAGGGACGGGGCCAGCCCAGCAGGAACACCCCACAGGCCCTGGACTGGGGGAGGTGGTCCTCAGGGCTGATTTCTGCCTATCAATGACTAGGTACATTTACATATGAAATGACTCCCCACCTTGAGCTCGTAATTTTATGCAAATGATTCCCTTTGCTAACGTTTAACCCCCTCTGAGGAAGCCTGAGGCTACAAGGGGAATTGGAAACGGGGAAGGGGGTTGCAGGGGGTGTGAGAAGCCAGGAAGGAGACCCCGGGACAAGCAGGGCACCGCTTCCACGGGAGAACACAAATCCAGCGGGGTCCGAGGCTGGCAGCTCTGGGGTCCAGACTGAGGCTGAGAATACCGTGATGTCCGCATGGTCGCCGGGGGATGGAAGGGGCCGTGGAGCCTTGGCTGTCGAAAATCAGTGACTTTGGGTAAAGGCGTTTCTGCTCCTCTGATCCAGCCCTGCAGATCTGCTGGGGGTCACAGTGAACCTTCAAAAGGGAGTGGAGATTATACGAACAAATCCAGCGAGGACTGAGCCTCTCTGGAATAATTTTGGCTTCTGTCACAGCCCCAAGAGCTATAGGAACTAATGAATTTATCAGGAGCCACGTGTGTACTCTGTGAATGTGAAAGCAAAAGTAGAATCTAAAATTCTAATTTCTCAGCTCAGTCAAGTGCGAGCAGGCACAGGGGAGAGGGTCCTTGTCTTACGGGAGCATTGAAACGCATTTCGCCCAGAGATGCATCAAATCCCACAAACTCACAGAAACGCATGCGGTCCTTTTTACTGGGCTCTGAGCGTTGCCCGTAACTTTATGAAGAATTACTCCTGTCGCTAAAACTTAATCCATCTGCATATATGTGTGCAGGTCCTAAATTCTGTCTTCTCCCCCGAGGCACGAAATTTTTTTTGGTAAACAAATGCTGGTAACAAGACAAATCTGTAGAAACAAGAGCTCTTTCCAAACAAAGTAAGAGGCTGCGCTCAGGCCTGACAAGTTATAGCCAACGAGCTGTAATGTTTCTTAATAATGATCAGTGTGTAAATGCTTCTGAGGCCCTTCACACAGTGGGTTTCCCCGTCAGATGTCATGGAAAGGACAGCACGGGTTTCTGTCCTCTAGCAAACCCTTGCTCTTTGAGGAACGGTTGGGATTGGGAGAACACAAATGACCTGTGTCCAGCCCCTGGACCCAAAACTTTAATAATGAGCAGTGACAATTCTTACCCAATTCCTGATACCCTCTCCTCTTTGAGGAGGAGAAGGAAGCCCAGCAGGACAGAGGTCATTGCTTGAGGTCACACAGCCACCTCAGCATGGAGCCAGGTCTCCAACCTCCAGACAGTGATTGTCGGAGGTCCCGTGAGTGTCGTTAGGGAAACCTCCACACATGAGGGAAGTTGGGAGGGGTGGCCTAGCCGTCCCAGGACCACGCATCCTGCTTTGCCCAGGGCGTCCA
The DNA here is from genome assembly GCF_028018385.1 of Neofelis nebulosa. Classification (NCBI taxonomy): domain Eukaryota; kingdom Metazoa; phylum Chordata; class Mammalia; order Carnivora; family Felidae; genus Neofelis; species Neofelis nebulosa. The sequence goes on from NC_080784.1 coordinate 200,594,616, forward strand.
GATTTGTGTCTGTTGTCCTAGACTAATTATTAACGGTCTCAAAAGTGCCCAGATTTGGCTAGTAAGCGAGTGACGACACAGGCTTCTTCTAACCTCGCACTCTAGCATCTGAACAGGTGGCTTGCATTTCAAAGCAGGGACTCCATGTGTAGTTTTGTAAGGTGTGTGTTACACAACCCTTAGGAGCGCCATTCACATTGTCCCCGTCATAGATTTACTGTGACGGTTTTCCAGCAGTTGACATTAAAGCATCTTGTGGGTCAGGGACCTTTTCTGTTTCTCACCGAGTTGCCATGGGGGCTAATAGCAGTGCTATCCTGTCACCTAGTGATCCAAGAAGGCTGCTGAAGCTCCAGCCATCACATTCACCATCTTGACAGCAGAAGGGAGGAAGGGCAAAAAATGGGATCACACGTCCCTGACGGAAAGCTCATTTTAAGGAGACTTCCAAGAAGCCTCGCCAACATTTCTGTTCCTGTCTCATTGCCACCATCGGCTGAGCACGTGTTGCCCCCAGTGTGGTAGTTCTGTTAGTGATGAAGAAAGGGGAGAGGAGGGAGCAGGAAGAAAACACGTAGTTGGCCACATCATACAGCTCCACTCTGGATGCAGCTGTGAATCTCAGAGACCACCTTGGACCTGAACTTAATTTTGGAAATAGATGCCTTTCACTGACTCTCCTCCCTTGTTTTTCTTCCCTTTGTTATAGATTTGGTTCTACACCAGTAGCATCTTTGGGAAAGCTGGGGTCCCTCCGGAAAAGATCCCATACATCACCTTGAGCACCGGTGGCATTGAGACTTTGGCCGCCATCTTCTCTGTAAGTGGACTGACCAGTTATTCCTGAGAACGTCATAGAGGGCGCATAGCGCCGTGGGGACCCCCAGACCATAAATGTGCTGGCCTTTAAAGGAGCATGTCCTTTGTGTCTCCAAAGTTACCTGAATTTTAGGAGTTTATCACGCAGCTCATGATGTTTTACCTGTCTAGAGAATATTCTCATCTATATTTTGCTCCCCTGTTATCTTTCTTTTAATAAATGGCTCCCTTCTTTGAACTCTCACCTGGTCACAGATGATACAGTGTGATCAACACCCAGTGGAAAGGGCCATTTCTCCCTGAGGGTCCAAGCGAGAGTCCCTGTGAGCCTCAGGTCCATTGCCATGACTTTAAAAGTGTTTCTAAACCATTAGCTGTCACCTTTGTACCCCAAACATGTAGGACTTTGGAGAGAAAAGAAAGGAGAAAAGACATTCCCGTTGATCAGTGTAACAGAGAGTGACTTTATAATAAGCAAGGGGACCCTGGGGTGGCTCAGTCAGTTAAGCATCTGACTCTTGATTCGTCTCAAGTTGTGACCTCGTGGTTTGTGGGATGGAGCCCCCGCTTTGGGTTCTGTGCTGACAGCATGGAGCCTGTGTGTAATTCTCTCTCCCTCTCTCTCTGCCCCGTCCCCACTTGTGGTCTCTCTCCCTCTCCCTCTCCCTCTCCTTCTCTCTCTCTCTCTCAAAAATAAATGAATAAACATTTTTAAAAAAGAGTTTAACAAGAAGCAAAAGTGTCCAAAAGAAGACACAGAACTCATCACTGTCAACCTCAAAGATGCACAATAAACACACTGTAGGGAGGAAGTTGGCAATTTCACAATTTAGCAGAAACCGCACAGGCCTGGCAATCAGACCAAACTAGGCTTGAGTCCTGGTTCTGGAACTTCTTGGCCGTGTGATGCTAGACAATGCTTTCAACCTGTCTGAGCTTCGGTTTCCCCTTTGATGAGCTGTCGGATTCTCTTCTACCTTGTTGGGGTGAGGTCCGTGCCTCACATTTTGGGCACGTAGTACACGACGGGGCTCACTTCCAAAGGACAGAGAGGAGGCGGGGGAATCAGAGTGAGGTTCTCTGACCTTAATGCAGAAGCTCATTTATTTCCACTTGCGTGCACCGACTTCTCCTGGCGGATTGACCTCTGCAAACAGGCAGAGGCTCCCAGTGGCACTTCTGACTCACTTCTAACAGAATGCTATTTTGCTCCTTGCTCTCAACGAGCATCCTAACAAGATGCTTCTAAAAATGGACGTCAGGAAAGCGTTGAGGACTGATGTTCCGTCTCCCTCTGCTTTCTCCCATGGCCTTGTTCTTAGAGGAAAATACCTCACTGCTTCACAATCTGGGAGTTTCACAAAATTCTCCTTTTGAGTTTCAGACTCCCTCCCCAGTCTGTGGCTGTCAGTGTTTACAGTGATCCGTGAAAAAGCACAGTCAGTCTAGAATGATAATGATAGGAAGTTACAGGGTTGGTTTTGGGAGTTTTTTGGTTAAATATTTTGTTGTTGTAAGAAATCAGCATGAGCTCATTAAGGTAAATTTGTAGAATTCAGAAAAATAGAAAGAACCGAAGAAGAGATCCACAATCATACGACCCAAGGACCTTTGGTAAAATCTCCCCTTGGCCTTTCTGTGCACAGGTGGATGTTCTGTTCTGACACGTAGTAATCCTGCTTTTGTTCACATAACCTCATGCCAGAATTGCTTTCTGGTTTCCTTTCCGTTTTCTTGTCTGAGAAACGTTTTGTTGGAGTGTAAGGTGTATACAGAAAAGCATGCTGATCGTCGCCCCTGGGAATTAACGCTGGTTGTGGCTCTTCGGAAGTCGACAGTCCCGTCCGTGCCCCAACTGCCGTCTGTGGGGCTGGGGCTGTTGGGTGTCCCCCTTCGGAGCCTGGACGGCAGAGCCTGGATTCTGACCCCAGCTCCGTTCCTTTTGAGCTGCGTGACCCTGGCGAAGTTATTCAACAGCTCTGTGACTCGGTTTCCTCATTTCTTTAACAAGGACGTTGCCCTTGCCTTATAGAGATGGGGTCAGGATTGAACAGGTGAATACATGCCAGCGGTGCCTGGCAAACGGTGTGGGCTCACAGAGTGTGAAGTACCCCATTTGTCGACACTTGTCATCTTAAGTAAGGCTGTGATGAACACGCCTGCAGAGAGCAGGGTTTTACGAGGACTCTCACAATCTTCTGATAGGTGAGGAAACCAAGTCCCAAAGAGCTGGCTTGCTCAGGATCGCACAGCCAGTAGGGAGTGGGGAGAGCTGGCATCGAGGGCCCCCGCCGCTCCCAAGGACCCAGAAGTGCTTTACCTGGGATCTCAGGAACGCTCACTCACATCACTCCTCAAAGTCAGGTTGTCGACCTGGTTCGAAAGAGGAGCAGAGAGAGTAACGATGCCTCCAACCCCGTCTCCCTGACCCCACGTGTCCTCCTTCTGGTGCCCTCTCTCTGGCCGGTGGATCATCTTCACTAAAAGCTGACAGTATTTGACAGAGCATTTCTTGGAAGTGCTAATCGCAGGAAGGAGGGAAAGTGACTTCCCCCTCCTGGGAGAGGCAGGGGTCAGACTGGGAGTCTGCCTGCCTCCTGCCTTCAAGTGTGGATCATGGTGGGTCATGGTCACGTGGCATGTGTGTTCCAGAGCAACCTCCCTGCGGGCCCTCTGTGGGGAGTGACGGCTTCATAGCCGTCACGGTAGAGTCGTTCATGCACGCAGGCATCCGTTCCGCAAGCAGTTCCAGCACACCCATAGCATGCTTGTGCTAGGGGGTCACCAGTGAAGTGGTCGCGTTCTAGGGAGAAAGATCCAGAAACAGACACATACCACGTGCAGCCCTGGGATGAACTCTCCTGGGAGGGCTTCCTGGAGGAGGGCCCCAGGAAGGCGAGCACTGAAGGTCCAGCAGACATGAGCCCGATGATGGGAAGGAAAGTGCACTGGCAGCCTGTCGCCTGGCCCTGTGCACATGGCCCCAGTCATCTGCACCCCTCCCAGTGTGTCTTCTAAAGAAAACGGAGATGCAGAAGAGTTCGTTGGGAGCAGTTCTTAACACGGTAGCATTTAGCCTAATCTCTGGAGCACCTCGAGATTGACTCCAGCATGAGGCAGGGAGCCTGAGGTGGAGCTAAGAAAAAGAGGGGAGAAAGAGCTAAGGCTGTAGGGCCCAGCAGCTCTGAATTCAGAGCCCAGTGACCCACCTGCAGCTGAGTGGTCTGGGGAAAATTGCCCAACATCTCTGAATTTGTTTGTCATCTTTAAAATGGACATAGCCAGGCCTGCGTGTGGTAAGAATACTGTCCCCCCCCGCCAAATGTCCCTGTCATCATTCTTGGAAGCATAAGCGTGTAACCTCACACAGCGGAAGAGGCTTTGCAGGTGTGGTTAAGGTACGGATCTGGAGATGGGGGGGGTCATCCTGCACTCACCAGGTGGCCCAGTGTCATCACAAGGGTCCTTAAAAGTGAAAGAGGCAGGGTTGGGGGTCACGAGGGACAAAAGCCGATGTTGGAGTGGCACTTACTGTCTCTGGTAGAAGAAGGGGCCACCAGCCAAGGAGAGCTGGTGGCCTCTGGAAGCTGGAAAGGCAAGGGACAGATTCTCCACTAGAGCCCCCAGAAGGAACACAGCCCTGCCAGAAGCTGTGATTTTTGCCCCACGAGACCCATGTTAGACTTCTGACTTCCTTCATCCGCTGAGTCTGTGCTAATCCGCTACGGCAGCCACAGGAAACTAAGCCAGCACCTTACAGAGCTGTTGTGGAGGCAGACGTCAGTGTGCATGAAGGCCACGGCAGCAGTCCTGGCAGCCAATCTTCGCTAAACCCCTTGGCCTCTCCAAAGTGTTCATCACCTCATTTTCCAAGATACGGACGGACACTGTTTCATCCAGCCCTGTGAGGCAGCAGCCTATCAGAAAGGACTTTCCAATTTTTCTTCTTCTTACCGAGTTTTTGACAGTCTGTTAAAACGGCTTTGGGACCCAGGACACTTGAGAAAGACATTTTTGTTCATTTGCTTCGCAATTAATTTTGGCTCCTGGCACTGCTCATCGGCTTGGGCAGCTGTGAATCATTGCATCTTGCAGAAACAACTGGTTTTCCAAATCGATTTTCTTGGCGCAGCATTAACTCTGTGAGCGAACCCCCACCGTGTGTCATGCAGGCCGTGGGAGCCCGAGTGTCAGCTGACACGCCGGGCAGCAGCTTGTGGAGCGCGAGCCTCATTCCTTCGAGGAGAAGCGGAGACTGCCTTTTCTAACCAGGGGGAGCACAATCCACGTTAAGTCATTCTTACTCAGGAATGGGCTGTGTCTAGCATTCAAGTGGGAAAAAGAATCCTACTGGTTCCCCTGCCCCCCTCTGCCTCCCAACGAACACACAGTTTCGGAATCAAAACCTTCAGAGTTCACAGCTGCATCTCGAGCCCCTGGATCTGGTGCTTGTTGGAGCAGAAAGTGGGCACCGACAACCAGGCAGGATGGTGGAGTGTTTGGGCTCCATGGGCTCATGGCCCTGAGCTCAGTCGCTGGGTGACCTTGGGCCAGTTAGTTAACCTCTCTGAGCCCCTTTTTTCTCTAAGGGAAAGTGGGAATAATACAATAAGACCTCCACAGGTCTTACCAGGAGAGCTATACAGTAATTCACAGCACTTGGCATAAGACAGGTGCTCAGTAAATGTAATTATTACTACGGGTTGAATTGTCATCCCCACAGAATTTATATGTTGAAGCTCTAACGGTACCTCAGGAGGTAGTCATTACAGGTGTAATTAGTTAAGGAAAGATCATTCTGGAATAGAGGGACCACCAATCCAATATAATTGGCATTCTTATTAAAAGGGGGAAATTTACACACACACACACACACACACACACACACACACACACACACACAGCATCATGTGAATTTTGAAGGCATGCTACAGAAGGCAAAGAAACTCCCAGCAGCTAGAACAACCTTGGAACAGTCTTCCCTGCACCTTCGGAGGGAGCACGGCCCTGCTGGCACCTTGATCTCGGACTCCCAGCCTCCAGAATCGTGAGAGAAGAAATGTCTGTTACTTAAACCGCATAGTTTGTGAACCTTTTGCCGGCAGCCTGAGCAAACAAATACAGTTTTTGTTGGTTACGAGTGTTCCAGAAGAGAACCAGACAGATGCCGTGGAAAAAGCTGAAAATGCCCTCCTGCCTTCCAAGAAAATCGGAAGATGAAACTTGGAGCCAGAGTGTTTATTCCGCCAACACTCAGCAAGTGCTGGTGGGGCCCCTACTCTGTGCCCGCACAGGTGTAGGTGTGTGGGATACATCAGTGGACAAAGGAGACAAAAGCCCTTGCCCAGGAGAAGGAGAGCTCCTAGTCGGGGGACAGACCGGGAACAGCAGTGTGAGCTAAGTCAAGTGTATGGTGGCTGATACAGGAAAGGATGCGGTGAGACGCGTTGGTGCAGATTGAGGGGGGCTGAGAAGTGGGGCAGGTTGCTGGAGTGCATTGTGGTCAGGCTCAAGGGATGAGGGCGCTGTCCAGATAGCCAGGTCGGAGGACGGATTAGACGGATTAATTCGGGTGGGTGGGTCTGTAGGGTGGGCAGGCCATCCATCGGGAGCCGTGACCTTCAGTGGAGAGACTCAGCCAGCCAAAATGTGCCTGGAGAAAGGGAGCCAGGAACCAACACCCTGGCCCCCCATTCTCTTCCCTCCTGATTCCTTCCCTTCCCTTCCCTTCCCTTCCCTTCCCTTCCCTTCCCTTCCCTTCCCTTCCCTTCCCTTCCCTCCCCTCCCCTCCCCTCCCCTCCCCTCCCCTCCCCTCCCCTCCCCTCCCCTTCCCTTTTTTGCCTATTTATTTTTGAGAGAGAGAGAGCATGAGCACAAGCAGGAGAGGGGGAAAGAGAGAGAGGGAAAAACGGAATCTGAAGCAGGCTCCAGGCTCTGAATATCAGCGTAGAGCCTGACTCAGGGCTCGAATCCATGAACTGTGACATCATGACCTGGACAGAAGTCAGATGCTCTTTTCTTTTCTTTTCTTTTCTTTTCTTTTCTTTTCTTTTCTTTTCTTTTCTTTTCTTTTCTTTTCTCTTTTCTTTTCCTTTTCCTCTTCTTTTCTCTTTTCCTTTCCTTTCTTTTCTTTTCCTTTTCTCTTCTCTCCTCTCCTTTTCTTCTGTCCTCTCCCTTCCCCTGTCCTCCTCCTCCCCACCCTTCCCCTTCCTCTCCACTCCCCTTTCTTTTCCCCTCCCCCAAGGACAGCCCTTCCTCTTCGGGAGGCCAACAGTGGCCCCTGTGCTCAGGAACACATCAAGCCAGGCAGAGACTGACTTCATGGGAAGAGCAGAGCAGAAGAGTCCTGGCCTGGAAGGACAGGAAGAACAGGGCCTCCCTTAGGATCTTGTCGAGGAATGAACCCTTACAGGGCTCTGCAGCCCCTGAAATGTCAGGAATTCTGCCAGCCACCAAATGTTTCATGCCCTTTATCCGTAGATGTAAACAAAGAATACAACCTAGGCAGATTTCTGCCTACAAAATTTATAGTAGTATGAAATTCAAAGTAATATCTGTAAAATACTATAAGTGCACTTAAGTCAGATTTGGAAGCATTGAGTCGCATTTGAAATAAGTGACATTTTAGATTTTCCTTCCCTGGGTCCCTTCCTTCTCTCCTCATGTGTTTAATCATTTAACACAATGTGCAGTGAGCGCCCCCGTTAGTTTTCTAGAGCTGCATAACAAAGCACAGCGAGCAGAGGGACCTGAACAATGCAAATGCATATTCTCACCTTTCTGGAGGCCGGAAGTCTGAGACCCAGGTGGCAGAGGGCAGATTCCTTCTAAGACTTGGAGATGGTGTCTGTTCCGGGCCCCTCCCCCAGCATCTGGTGCTTTGCGGTCAATCCGTGGTGTTCCTCAGCTTGCAGAAGCATCAGCCTGACCCCGACCTTCATCCTCAGCTGGTGTTCTCCCTGTGCGTGCGTCTGTCCAAACTCCCCCTTGTTATAAGGGCACCAGTCACATGGGTTTAGGGCTGGCCATCGTGTCCTCATTGACTTTGATGACCTCTGTAAAGACCTGATTTCCAAACAAAGGCACATTCTGAGGTACCAGGAGTCAGGACTTCAACATATCTTTTTTGGGGAGGTCACAATTCAACCCAGAAGGTTCCCCAAGGGCCAGAACTCCTGTCTTCTTCTTCTCTCTGCCCTTGTGCCAGCGCCTCACCCAAAGGAAAGAAAGCCTTGGGAGACAGCATATTTCCTTTTGATAAATCTGTATGTGCCAGTGATGAGAGGCAGGACAGTGCAGGGGGTCAGAACAAGAGTCTGGAACCAGTCTGCCTGGACCTGAATGCTGTTTCTGCCACCACGTGACCTTGGGCAGGCTGCTCAACCTCTCTGAGCCTCTGTGTACCCATGGAGATGTTATGAGGATTAAATTATGACTATATGCAAAGCATCTAGAACCGTGCCTGGTGCATAGTAAGTGCTGTACAATGTTCAGTACATAGTAACCAGGACAGCGTGGTGTTGGTGTAAGGGCAGCCATACAGATCAATGGAACAGAATAGAATCCAAAAATATAAAAGATGCCAAAGGAATTCAATGGGGAAAGTCAGTCTTACCACAAACAGGACCATAAAAACTAGACATTCACATGGAAAACACAAAAGACATCCCTTCTCTCATACCACACACAAAATTAACTCAAAGTGGACCATGGACTGAAACATAGAGGCTAAAATTATAAAACCTTAGAAGTTTTTAAAACCTTAGAAAAATTATAAAACCTTAGAAGGAACATAGGAGGAAGTCTTTGCAGCCTTGGGGTAGGCAGAGATTTCTTAGATGGGACACAAAAAACATGAACCATTTTTTAAAATTATTAATTGGATTTCATCAAAATGAAAAGCTGTGACTATTTCAAAGACTCTGTTAAGGAAATGGGAAGGCAGGCCAGAGTGAGGAATGTTCACAAAGCACACATCTCACAGGGGGCTTGAATCCAGAAGATATAAAGGATTCTTAGAATTCAATAAAAGCAAGACTATCAGCCACTTGGAAATGAACTTGGAAAAGACTTGGGCAGGCACTGTACAAAAGAAAAAATCAGAAGTATCAATAAATGGATGAAAAGTTGCTGAACACCACAAGCCATCTGGGAAATTAAAACTAAAACCCACAACGAGACAGCACTGTTCACCATAAGGATGACTAATATCAAAATGGCTGATGATACCAAGCGTTGATGAAGATGTGGAGCCACTGGAACTCTCATACGTGGCTGGTGGGAATTTCTAATAGTACAACCCTTTGGAAAACTGTTTGGCAGTTTCTCATAAAAATTGTACCCATACTACCAGACATTCTTCTCGTAAGTATTTACCCAAGATCAAGCACATTTCTACACAGAGATTTGAACCCCCATGTTTACAACAGCTTTAGTCATAAGACGCCAAACTGAAACAGCCCAAATGTCCATCAAATGCTGAATGGAGAAACAGACTGTGGTATATCCATTCAATGGAATACTTCTCAGCACTGAAAGGGAATAATATATACAACAGGGATGAATCTCAAAAGAGCAGTGATCACCAATGTGGAATTCTAACCTAATCTAGTGTACTCTGATCTAGAGTCATGGAAGGCACATCAGTGGTTGCTTGCAGCTAGAGAAAGGGGCACAAGGGTGCTTTAGAGTGATAGAAATGTTCTGTATCTTGATGTGGTCACGGCTTTATAGGTGTATAAATTTGTGAAAACATACCAAACTGCACAATTAAAGTTGGTACGTTTTATTGAATCTAAGACCTTAATCTAAGTCAATACAGACGATTTTTTAATGTTTATTTATTTTTGAGAGAGCACAAGTGGGGGAGGGGCAGAGATGGGGGGCAGTGTGGGGGGGTGGGTGGGAGCGGGGGGCAGAGGATCCAAAGCAGGCTCTGCACTGGCAGCAGTGAGCCCAGTGTGAGGCTTGAACTCACAAACTGCAAGATCATGACCTGAGCTGATGTCAGATATTCAACTGACTGAGCCACCCAGGAGCCCCTATAGTTGATTTTTAAATACTAACAACAGGGGCGCCTGGGTGGCTCAGTCAGTTAAGCATCCGACTTCGGCTCAGGTCATGATCTCACGGTTTGTGAGTTTGAGCGCCACATTGGGCTCTGTGCTGACAGCTCAGAGCCTGCTTTGGATCCTACATCTCCTTCTATCTCTGTCCCTCCCCCACTTGTGCTCTGCCTCTCAAAAATAAATAAATTTTTTTTAAAATGCAGTTTAAATACAACAACCACCACAAAAGCATTCTCATTATCATTCCACCAGCATCCTAGCACTGTGGGTGGGCAGTCAGCGCTGAGTAAATGGCTGCTGAACGGCTGAATGACTCCGTGGGTCAGGAGTCCCCAGAAGGGATTTCTTGGAGGATGACAGTCCATCCCCAGCTGACATCAGTAAACCTTCAGAGGCCACTGTTCATCTTGAGTTAATGTTTTCACTAATGATTTTAATGCTGAGTGGAAATACCGTGTTTACCCTAATCCCTTTCAACAGGCTGCACATTAAAACGATTTAAAAGAGGCAGAGATTTTGAAGGAAGGAGCCCTGCAGGCTGATTGGTTTTCCCACTAGGATGGACAGAGTTGTTTTTATGTCTTTCGCTTTCACAGCTGTTTCCTTGGTGTCTTCCTAGACATCTTGAGAGACTGTTTCCGAATCACCGAATCACTGTTTCCAGCTCTACCTTGGCTTCAGTTACTGGTTCATCAGGAGACTTTAGGGAAGTGAAACAACCAGATGCCCCACCCCGACCCCAGAGCACTTGATTGTTGGCATCATGATGTAAGACAGTGGTTCTCCACTGGTTTGTATTGGGGGCACGTTTGCTGACATTGAAATTGTTGGTGGTGCCTTAGGAGAAACTAAAACAAACCAAAAAAAGAAAAAGAAAAAATAAACGCTAACGTCAATGCCAAGCACACATTAATCACAGCGTAACAATGCAACACGTGTTAATCTCAGGGCAGCAACTTCAGTGCCCTGTGTCTTGCAGTGACTGATTCTCGTCATGGTAATTTCTGTCGTCGTTTCAGTGCTCTGTCACTGGGCACTTAACCCAAGGAGATAACGTTGTCACACATTCTGCCTATGGGCTGCCTTCGTCTTCGGTGCCAGCTGAATTGTGGGCTCTGTCGTGTTAACTCTAAGAATGGTGATGCCATCCTGAGATTGTTAATAGAAACATTCTACATGGAGAAGATTTACACATGTGGGTATTGGAAATCACTGGTGATGGGGAAGAGTAACAATTTGTGACTCAGGGCAGAGGGGTTTGTGTCTCCAATGCTTTAGCTAAGTCTGTTTCTTAGACTTTTTTTTTTTTTTTTTTTAAGTAGAAAAAGCTTATTGTAGGGGCACCTGGGTGGCTCAGTCAGTTAAGTGTCCGACTTCGGCTCAGGTCATGATCTCACGGTTTGTGGGTTTGAGCCCCGTGTCAAGGTCTGTGCTGACAGCTCAGACCCTGGAGCCTGTTTCATATTCTGTGTCTCCTTCTCTCTCTGCCCCTCCCCTGCTCACACTCTGCCTCTGTCTCTCGCAAAAGTAAATAAACATTAAAAAAATTTTTTTAAAAAGGAAAGCTTATTGTAGAAAACTTGGAAAAGACTGAAAACTAACAAGAGAAAATAATAATCACCTATTCCCCCCAACCAGAGTTAGCCATTATAAGCTGTTTTTGCATATTTTTCCAGGGTATATTCATTCAATAGAATCGCGATTTACAAAACTGCGTACATGAGTATATGCAAGGTATAGCTCTGTGCCCTGCTCTTTCCCCTCAGAAGTGTAACCTCGTGATTTTTCTGTTCTTTAAAATTCTTCTAAAATACGTGAATTCTGTAATTATCATCAGGATATTCCGGTATTTATTGAGTCGATTCACTTCTTGGTAGACTTCTAGATGGTTTCTATTTCCTCATTCGTATAAATTACACTACAATTGAAGGTCTTTGTCCGTGAGTCTCCCACCAAATGTCTGTCTCCTTGGGATAAATACCCAGAAGGTGAATGACTGAATCCAAGGGTATGGATATTTTTCAGCCATCCCTGCAGTGTGAGGGAGCATGTATTACACTTCCTTACCTCTGAGTAGCTCTGTATGACTTTTGACACATCCCAGAATCTCTGATCGCGGGTGTCTCTAACGTTCCCCATCCCCCAGCCCACCTGCCACCCAGGGGCCCGGTTTCCCTGCACCTGTTCCTCCCGCCCTGGCAGCCCATATCAGGACCTCCCCTTTGGTGGGACCCAACTCATGAGGGTTTGGGGAGGAGAGATGACTTAGATGCTGGCCCTTCTTTCTCTCTAGAACTTTCTCAGCAAGCACTGATCTTTGCTTTCTCCAGGGGTCTCACTGGGCCTAACTTGCCACTGAGTGATCTTAGTGTCCTCATCGTCCTTTTCTGCAATATGTGAACTGTTGTACCTGCCTTACAAAGATAAACCTTCACTCAATCAGCAGACACTGGCTCAGTACCTGCCAGGTGTGCGCTCCTAGGTTCTGGGAAATAACAAAGCTCCCGTTCTTCAAGTGAGGAAGGGGTCAGGGAACAGGTGCTATACATCCAGGTGCCACAGGAAACTATTACAAAGTGGGGGCTTGGTCTGTTTCTAGTTTGGAAAATTGTAATGTCTCAGGAACCAGAAAAGACTTTGTAGATGATCCCAGCTGTGCCTCCTACCAGCCACGTGACCTTGGGCAAGTTCCCAAAACCTCTGTGTCTCAGTTTCTTTACCTGTAAAATCTGACGAATAATCGGTCCTACTTCATAAAGTTGCTGTGAGAATTAAATAAGTTGATGCCTGATAAGCGCTTAATGCAGCATCTGGCACATCACAGGCACTCAGGCAGAGGTCATCATCCACGCTAACCCATCGGCATCAGAAAAAAGGAGCGAGGAAGACACAGAAGGGTGACTGGCTGTCTCAAGGCCACGTGGCCAGTTAGAGGCAGGAGCTGGGACCAGACCCGGTCCCCCCCCTTGACTGCAAGGATGTATTATCTGCCATTTGCTGGAAGCCTCTGTGGTTCCCGCGCCTACTTCAGACACCGTGAGTTCTTCGCCTCTGATTGCGTAGCTATGCTGCAAAGACAGTATTACCACTTCCGTTTGTCAGGTGGGGAAACCGAGGCTTCCAGAAACTGAGCCCCCTGTCCTGGGTGCAGAGCCAGGACTTGAAGCCAGGTCTGCCCATCTCAGGTCCATGCACATCTGGATGCCACCTGTGCTCTGCTCTGATGGGTCAGGTGTCAAGGAGGCCAAGTTGAGGCGCTTGGGTCAGCCTTGCCTTCCTAGGCCGCAGAGGGAGAGGCTTCTGGAAAGGAAGTTGTAGATGTTTTTGAGACATGTGGCCGTCAGCCAAGGACGTTTCCTCCCACGCCACTGACTTTCTGCGCCAGAGCCCCCTCCCCGGTCCCCTCAGTGTTCATACCAAGCACCCAGCCTGCCTGGGGCTATGCCTGCCCGCCTTTGGTGTGTGCTTGGGCGAGTGGCCAACAGCCCTTGGCGGCTCCAGGAGAGCTCACCCAGAAGCCTTTTTATCACCCGCCCTCCTCAGAGTAGGGTGTGAGGAAAGAGGAAAAAAGAGGAGTTTTGGGGTTTCCCGCAGAAACACTCCTTCAGGCTTTGAGGCAGGATTGGGACTGTTCAGTCTGATGCTCTGGCTTTTGAACTGTCATCTGAAGCTGGAGGACAGGAGCACCTGTTCCACTTTCATGGCCCCCGGCGGTGGCACTCCTTTCCCTTATCCAAACCAGATGGCTCACTTGACCCACTGGTCCCTCTGCCTGACGAGCTACCGCCACTGTTGCCTTCTCCAGGAAGCCTTGCCTGATTGCCCAGTGGAGAAAAGTTGTGCATTTTTATTCAGACGCCCTTAATTCAATACTCCCCTCCCCCAGCCCTCTCTGTTTCTCTCTCTATCTCTTTCTTACTGGCTGTGTGATGGCCACTGAGTTACTTCACCTCTCTGACCTTCAGTGTGCTCTTTCTGTGCAATGAGACGGGGGAAGAAAGAGGAGGGAAGGCACTTGACAAATTGGAAGACTTGTTACGTGTTTTGAATGCAGCCGCTTATTTAAGCACCCACCCCTTCCAGGCAGCCTTGTTGTAGGGTATTTGGACCTCCTTGCACAGATAAAGGCCCTGGGGCTCTGGGAAGGGGAGTCATATGCCAAAGCTTACACATCTGGAAAGCCAGCGACCCAGAATATAAGCCCAAGTCTGCCTGTTTCTGAAACTCGGCTACATGACTGTTTTTCAGGGTCGTTAGCAATTAGAGGAGCTCAATGAAGAGCCCTGCCTTTACCCAGTGGAGAGGTAGACACAGGGGCCAGCCGGATAGACGTCAATGACAGTCCTAGCTGTGGGAAGCTGGGCCCGAGGACACAGCTTCAGGAGCCACAGTCACGTGGGCTTCCTGGTACCACACCCCAGAATGAAACTGACCCATCCGGGCACCAGCAGAGTGGAAAGCGTCAGAACCTTCTCTGTCCGCTCTTACCCCTGGGCCCCTGCCTTGGGAGTCTGCCCCTCTAAAAACTATACACGGGGGCATAAGGAGTGGAGAGCCCTTGCTTTCGGCCCGCAGGCTGGCTCTAAAGAGTGGGCAAAGGGCTACGGCAACCGTATCCGCTCATTTCCTCTTGCAGACCAGCTAGCAGATGAGCCCATCCTTCCCTAACAAGAAAGATTAGGAGGAAAGGGGAACGTGTGGGCACACAGTAGGTGCTCAAGAATGGTGACTTTGTTCTCCCTCCCTTTCTCATAAAGACCTTGGCCTTTCTGGCTGTGGCCTCGGAGAATGTGACGGGGCTGTCTGAAGGTCAAAGCCTTCTTTCACCCTGGCCCCAGTGCCGGTTCCTGGCACCACGTTCCCCTCCTCCTGCTGCTAGGAGTGAAGTATAACCACCTCTCTCTGATCCTGACTTAGGGCTTGGTCATTGAGCGCCTGGGACGGAGACCCCTCCTCATGGGCGGCTTTGGGCTGATGGCCCTCTTCTTTGGAATCCTCACCGTTACATTGACGCTGCAGGTGAGAGCATGCACCCGTCGTACCCCGAGGGACACCGGCACGGAGCTGGCTTCCGGCTTCGGTACTCCGGGGCCTTGGCGTGGGAAGTTTTCGAGGCTGGCAGGCACCTCTTGCAGAACGGCCTTCCCAAGGGGCATCTCAGCTCAGAAGCAGCTGGTGCCCTCGCGGAGGAAGGTTGGTGAGGGGCCCTGGACTCAGAGACAGAGACTGGATGGACAGTCCTGTCGCTGCCTCTAATGAGCCGTGTGATCTCGGCCAAGATATGTCCCCTCTCTGAGCCTCAGTTAACCCGTCTGTGGAACAGAGGAGACCAGAGGATCCCTCAGATGCCTCTTCCGGCTCCCATGTTTCCACACAGCACAGCAGGCGCTGTCATATAAGACACTTCCACAAGTGCCTGTGGGCTCCAGCAGGAGCTCTGCCCCTCAGGGCCCCATCTCTAAAATGGGAGAGCTTTCTGTATACCCAGGGGTGTTAGGAGGACTAAATGAGAAAACGCACTTAGAGTACTCGGCAGGGCCCCCGACCATGACGGGGGTTCGGAGAAGGTACCTAATCCTGGTGAGAGTGGTTTTTTCCCCCTTTTATGGAGACAGGAAACCGAGGCATAAATATTAATGAATAAGCTGCCCAAGGTTCCACAGCTAGTAAATAGCAGAGCTGGGATGAGATTCCAGGATCGTGGGGTTTCCTTCTGCCCCTGCCCTGCTCAGGACAGCACGCAGTGACTGAGCACTGCCTGTCTTAGTGCCAAGGGAAGCGTGAGGCCAGGTCACGGTGGTCAGCCAATCTGGGCACTTTTCAAAAATGAATCCCTAGATGGAAAGTTGCGTGTGTTGATCATTTGCCAAATGTCTTAATGTCCCAAAAACCTCTAGAAAAAGGCAAGGTGAGCATAGCAGTGCCTGACAGACAGAAAGGACGTGCTGCTGGGCGCGCTGACCAGGTGGGAGGTGGTCATGTCTCCCTTGGGGGTGATGTGCTGGCAGTGACCTCTGCTTCCCCGCTGCCAGAGCAGGGGTGTCCTGCACAGGGTGCCTTTGCAGGCCCCTCAGACTGACCAAGCTGGCTCCTTCACCGGTTGGGCGATGTTCTGGGACATTGTGTCAGATGTCTGGAAGGGCTGCTGAAGCACGTGGGCCCTCTAGGCCTCATGCCACAAGGTTTCAGAGCTCTTCCTGGCTTGGCTGCCCTCATCTGCCCATGTCCCCCTTTCCCTGCTCTGCCAGCCCTGTTCCCAGCAGCCCCCAAAGAGACTGCCCTTTCCTCTTCCTGGGCCCTCCTCTGCTCACCTGGCTTCTCTCACTTTCCAAACCCACGAAGACCTGGATACCCCTTGGATACCTCTTCCTCGAGGAAGCCTTCCCTTACCCAGTGTCTCAGTGAGGCAACCTTCTCTGTGCTCCCAGGGACCCCAGGGGCAACCCTGCACTATCACTTATCACACAGGATTGGCTTTCCCTGTTGACTCATCTCTCTTTTCCAATAGGCAGTTGTGGGGGTAAGCGCCATGCCTGTGTCATTTCTGTATTCCTACCTCCCAGCCCAGGGCATGCCACTCAGGAGGAACTAAGAACAGTCTGCCAAATAAACGAATAGATGTATGTATGTATGGGTGGATGGATGGATGGATGGGTGGATGGATGAATGATGGGTGGATGGGTGGATAGGTGATGGATGGATGGATGATGAATAGTGATCGGTGGATGGGTGGATGGATGATGGATGGATGGATGGATGGATGGATGGATGGATGGATGTGTGGATGGGTGGATGGATGCATGGACGGATAGATGATACATGGATCGAAGAAGGTGTGGATGGATGGATGGATGACAGATGGAGGGATAGATGGATGGAAGAAGGTGTGGATGGATGATGGTTGGATGAATGGGTGGTTGGATAGATGGATGGATGGATGAATGTGCGGGTTGATGGATGGATGGAAAGATGATGGATAGATGGATGCATGGATGGATGGATAGATGATGAATGGGTGGATGGATGATGGATGGATGGATGGATGGATGGATGGATGGAT
Source organism: Neofelis nebulosa (assembly GCF_028018385.1). NCBI lineage: Eukaryota > Metazoa > Chordata > Mammalia > Carnivora > Felidae > Neofelis > Neofelis nebulosa. The sequence goes on from NC_080784.1 coordinate 200,611,563, forward strand.
GGATGGATGTGTAGATGGATGGATGGATGGATGGATGGATGGATGGATGGATGTGTGGATGGATGGATGGATGGATGGATGGATGGATGGATGGTGGATGGATGTGTGAATGGATTGATGGATGGATAGATGGATGGATGGATGTGTGGATGGATGGATGGATGGATGGATATGTGGGTGGGTGGATGGATGGATGGATGGATGGATGGATGGATGGATGGATAGATTATGGATGGGTAGATGGATTGATAGATGGATGGATGGATAGATGGATGGATGGATATGTGGGTAGGTGGTTGGATGGATGGATGGATGGATGGATGGATGGATTATGGATGGGTGGATGAATATATGGATGGATAGGTGGATGAATGGGTGGATGGATAGATGATAAATGGATGGAAGAAGGTGTGGATGGATGGTAGTTGGATGAATGGGTGGTTGGATAGATGATAGATGGATGGAAAGATGATAGATGGATGGATGGATGGGTGGATGATGGATGGATGAATGGGTGGATGGATGAATGGATGGTAACTTAGTGCAGTAGTGAGCCATGCAGTGTGCAAGACCTCACAATGCTCTTCTCAATTCTAGATCCTCCTTCAGCAAGAGCTGATAGACTTGGACATGGAAGGGCTGCTCTCTCTTCTCTTTACCCCCACCCTCCACTCTGAAAGTTTGTTGCTTACCCCTGTGCTGTACTCCTCTGTGCCTCTGTGGCATTGCTAACATACAACCATCTCCTGAAACTTTTTATCCTTTCCTTTTCCTCTTGTGTGACCCGGGCTCAGCCTTCAGAGGTGAACACACTCTCCTCCCATCCCTAAATCTCTCTAGATTGGACTCGGGTGCCCTGACCCTTCCTTCCTCCCATGCTCCCCATGTCCCAGCACTGGTGACACCATGTTCTGCTTATCAACCATCCAGTCTCCTAGCACAGGGGCAATTTCCTATACATCTTTCCACACCCAGCGCCAAGCCACCCCAACCCTGCCGGACAGGTGACAGCCCATCTAAACATACTGAATGACACCAGTTAACTTATCTCATACCTGTCAGGGCTCAGAGATGTAAAGTGACCCGCCCAAGGTCACACAGATAGATCAAGGAGGAGCCGGGCTGGGAACCCAGGTCCTGTTTGCACCCCTGCCCACACCCCTGCTCTCTCGCAGGACCACGCCCCCTGGATCCCATACCTGAGTATCGTGTGCATTCTGGCCATCATAGCCTCCTTCTGCAGCGGGCCAGGTAAGAAGCGCCTCCTTCCTCACCACCACCACCGAGCTGGGGTGTTCTCGTTGTACAGATGGGAGCGAGGGGCAAGGCCCACCTGGGAGCGGAGGGGAAGAGAGACTTCCCTACCCATTTGAATGCAACGATGACCTTCCTTTCCATCCCACAGATGGTAGCTAGCCGGTAACAGGCTCGCCCAGAGTGGGGTGACTGATAACATAGAGCAGCGTCACAGCTACAATAACAGTTGCAAGAGCTCCGAGCCAGATGCGCTAGCCTGGGCTGAACGGGAGATACTCAAGTTACGGTCTGTGCCCACAGAAAAGTGACCACTTAGCGTGGAAGATATAACAATAATAGTAGTGATAATAGTAATGTCCAAGATTTGCTGATCACTGGGGATGTGCCAGACGTGGCCAAGCACTTGATGCATGCTGACTCGTCTGGGCTCGTGGCAGCTCTAGAGGAGGCAGGGATGGGAACGACTTGCATGCAGAGAGCTTTGTTGGACTCGCCCAACTCCCAGGACCCCAGCCACCACCTTATACTGGAGCTGCCTGAGGGTGGAGTCTGGAGCGTTCTGAGCCTCCATGTGCCCAGGACACACTTCCAGCCTCCACTCTGCCATTTCCCTACAGGAAAAGTCCTCTTCTCTCCTTGGGCCTCAGTGTCCCCATCTATAAAATGGCCCTGCCTTTCCCTGGCTCTGTGTCTGTGTGCTCAGGGGCCCCCACCAGAGGCCACACTGGGGCTGAGAAGGGCTTCAGGGCAGGTCTGACAGTTGTGCACATCCGTCTGGCGGGTGTGGCTGTGGTTCCTTGTTTTGGCTTCTATGTGGATGAAAACAACAGTGTGTTTCTATCAGAACAAATAGAACTGAATTTCTGTTTCTCCCTTTGTGTTGCTGCTTTTCACGGGCGTCAAGCTCCCTGTCCTGTCGCATTGGTGGACAGACAGCATCTGTCCCCTGTTCAGGACAGCAGTATGTTATAGGGAGGTGGCAGAATGGGCTGTGGAATGGCTGGCAGAGGGCATTAGGCCTGCACGTGTGTGTGCACACACCCGGGCACACACACCCTCACCACGTTGTGGCGGTGATTGGAGGCACCTTCCAGGCGGGGCAGCAAATTGACTGGAGGGCCACAAGGAGCACACATTGCAGTTAAAGCAGATTCAACGGGCAAATGTGCTCAGTCCTATGGGGTCCCCCTTTGCTCCCTGTGTGGTCAGCATTCTCACGGGAACCCCTGCAGGGGGGCAGCCAGAGGCTCCCCGTTAGCCCTGGGAACACCGGGGCGCAGACCAGGACAGCCTCTGCTCCCACGGGGCTTATAGGCTGGAATGAAAATCAGACATCAGGCCTGGGGGAGCCTCTCTCAACCTCTTAATCGAAAATCAGCATTCACATACATACACGCACACAGGTACACACATGTGCATACCCACGTTTCCATGCATGCACATATGTGCACATACATACACACGCAGGTGCATATGTGTACATGTTTGTGCACACATGCAGAGCCATGTGAGCACATGTGCAGTACACACACACAGGCACATACATATACACACGTGCACACGCATGCATACATGCACACGAGTACATATAGGTGCATGTGCATGCATATGCGCACACATTTACATATATGTGCACGTGCACACACAACATGCACATCTACACACATGTACCACGTGTACACATGCACACAAGTACGCACATGTGCACACTCACGTATGCAGGTGTGCACACACAGGACAAGTGCAGCCACTGAGGGGAAGCTTTCGGTTTCATAGTGTGATTGTAGTGTTTTTGAGTTATCTTCTTCCATAACAGCTGTTTTCCCAGCAAGAACAATGAATGTTGATGTTTTATCTCAGTGGACGTCTTCTCCCCGTCTCCTTCACAGATAGGCTAACTGGGACGATCCACAAACCTGAAGTGCATTCCTGACCCAAACTGCTAAGCTTCGTCTTGTGTTTTGTCCCAAGTCCTCACTCTTCCTACGGCAGTGTCGATTTCACTGGTTTTCTTCAAATCACAGAGCCTGCTGAGTTTCTGGCAGTTTTGACTGTAAGCTCTTCCCTCAGCACCTGGGAGTCTCCCTAAAGGGAGGTCCGTCTGCCCTTCTTAATTCCATATCACTGTGGGCTCCTACCGTCTGCTCCCCACGCCCCACCGTGTTCCCCAGCAGCCAGGCCTCACCCGCTAGCCACTAGTTTAGCTACGAGATTGGCCAGGCTTTAGAAACTTCTCTTGAACTCACATCAACAATGTACAGCTTAAGCCCCAGGGCAATTACCCAAGGGAGGCTGCCATTTGGGTCAGGAGATCACCTTCAGTGGACAGGAGGGAGCGGATCCCAAGAGGAACCGCGCTGGGAAATTGTGGCTCAGAAATGCTGAGAGATAAAGGGCTGTGTGACTCCCCATCTGAGGCTGTCCCTCCAGGATTAAGGGAAATGGATCATCCTCCCAGGAAAGAAAGCAGGCGTTTGCCTGGGGCAGCTTCTGTGATGAGCAAATCAATTCAAGGAGGCTTGACAGGGAATTGAAATTAGGTGCAAGGCAAGACAGGAACAGGGAAGGCGGTTTCCTGCTACATATTTTATTTGTGCGCATAACCCCAAGGCAGTGGCCGAGACAGCTAATAAATGAGGTGCCATAAAAGAGCTTATCTTTGAGGAAAAGGAGATGTCCCCAAGCACTCAATTACAGTGTGAAAAGTCTTAGCTGCTGGGGCTCTGTGCCCGGCAGGAAGTTAAACTCTCTAAGGCCGGTTTCGGTGCTTGGGGGGGGGGGGGGGGGGGACAGACACACCACCATCTACCCAGAAACACTGAGTATGGTCACTGCGCTTGGAAGGTACAGTTTAGGAGCTGGACGCTCCAGAAAGCTAGAGCTACCCTGATGGGGACGTACGAATGCCTGATGGGTGAGTGTGGGCAGGGAAAAAGGACTCCCCTATCTATCACATTGGTTGGACCTGGAAAGATGGCCCACCCGCTTGCATTAAGTGGTCCAGAGCTTCGATGGGGTCAAATCAGATGACTCAGTTCCCCTCGGAAGTTAGGAAACTATGTGCAAAACAGAATGACAAGGAAATTAATTTTCTAACCGTGCAGAATTCACTGGGTAGGAGAAATGAGTGTATCTACGTTAAAACAGACCTACAAATCAAGAGAGAGATCCTGACGCCAAATCAGTGTGTGGCCCTCATTTTTGAACCTGGCTTCATGACAGTTAAATGAGAATGCCTCACGAACCCGGGTTAAACACGTAGCCGTCATTGCTCGGGACACATCTACGTCCCTACAGTGTGTTCACACAGATGGTGGGCTCTAACTGGAGGGTCGCGAGTCCCAGTCCCAATTCTTAGCAGTCCCAGTGCCAGCCGGAGACCCAGCCTCCACGCCCGGTACCACGTAGGATTTGGGAGATGCCCTTCTGAAAACTACCCTGTAAACGCTTAACTATTACATAAGCTTGAAATTGGTCAAGGTCCAACAGGAAGGTACTGGGAGCTGGGAATTTAAAGGGAACTGGATGAATGGCCTGTTTGCAGAGGTGTGGGTATGGCGAAGGGACTCGGCAGGAAAGGTGCAGGTGCCTCAACAGCAGAAGTAGGGGGAGGCTGCGGCCAACCCCCCAGCCTGAGCAAGCGCGGGATAGGCGAATTTTCATTAAAATCAATTTCTCCGTAAGAAGAGAATTAAATGCAAAGAAACAAGATTGTGTCGGGTAGAACTGAACTTTGAAGCTCCACAAACCATTGTGATACTTCAGATTTTTTGCTGCCACTCTCACCCCCGAGAACCGATTTTGACCCCAGCTGAGACCCCAGCTGAGAACGCATTTTTTTTTACCAATTTTTTTTTTTACCAACTGAGAACCAATTTTTACCCCAGCTGAGAACGCATGCTGCAGACAGAGACGGGGATTCGTGAAGTCTTCTTGAGCAGTGCATTCATCCCTGGGAGCACAAAGAGGAATAAGAAGTGTCCCGCCCAGGAGCTTGGAGGCCAGGATTAGAGGCAATTTCAGGGAAAGAAAAAGAAACTATCATGGGAGTGGGGGTGGGGTTGGATAGGAAGCTGAAGCCCAGAGAGGTTGAGTGTTTTCCCAAAAGTCACACAGCTGATGAGCCAAGATTGCAGTTCAGGTTGTGTGACTCCAGAGCCTGGGTTCTTAGGACCTTCGATAGAGGAAGCAAGAACTCCTGTCCCCTTTAAGGTCCTTCCAGCTGGAGTAAGAATCGAATTGACATGAGACAGATTAACAGGAGAAAATCAAATGTAATAGCATAAGTAAGAGAAATCCCCACAGATAGGGAAATTACAAAGACGGGCAAAATGAGACAACAAATACCCCCAAACCTAGGGGACTGCGCGTGACCGTTTACCGCTCCAAGTCTGTAGGTCACCGTGGTAGTTTTGCTGTGCGGGCCCTCACACGTCTGCGCTTGGCTGGCGGGTTGGCTGGACGCCAGCTAATCCAGCTACACAGACCACTGGTCCGTCATTGAGAACGGTGACCCGGCCACACGTCCGTCCCCATCCACCTGACTAGCCTGGCTTGTTCACGTGATGGATCAAAGCTACAAGACCAGAAGTGTGCGAAACCTCGTGAGGCCCAGGCTTAGAACTCAGTGTCACTTTTGGATAAAACAGGTAACAAGGGCCAGCCCAGAACCAGGAGGTGGAGAGAGCGACTTTGCCTCTCACGGGAGAGGCTGCAAAGAACTGGGACCATTTGACAGTCTCTCCAGAAGTTGTAGCCATAGAATAGGCAAGAGGCGACAATTACGGACTCTCATTTTAGAGAGAAACACGTATATTTCATTCATTCACCCATCTCCCAAATAGTTTTTGAGTGCATACTTGGGAGCAGGCATCCTTCCAGGCCTGAAGATAGAATGCTCGTGTTCTCTCTCTCTCTCTCTCTCTCTCTCTCTCTCTCTCTCTCTCACACACACACACACACACACACACACACACACACACGCACACACACACACACAGTCTGCCCCCGAGGGAGATTCTCACAAGTGAGAGAGGCCAGGGTCCCACCGGGAGGATATGGCACATGCAAGCCAGGATACGTTGAGGAGCATTTGGTAACAAGACAGATGCAATGGTAAAGGGAGATTTGGGGGAAATGTCAAAGACCTGATTATTTAGATGATGTCAACATACGACACTAACTTCCTATGTCTACCCCTCCACCCACTGACCATGCAGGAAGCGAAACAATTTGCTGAAAGTTAATTCATCAAAAGTCAACACATCCAAGATCACATTGCTAAAAGCCAAATCATACAGAAAAACAATTTGCTGAACGTACCTTATTTCTTTCACTGTCTGTTATGAAGCTACAAAATTCTGTACAGAAAAGAATGATTTTAACGGCTTCTTTAGATTTCTGTGTTCCTTATTTTGTCTGCCGAAGCGAATTTTGAAGAACTTTCCTTTTGTTTTCTTGGCTCTCTGCTGTTGCAGATGAAAGTTACGTGGGAGCAGGAAGGCCCAGCCGAGTGACATAAAGTATATTCTCATCCAGGTCTTGCTCCCTCTCCAAATCCATTCGGTTTCAGAGATTCACGTAAAAAGTTACTGGGTTTGGACAGCAAGGAGACATCAACACACTTATCTTCCTTTATTCTGTGTTTGGGGAACAAGAGTGTGGATAGCAAAGGTTCAGATAGCCAGGGTTCCCGCCTGTCGTGCGGACTGGTTTTTCTCATTACTGTATTCTTATTCAGTAATGCGTTTTACATCTTTGGCTTTGGGTGAATTGACCTTCAGCCAACCATGTGACCTTCATCAGTCACTTCTCTGAGCCCTAATTCCCGGCCAGGACAGGAGACAACACAGAGAACCCACAGGGAGGATGTGGGGCTCAAGAGAGGCCATCTGTGCATGATTTGGAATCTCACAGCACCTTTGCCAAAATCTGCAGCGATTTGGGCAAGGCCATGTTCCTCTATGGGTCTCAGTTTCCCCACCAGGGAAAGGAGGGGCTGACCCAGATTAGGAGTTCTCCGGCTGGGTGGCTACCCGTCAGAAGCCCCCATCTGTGGTCAGACGTAACCCTGGCACACTGTCCAGGCCACTGGGCAGGCAACAGGGATGGCATTGTTTTTAATGTTTATTCATTTTTGAGAAAGACAGAGAGGGAGAGGGAGCGGGAGAGAGGGAGAGAGTATGAGTGGGGGAGGGGCAGAGAGAGGAGGGGGCAGAGGATCCCAAGCATGCTCTGCGCTGACCGCCCAATGCGGGGCTCAAACTCACCAACCGTGAGATCATGACCTGAGCCAAAGTCAGACGCTTAACTGACTAAGCCACCCAGGGGGCCCCAGAAATGGCATTTTAACATGTTTTCTGGACGATTTCTAAGCAGCCAGTCCAGCCCAAACCACTCCTGTCTGTGGAAGCTTCCAGACTTAGTGAGCAGCTCCGTGGCTGCCCAAAGACCCACACCAGCGAGCTAGCCAAACAGAGCACTGGCCGTTGACGTCTCTGGCACAGACCCTCAGGGCAATAGTAAAAGTCACGGTGACAATGATGATCACAGTGGCAGCGAGGGCAGTCGTGTATCTAGTGGGCGTTTCAGGTTCGTGCTGAGCGTTTCACTCAGGCCAGCTCACCCAGCCCTCAGACCAGCCCCCCAGGGCAGTCCGCCGCATTCCCAGTTTGCACACGAGGGGGCTGACGCTCCGAGAGGCTCTGCTGTCGTAGCTCCCAGGTGGCACCTGCTCCTGAAGTCAGTGACAAGGCAACGTTTGTGCTCCTAATACTGCAGTAGGACGAGTGGTGCACCCCCGAGCTTCATGTCTGCTCAGAACCTCAGAGTGTGACCTTATTTATTAAGCTTATTTATTTATTTTAAGAGAGAGAGAGAGAGAGAGTGAGGGAGTGTGCAGGGGAGAGGCAAAGAGACAGGGAGAGAGAGAATCCCAAGCAGGCTCTGTACTATCAGCGTGGAGTCCATCGTGGGGCTTGAACCCATGGACCGTGAGATCATCACCTGAGCCGAAACCATGAGTCAGACACGAAACCATGAGTCAGACACGTAACCACCTGAGCCACCCAGGCCCCCAAAATGTGACCTTGTTTAAAAATAGGTATTTGTAGATGTGATTTGTTAAGGATCTCAAGATGAAATCATCCTGGATTTACGGTGGGCCTGAAAGCCGATGACGGGTGTCCCTAGAAGATGGGAAGATTCCCATGGAGACACACAGAGGAGGAGGTGATGTGAAGAGAGGCAGAGACTTGAGTGACGTGGCTCCAGCCACGGAATCCGGGGACAGCCAGCAACACCTGAAGCTCAGAGAGCCTCAGGACACTTCCCCCCTTGGGGCCTTCAGAGAAAACTAACCGTCCCCGCACCCAGACTCAACTCTGGCCTCCAGAACCGAGAGAGAATCCATTTCTGGGATTCTAAGCCACCAAGTCTGCGGTGATCTGTTTCAGTAGCCTTAGGAAGCTAGCGCAGCACACAGTTGGCAAGAAAGTGTTTCCTTACCCCCAGGTGGCCATAGGGGCAGGGCCAGGGCACTTGGAAATCAGTCTTTCACCATCTAACACTTAATGCCAAGCAGATCGACGGGTGGCGGGTTACTTGCCAGGCTGAGGTACACGTTCCGCTTACCAGGAAGACCAAGGGGAACTTTTAACGTTGATATTTTCTTCCTGAAGTCGAGCACCTGTTCAGTGCTCGGTACTTTGCCTCATGCACCCTGGTCCTCCCGGCACCCTGCAGAGGAGACCTCCTGTCCCCGATGAGGGCACCTGCACTCCAGAGAGCCTGCTTTGCCCACATCACCTGGCATGCAGGAGGCCCGTCAGGACTTGAACCCACGGCTCCCCAGCTCTGAGGTCTCATCTTTCCTCCTGTTCTCCCTCCCTCGTTTTCCCGAACGCTCAGTTTCCCTGCTTATCTCCTTCCCACAGTCTCCGGCAGAGTTAATTAGCAAGCTTATCTCCTTAGGGTTTTCTGCCAGGCCTTCTCCAGAAGGGCTCGTCCCTCAGAAGCAGTCCACAAGCAAATGCAAATCCGGAGAAAGAATCTGGGCCCTCCAGAGTTTCAAGGCATAAGCCTGGGTTTTCAACAGAAAGGTGGAAATTTCCGGTTCTGCAGTTCCTGACGTGAGTGACAGGTGCCCAGCTTCTGGTTCTTCCTGTGGTGTCGGCCAGCAGCCGCCTCCCTCCTCGCTGACACTTGAGCGAACCCTGGGAACCTGGCAGGGGAAGCTGACCCTTAGCTGATCCTCACAGCCCCTGGGGTGAGAGCCTGATTCGCCGTCTGAGGGGACTGTCTCCTGTGGCCGCTGTGACACAGGACCACAAACTGGAGCCTTTCAGGAACAGAAATTTATTTTCTTTTCTCACAGTTCTAGGGGGCAGAAGTTGGAAATAAAAGCGTGGGCCAGGCCTGGCTCCTCCAGAAGCCCTGGGGGAAAATCCGCTCCCTGCCCCTCTCCTGGCTTCCTGTGGCTGCTGGCTTTCCTCCGTGTGCAGCCACAGCCCGTGATCTCTGCCCCGTCTTCATAGCGCCTTCTCCTCTGGTGTCCACCGCCCCCCCCCAGCCCCCCGCCGCTTACAGGGGCACAAAGGATGCACTTGGGACCCACGCTGATGGAATCCAGGGTGAGGTCACTAACTGAATCATCTTGCGCCCTATGACATGACTGTCACACCCCCCAGGCACTACGAGACGGAGTGAGTGGAGCACCCTGTCCCTCTCCTGTGGTTGGGGGGGGGGGGGTCACGACCCAACAACAGGCCTCCTCCTTCCTCTGCTCCTTCACCCACTTCTCTTTTTTTATTTTTTTAAGTTTATTTGTTTATTTTGAGACAGAGAGAGAGCAGGGGAGGGGCAGAGGGAGCAGGAGCACAGAGCCCTATGTGGGGCTCGAACTCACGAACCGTGAGATTGCGATCCGAGCCGAACCCAAGACTCGGACGCTTAAGCGACTGAGCCACCCAGGCGCCCCTCTCCCTGACCCGTTTCTTGTCTTAAAGTGGGCGAGGGGCTCAAGAGCTGTGAGTTAATGCTGCCTTCCCTGTGCGTCCTGATGCAGAGACCCGGAAGCCGCCTTTGGTGTCTCTGCCTCCGTTGCTTCTCACTCCGAGTCCAAGTGAAGCTTCTGTTTTGAGACCCAGCAACCCCTACAACGTAGATGTGAGCTAGGTGGCAGCGTGGGTGCAGGGCAAGGAGCTGTTGCCCCCGCCCAGGAGGCTCAGAGGGCATAAAAGGGGCACGTTCAGTGCCTAGATTTTCGGGAATCGGTAGAACGCAGTTTGGGGGGACAGGTCATGGTGAGGCAGGGCTGTGCTTGATTCCTGTGGCCGCCGCCACAAACGACCGCTAATTTGGTGGCTGAGAACCACATCAATTTCCCCTCCTACGGTTCTGAGGTCAGAGTCTGAAATCACTTTCACTGGGCAGGGATGACTCCCTCTGACTCTGGGGGGATTTGACTTTGTGCCTTTTCCCCCTGCGAGACCACCCACATCCCTTGTCTTGTGTCCCCTCCTCGTCCCTCAGAGCCACCAGCATGGCATCTTCTCTCTCATCTCTGACCCCCTGCCTCCTTTGTAAAAGGACCCTGTGATTACATTGGATGGGATAGTCCAGAATAGCCTCCCCATCTCAAGTTTCGTAACTTAATCATGCCTGCAAAGTCCCTCTTGGCATGCCAGCTAACCTGTTCACGGATTCTGGGGATTCACATGTGGACATTTTTGTGAGAGAGTTGGGGGCCGGGATGGGGCATTCGGGCAGTGATAGCATTTCCTACGGTTCAAGCGCGTGAGATTGCAGGATGTATGGAAAGTGGCAGGTGGCCCAGGTGGCCAGTGGGGTTATAGGGGAGCTGGCGTTTGAGAGGGGACTCAGAGGCACGCAGGACCAGACCACAAGCCACCTGTATACTCAACCTGAATAGTGACTGGATTAGTCTGCTCAGCCGCCATGGCTAAGTACCGCGGACCGGGAGCTTTAAACAACAGAAATGTACTGCCTCGCGGTTCTGGAGTCTGGAAGTCCAAGGTCAAAGTGTCAGCAGGGCAGTTTCTTCTGAGGCCTCTCTCCTTGGCTGGCAGACGACTGTCTTCTCCCTGTGTCCTCATGTGGTCATCGTGTGTGTGTGTGTGTGTGTGTGTGTCCCCTGATCACCTTCTCTTACGAGGACACCAGTCATAATGGATGGGGCCCACCCAGGTGATCTCATTTTGCCTTAATCACCTCTTTAGACTCCCTGTCTCCAAATACAGTCGCACCCTGAGGCCCTGGAGGTTCGAACTTCAACATATGAATTTTGCCCAGGGGTGGGGACCAGGAGGGGATGACACAATTCAGCCCACAACAGTGATTGAAAGTCAAAGTCTTAGAACAAGAAGTCACCACGGCTTAGGTGCTAACTCTACCTCTTACGAACAGTGTGGCCTTGGGCAGGCTGCCTAATCTCTGGCCTCATCTGAAAATTAAAGATAACCATAGTAATAGTACCTACTATTACAACAGTAATAGTTGGCCTTACAAAGGTTAAATCCATCTATTCATTCAAATAGTTACTGATGGAACCATGTGCCAGGCATTCCTATAGGTGCTGGGGATATAATAAAAACAAGAGACAAAAACACCTGTCACCGTGGAGCCTTTGCTATAGTGGAGGGAGACATAAAACAGTGTGAAAAGTCCTCTATAACGTGTGCTGAAATGCAATAAGTGCTGTGGCAAAAATTACAGCAGGGAAGGTGGGTGGGAAGCCCGTCTGGGGAGGTATTGAACTGGACCTGGGGTTGTCAGGGAAGGTCTTGGTGGCAAAGTGACAACTGGGCAAAGACGGGAAGGGTGCGTGGGAATGAGACCTGCAGATAGCTGGAGAAAGAGGCCACCAAGCAGAGGGAACAACTAGTGCAAAGGCCCTGGGGCAGGAGCACGTCTGATCTGTTGAAAGAACAGCAAGGAGGCCAGTGAGGGCAGGGAGTGAGTGAAGAAAGAACAATTGGAGACAAGATTGTATTGATGGAGGACCAGGAAACAGCAGACCGTGGACTGCTCCATAGGCCATTTCAAGGGCTTTGGGCTTTCTCTTTGGGAGAGAAGACAGCCTTCTGGGGATTTGGGGCTGAGGACTGACAGCTTCTGTCACTTAAATGCACATAAAAACATTTTATGTTTTTAATGTGTGTTTAATTTTGAGAGAGAGAGAGAGAGAGCGAGCACACATGTACGAGCAGGGAAGAGGCAATGAGAGAGAGAGAGGGAGACAGGGAGAGAGAATCCCAAGCAGGTTCTTCACAGTCAGTGCAGAGCCCAGTGTGGGGCTTGATCCCATGAACTGTGAAATCCTGACCTGAACTGAAATCAAGAGCTGGACGCTCACCCACCGAGCCACCCAGGCGCCCCTCGAAGCTCCTTTTTAAAAGGATGTTCTTGGGTCGGCTTTAGCTCAAGCGGTTGCTTCGCATGTGGTTATTAAAAGGGCGTTCTTGACTGCCGTGTTACAACAGCCTGTAGGAGGCCAAGGGTAAAAGCTGGGAAACCAGTCAGGAGGTTCGTACAACCATTCAGGCAAATGGCGGTGGCCGCTTGGACCAGGGTATTGGTGGAGGAAGTGATGAGAAAAGGTGGATTCCCAACACAGCAGCCTTTGTAAGTTTTCATGAGCAGAATGCTCTGGCAGGCTGGACGTGGGATATGAAAGCAAGACCAGGGCCGAGAGACGCCAAGCATGAAGCTGCTGTTAACTGAGGTGGTGAAGCGAAGTAGATTGGGGGTCAGTCTTAGACATGGTAGTGTAGACATGACCATTAGCCATCCCTGGACGGGTGAGCTGACATGTGTAAAGTACAGGCCGTCACAGGGTGGCTTGTCCAGAATCCGATGCCGAGGTGCAGTTTGGGATGAGGGACGTTGGTCAGGGGTCCTCACCCATTGAGAGGCACGGAGAGGGCAGAGGGAGAGGTTGGGCTGTGATACAAGCCCAAGGGCAGCTCAGCCAGCCCCATGGGGAGTCTGCAGCTGAAATGGCCCGTTGGATTGGGCCGTGCTGTGGCCCAGGCCTTTCTACCTCTCCACCTGTAGTCGTCGGAAGTGGGCCATTCTGGGAAGGGCGTGCGCGGGGGCCAGGCGGTTCTCTGCCGCTGAGGCTGACCCTAAAGGGACTGATGGCTGGAGGCATCTGCCAAAAGCCGTCCTTTCCCGCAGCCCCACAGGATGGCACGACTCCGTGCCGGTCGTGCCCACGTTCCCTCGTCTGCAAGTCCAAAATTCAAAAATCTCAGAAGAAGCAATTATTTTTCAGCGGTTTGCACCAAAACCGGACCTGAGCAGATGTGAGCCTCCTTGCTGTCCTTCTTTCTGTCCCATTTAGTGGGGCTCTAGATGGTTCTCTTCCTCCTCAGGCTATGGCAGCTGTGTCTCCTACATCTTCCCCGACCTTTCTGGCTGCCCCTCCTCTGTCCCCTCCCGCCCTCTTCTTCTTCCGATCCATGGATGCTGGCCCTCCCCAGTTCTGCCCTTGGCCCGTGCACTCCTCACTGCAAACGCTGCCCCACGATGGTCTTCTCCACTAGTTGTGTCCGTGTCCACTCTTCTCGGAGCTCCCGCTCTTCCGCTGCACTTCCCTCCCAAGCTCCAGACCCAGGTGTCTACTCCCTTAAGGCACAACGCCACAAGAGATCATACGGGTTCCTAAAAACATGCCCAGTCCAAAATCAGCATTTTCTCTCTACATCTGCTTTTCCTCCCGTATCCCCTTATTTCAGTGGATGGAGCCACCAACCACCTACTTGCCCTGTAGGTCATCCTGAACTCTCCGTCCTCCTCATTTCCCTATTGAGCACTTATTATGGGCCAGGCACAATGCTAAGTATATTACCCACGTTACCTCCCTTAACAAGAAACTCGAGTTACTTGAGACAGGAAGTGAGACATTTGGACGTGTGTCAAAAGTGCACGTGGACATAGAGTCCACGCACTGGGGCTGGAGCGGGGGTGGAGAGCAGACCTCTCTTTCTTCTCTCACAGTTTTAATGGCCAGACTCTCGTGGGGGCCGAAGGAGTTGGTATTAACCGTATTTAAATTTGCATTTTTCCCGTTGAGATACACTTACATGATCATGATTCACTTCTCCGGGTGTCGAAAACAAGCTGCTAAAATGGAAAAGTGGCCCACTGTGTCCACACACTGTCCATCGTCTTTCTGTTGATTTGAAGGAGGGTAAGGTTCCCTCTGATAAAAGTACTTGAAGGATTTCTGCTCAGCCCATATTTAGGACAGGATGGCCAGCATTCAGAGGGGATGTTAGGCGCCAAAACGTGGACTCTGAAGGAGCAAAAAGTGATGTTTCCCAGGGAGGCAACATGAAGTGTGGAAGGACCTTGGCTCAGAGCGCCCCCCTTGGTTTGAGTCCCCACACAACTGCCAGTGTGGCCTTGACCTCTTACCCTCCCTTGTGTCACTTCCTGCACACGTAAAATGGGTCACAGGTGCCCTGAGGATGAAATGGGTCAACGTACACAAGGCAAGCGTGGATGTGGCCCACGTGCAGACAACTAAAGGGAAAATCTTCTAGCAGAGGGAATCACCGAGGCAAGAATCTGCCTGGCGTGTTCTAGAGCAGTGCTGCCCAATAGAAGCAGAATTCGGAGCACCTGTCCGTCTGTCTGTCTCTCTCTCTTAAAAATAAATGAATGTTAAAAATTTTATTTATTTAAAAAAATTTTTTTAACATTTATTTATTATTGAAAGAGAGACACAGAGCATGAGCAGGGGAGGGGCAGAGCCAGAGGGAGACACAGAATCCGAAGCAGGCTCCAGGCTCCGAGCTGTCAGCACAGAGCCCGACGTGGGGCTCGAACTCACAGACCGCGAGACCATGACTTGAGCCGAAGTCGGACGCTCAACCGACTGAGCCACCCAGGCGCCCCAAAATTTTTTTTAAAAAGAGAGAATTCAAGCCACAAATGTAAATGCTTCTGGTGGCCACGTTAAGGAAAGTAAAAAAGAAACCGGTAAAATTGCTTTTGAGAATGTGTTGTATTCAGCCCCATATATCCAAAACATTGGTTTAGCACGGAATCATTATATAACCTGTGTTAATGGGCATTCTAAATTTTTTTTTTTCTATACTCAGTCTTGGGAATTGGTGTGTACTTTATACTTAACAGTACATCTCAGTTCAGACTGGCTACGTGTCCAGCTCTCAACAACCACATGAGACGAGGGCTACCGTATTAAGCTCAGTTCTGGAAAGAGTGAGGACATGTATATGGCGGGAGTGGCATGAAAGGGAAGGGAAGTGAGAGGAGGGAACTGGAGGGAACCGTTAGGTTAGCTGTTGGATCCAAGCACAGGGGCAGAGTGTGGGAGAGTCTGACCAGAGGGCTGACGGAATGTGATTTCCGTTCCAAATGCTCACTTTGGCTGCTGTGTGGGTAACAGACTAGAGAAGGTACGCCCCAGATGTCCTCAGAGAGCTGCTCCGAGGCGAGTCCTTTCAACAGTAGTGGTCATAGTAATTGTAACACGGTAATAATAAGCAACCACTGTCACATCCATCACCCTGTTGGATCAATGTGCCCATTTTATAGGTAGGAAAAGTGGGAGTACAAGAGTAAGCAATCATCCCCCATGTCACAGCTAGTATCACAGAAAGGACTGGGGCCCCTTGCCCTGGCCACAGTTCCTTCCCACCCTCCAGAAATGGCTGCCTGGAGGGAGAGAGGTCCCAGGCCGGGCACTCGGCCCTGCTTCAGGTCTCTGCATTATGTCCTTTAATTCAGGAGCCATATGCTTTGAAATACTGTGTTTGCCTGGATGGCACATCATGGGCCGTGGGGCCAGACTCCTGCAAACCGGAGTTCCTGCGGGCATCTTGAGCTGTCTCACCAATCTGGGGGGGGGGGGGTGGATCTTTAAACCCTCCAAACACAGATCCAGCTCCCCCTCATTTCCTTCTTTTATGTTCTGGAAAAAAGAGTAGGAAACTCACCCGTGCCACATGGCACTGAGAGAGAGGCATGGGCTTGGGGTCCAATCAGGCCGCCCCCTCACCCCTTGTGACACTTAGCTTCCCTGAGCCATATTGGCTCGTCTGCAAAATGAGGCTACCAGCCTCCCCTTGTTTAGTGACAGTCACACTGCCTGGGTCACAGAAGGTGCTGGGTGAGTTTTAATTTCCTTTCTTGCCTCCCCCTGCCCTTTATGAAGTCATATTTAAATGTATCCTATAACAACACAAACTATAAATTCAGAGTTCTAGAAAAAAATGATGAGTGGTCTGATAGAAATTTGGATTTTCACAAGTCCTCCAAGATGATGAACACACAGTAATTTAATGATGCCCTTACGTGACTTTCTGGAGAAACTTCTAGAACTTCAGCCTCCGCACCGCCAGCATTGGGGCTGGATACTCCTTCGTGGTGCAGGCCGTCCTGGGCATCGTGCCCCGTTGAGCCACAACCCTGGGCTCTACCCCCCAGCTACCAGTAACATCTCCTTTTACACCAAAAATGTCTCCAGATGTCGCCACATGCCCCTGGGGGCAGAGTCACCCCTAGTTTAGAACCACTGTCGTTAGCTGGTGTTTTGGAATAAACACAGGCTCCAGACTCGAACCAACCTGGCTTTTCCACCTATTACTGTGTGATGTGGGGCGAGTCTGCCTGTGTGTGTGTGTGTGTGTGTGTGTGTGTGTCCTCACTTCTCTACTTCTTTCCTTATATCTAAATAATGACCTTTTACTCAGTGGCCGCTGTGTATCATGCATTAAGTCCTGTGATTCCCACCAAAAGCCTATGTGATTATTATCCATTTTACAGATGAAGATACTGAGGCAGAGAGAAGATGCTCATACAGGGTCACACTGCCAACGTCAGGCAAGCTTGTTTTCAAGTCGGAGCATTTCAGTGCCACACCCTGTGCTCTACACCTGTGAAATCACCTGCCTAGCACACCTAGAGCCTGGCCAGGCACATAGTAAATGCTCAGCAAACACTAGTTCCCCTTCTCAAAAAACAGTTTCAATCAAGAAGATTCTTAGGGTCAGGGTGGCTGACTGGCTCAGTCGGTTGAGCATCTGACTTAGGCTCAGGTCATGATCTCACGGTTTGTGGGTTTGAGCCCTGTCAAGTGTGCTGACGGCACAGAGCCCACTTCAGATCCTTTGTCCCCCTTTTTCTGAACCTCCCCCACTCATGCTCATTCTCTCTTGCTCTCTCTCAAAAATGAATAAACGGTTTTAGGCGGCACGCGGGTGGTTCAGTCGGTTAAGTGTCTGACTTCGGCTCAGGTCATGGTCTCGTAGTTTGTGGTTTCGAGCCCCACATCGGGCTCTGTGCTGGCAGCTCAGAGCCTGGAACCTGCTTCAGATTCTGTGTCTCTCTCTCTGACCCTCCCCCCTTGCACTCTGTATCTCTCTCTCTCTCTCTCAAGAATAAATAAACGTTAAAAAAATTTTTTTAATAAAAAAAGAAGATTCTTAAGGTCCCACATTCCAAGGTTGCATCTCAAAGTGTTTGTGTTGGAATAGGAAAGGAGCTTAAAATCTACTTGTGACCTTCTCTTGTGCCAGGATACCACACCTGGAAGGGTTTGACTCTGTAAGTGGGGGTGAGGGGGGATGCTACGACAGCGGGGGACGAATCACGTGCTCTTGCTCATGTGCTCAGAAGAGGCAGGAGCAGGGTCTTCAAACCCATCCCTTGGCTTCAAGCTAAGATCTTTCTGGGCACTTTGTCTGTATGGATGCATCATGTTTTGAATCTGTATCGGGTTCCTATTACTGTTGTAACAAATTATCACAAACTCAGTGGGTTAAATCAGCACATATATTATCTTACAGTTCCGAGCTCAATTGTCTAAATGGGTCGGCAGGGCTATGTTCTTTCCCGAAGGTTCCAGGGAGGAATTCATCCCCTGGCTTCTAGAGGCTTCTAGAGGCTTCTACACTGCTTCCCGCGTGGCGCCTCCTCCATCTTCAAGCTTCTGCTTCTGTAGTAACATCTCTTTTTCAGACTCTGACCTTCCTGCCTTTCTCTTTTGAGGATCCTTAAAAGGATCATCCACCTGGATAATCCAGGATCTTTCCCATCCTAAAATCCTTCATTTAATCCCACCTGCAAAGTCTCTTTGCCCTGTAAGGTGACACAGGTACAGGTTCTGGGGATTGGGGCATGGGATCCTCTGGAGGGAATTATTCTGCTCTGGCGTCCTTCGTGCTCTAAGTTTGCATGAGGGGAAATAAAAACCGAGAATATGGAAGGTCATTTCCTCTATTTCATGCCTCCCGTGGGCAGCTCGATGCAGTTGAGATCCTCTGGGCTTCCCGCTCACCCAGCCTGGGGCCTGACGGCCAGAACCCCCCTTTGCACCTGTGTGACCTTAGGCGCGTTAGCTCGGCATTCTGAGCTGCCTCCTGTCTAACAGGTTGATGCACACCTTACCGATTGGCATAAGTTTAAAAAAAAAAAAATCTCTGTTAAGTGGCTAATCAGGTCCCAGCTCCTGGAAAGCAGTCGAGAAATAGGGGCTGCTGTAAGGATTCCCTTAGCGGGTCAGCTTCATGCTGAAGAAGGCTCACTGTGGACCTGCCTGTGAGCAGAAGCCCTGCTTTGGGCAGGTCCCCTGGGACTCTGCAATTCCAGAAACCACGCTTGGGAGACTTGAAAAACTTCCCTAACTCAAACAAGCCTTTGGCGAGAGAGCTGGCTCTGAGAGAACATCAAACCCAGTGTTTGGGGGACTGTTTTCCTAAGGCAGTGACAGCCTCTAATGGGAAGTCTTACCTGCTGCTGAGTCTCATTTATCAGACCTTGTCAGTGCACTGCCTTGCCCTGGGGTTCTCCCTCTGTGCACCCAACTTCTTTATTTAAATACAATATGGAGAAAATAGAAAATCAAGCTTGTTAGAATTATGCCTGAAAAGGGCCCACGGGGGCTCTCTTTATGAGGAGAATAATACATGCTTTAGTGCATGGATTTTCTCTGTGTGGGCTCTTTACAGGATTTTTTTTTCTCTTTCACTTATTCTCAGTTACGTCCCAAATGAATTCATTCGACAAAAGATTTTGAACACATGCTAGGTGCCAGGTACTGCACTCTGTGCTGAGGGTGCAGGACTAGAGTCAGAGACGTTTTCTTTTCATCTAGAGTTCATACTCTAATTGAGAAGACAGACACTCAAACTGATAATTATAGATCGACCTGGGAAATGCAAATTTAGTGAGATTGACTGTCAAGTCTAAAAGGGAAGAATTGGAAAGATAAGGTGGATTAGGTAAGCGCATTCCTTAGTTTAAAAGTATTTACTGGGGAGCCTGGGTGGCTCAGTTTGTTAAGCATCCAAGCATTCCGGCTTAGGTCATGATCTCCTGGTTCATGAGTTCGAGCCCCGTGTCAGGCTCTGCAGTGACAGTACAGAACCTGCTTTGGATTCTGCCTCCCTCTCTCTCTCTGCCCTCCCCTGCTCTCTCTCTCTCTCAAACAAATAAATAAATATTTTTTTAAAAAAAGTATTTACCAAGCACTTTCTTATATTGATCCAGGCACCGGGGAATGACACAGGGATGTGGTCTTTGTTCTTGGACCTTATGTCTCATGGGGATGGAGGAGAGGTCTTTTTCAGACCCCAAGCTGCCTCACCACCAATGCATAGTTATAGAACCTTGGCCATTAAACTAATAAATACTTTAAAATTAGTGACAAATGCTAAGAAGGAATAAATAGAGTAAGGGGCTAGAGTCCTGGAAGGAACGGTAGCTTTACTGAGGTGGATGGGAAGGTCCTCTGTGAGAAGCTAGCACTGGCGGCAAGACTCGGATGCTAAGAAGGAAGCAGCCCTCTGAGGATCTAGGATGTGCAAAGGTCCTGAGGCAGGAACTTGCTTGAATGGGTCAAGGAAAGCTGAAGTGTTGTTAGCAAGGGAAGGAGATGAAGTTAGAGGGGTAGCAGGGGCCCCATGATGGAGGATCTCACCACTACGCTAAGGAGCTGGGATTTTTTTTCTTTTCTTTTTTCTTTTTTTATTTCAGCATAGTTGACATACAGTATCATATTAGTTTCAGGTGTACAACATAATGATTCAACAATCGTGTCCTTTACTCAGTGCTCCTCAAGATAAGTGTACTCTTAATCCCTTTCACCTGTTTCCCCACCCACCTGCCCTCTGGCAGCCACCAATTTGTTCTCTGTATTTTTTTAATTTTTTTTTAACATTTATTTATTTTTGAGACAGAGAGAGACAGAGCATGAACGGGGGAGGGGCAGAGAGAGAGAGACACAGAATGGGAAGCAGGCTCCAGGCTCTGAGCCATCAGCCCAGAGCCCGACGCAGGGCTCGAACTCACGGACCGTGAGATCGTGACCTGAGCTGAAGTCGGACGCTTAACCGACTGAGCCACCCAGGTGCCTCTGTTCTCTGTATTTTAAGGTCTGTCTTTTAGACATGTAAGACATGTCTCTTTTGTATTTTGTTTGTTCATTTTGTTTCTTAAATTCCACATAGAGTGAAATCATATGGTGTTTGTCTTTCTTTGACTTGTTTTGTGTAGCATTATACTCTCTACCTCCATCCGTGTCATTGCAAATGGCACGACTGCATTCTTTTTATGGCTGAGTAACATGCCAGCATTCAGATACACACACATACACGCACACACACACCCCATATCTTCTTTATCCAGTCATCTGTCAATGGACACTTGAGCTGCTTTCATATCTTGGCTGTTGTAATAATGCTGCAAAGCACAGAGGTGCATATATCTTTTTGAATTAGTGTCTTGTTTTCTTTTTGAGAAAGAGAGCCAGTGGGGGAGAGGCAGGGGGAGGGGGGGAGACACAGAATCCGAAGCAGGCTCCAGGCTCTGAGCTGTCAGCACAGAGCCTGATGTGGGGCTTGAACCCACGAGCTGTGAGATCATGACCTGAGCCGAAGTTGGATGCTTAACCGACTGAGCCACCCAGGCGCCCCTAATTAGTGTCTTGTTTTCTTTGGGTAAGTGGCCAGTAGTGCAGTTACCAGGTCATATGGTAGTTCTCTTTTTAATTTTTTGAGGATCCTCCATATTGTTTTCCACAGTGGCTGGACCAATTCACATCACCAACAGTGCACAAGGGTTCCTTTTTCTCCACATCCTCACCAACACTTGTCATTTCTTGTCTTCTTGATACGAGTCAATCTGACAGGTGCAAGGCGGTCTCTCATTGTGGTTTTGATTTGCATTTCCTTGATGATGAGTGATGCTAAGCATCTTTTCATGTGTCTGTTGGCCATCTGTAGGTCTTTCTCAGAGAAATGTCTGTTCATGTCTTTTGCCCATTTTTAAATTAGATTGCTTTTTTTTGGTGTTGAATTGTATAGGTCATTGCTATATTTTGGATATTAACTCCTTATCAGATACATCATTGCAAATATGTTCTCCCATTCAGTAAATTGCCTTTTGGTTTTGTTGGTGGTTTCCTCCACTGTATAAAAGCAGTGTTTTGTTTTGTTTTGTTTTGTTTTGTTGGTGTAGTCCCAATAGTTTAATTTTGCTTTTGTTTCCGTTGCCAGAAGACACATAACTGGAAAAATGTTTCTATAGCCGATGTCAGAGAAATTACCGCCTGTGTTCTGCTCTAGGAATTGCATGGTTTCAGGTCTCCCACATAGATCTTGGAAGCTTTGGTATGCTTGGAGTTTCCGTGGTGCACCTGCCAGCCTCAGAGAAGCTCCAGAAAAGGGAACCTCACTTCTCTGTGAGGTCCCAGCTGGGGTCAGACTCAGATTCAAGCGCTTTACTTCTCAAAGGAGTGAGCTCCCTGTCACTTGAGGGATACAAGGAAGCTTATTGACAGGATTTCATGGAAAGGCATGGCCCAAGAAGGGACAACATGATTCCTCAAGAGGCAGGTTCTAAGCCAGTCCTGCCCCTGAAACACCGAGTTTTAGTTCTTTGTCTGTTAGCTCCGTCACATACTCGTTTCTAGATTCTCCCCTTCAATTGTTCACGTGATAGTTCACGCATGATCCCCCTTCACTGCACACACCCTCCCCAAGCACCTTGTCTGGGCCTCTTGACAGGGGCATCTCTCGGTGTGCAGGGCCCGTGGGCGCAGAGAAGAAGGTGCCAGCAGCCTGGCAGGCAGGAGGCAGGTAGTGACAAGCAGTGAAGCTGAAAAGGTAAGAAGGAGTGTTCCGGGCAGACAGGGGTGGGAGGAGGAGGAAGGAGGCTCCCCATGGAGGAGACCACCAGGGTCAGGCCAGCCTCGTGGACAGCTGCAGGCCCTCTCCTGCTTCTCCTCTGTCTCAGCGGCTTTGGCCTTTTCTCAAAAAGGCTGGCACTTGAGGTGGAGGGAGGAACCCAGGCTGTGGAAAAGGGCCAGCGGGAGTTGCAGTCTGGCTCGGCTCGCAGGCAGGTAACCCTCAGGAGCCGGGCTGAGCGGAGCCAGGCTCCAGGAAATGTGGCTGGGGCCACTGGGTCCCTGGGAGCTTTTAGCTCAGCCTGAGCGCCTGCCACGGCCTCAGGAGCTGAGCTGAGCTGAGTGCGGAGCTGAGGAAGGCACCTGGGAAAGAAAGATAAGCTCCCCGCACTGCTCAGAGAGACTCCCAAGAAAAGTCAGAAAAAGCTGCAGGGCCCAATGAGGTTGCACGCGCATAGTCTGTAAACTTGGCCGCATGTCACATGTTCCGTTGTCTGGGTCCCCTGTTTTCATCATCTGAATGTGGGCTTCCTTCTCTGCTCTCCCTTACTCAGCCTCAGAGCTGGCATGGCTGGAAGACCAGGCGTCAAATCCTGTCTGCTGTGTATCAGGTGAATGACTTGGGCAGTCACCTCACCTTTCCATGTCTCAGTTTCCTCGTCTGTAAATTGGGAATAATGTTACCTACCTAGAAAGAGTCTTAGGCACATTAGAATTACTCACCGTAACTGCATAGACAGTCACACTGTTCATGCTCAGCACAGGTGGCTGTGATGTCATTTAAGATGTTTGCCTTGCCTGACGATTTCATGGAAAGTCCAGTAGATCTGGGTTCGAATCCCACCTTCTGCCACTGCCTTACCAGCTGTGGGACCTTAGCTGAGAGTTTTTACCTTGAGCCCCCATTCTCTCATCAGTAGTCGGTTCAGATTATACCTGATGTCTGAGGTGATTCTCAGTGGCACCCACGGACTCTGAAAATGTCTGGGTTTGAAAAGCAAATCATGTGTTCTCCCCACCTGTCAGTAAAGTGGGCATGACAGTACGTCCTCGGGGACTTCTAGAAGGACGATCCAGGAAAAGGCAAAGGAGAATTCATGATAAGCCTGAAAATGCCCAGCCAGCCACCCCACCCGCCATAGCCCAGCCCACAGTCACATTCCTAGAGGTGTCAGTCCCAGCCCCATGTCCAAAAAGAAGCAGTTTAAATTCACAGCATGTAGCAAAAGTTGTTGGAAACCTTCTTCTCTTTCTCTCTTGATCTCAGCACCGCTAGCATACTGAGCTGCCCATAAAGACCACCTCCTACCCATTAGACGCCCCCGAGTCACCCCGACCCCAAAGAAGTATTTACAGAGAGTCCCTTCAGTCAGTCCTGGGGAAGGAAGAGGTGTTAACTCTCCAGCCCTTGGGCTCAGCTCATGGAAAGGCAGACAAAGCCCCTGGCTGGTGATGCGGGCAGGCGGGGGAGGGGGGCCAGCACTGAGATGCAGAAAGCATCTGTTTGGGCATTCTAGGGTCTTGAGCCAGAAAACACCATGCACCCACAGGATTTTAGATCTGTGTAGCCCAGGCGCCGTGGCTCCTTCAGGGCTGTAGACCCGGTACCCAGCACGGCCCCAGCTTACAGCAGGAACTCAGTAACTTGTGTCCACTGTAAGAATGAACAAACCAATCCATTCTGCAGCTGGGAAAACCAATACCCAGGCCGAGGGTGTGCTGGTCTCCAGTTACAGGTGTCCCCAGGGTCCTGGACCTTATTCCAGGCTGCCTTATACCTGCAGCACCCCTTATCCAGGCCCCCACGCTTGTCTGTTTCGACACCCCCCTAGTGCCCACGCAAACGAGGAAGAACGGGAAGGCGTGCCTGGAAGAACGTACCACCAAGCCCTCTGACCTCTGTCTTCATTGGAACGTAGACTCCTGACCACACTGAGTAACAGACCATCAGGGTGTGGTTAACCTACCCTCCAGAACCCCTCAACGTGGGCTTATCCTGATAGACTTTACTTGTGTTTTCTGACCTGCTTGTCAGCTGTCCTCGCCTATTAGGATGTGGCAGCGCCTCATTTTTAATTAGAATTAGCAGAGTCAGTTTGGCGTTACATGGCCCATTTGCTCCCAAGACTCTTCAAAAACATCCTCTCCCCCGGAAACTCCCACGTGGATGTTCAAACCTGAGAATTTGACTTAAAAGTCCAGATTAAAGAAATTCTACTAGAATAAAGTCTTTGTCAAAGCATGCTAATTGGAAGTCAAGAGGGGACTCAATTTATGTTTCAGCGGAGCAGAGTGTTCGGGAATGAATTTAACGAAGTCGCATGATTGATCTCATGCAAATGCAAGATAGAATCACAGAGGGTGGCTGTTAATGAGACTGAGAGGCACCAAGGCCTTTATCACAAACATTTTCCCAATGTTTTCTCACATTCTGAGCAGTCGTCTCCTAACCAGCGTCCCTGTCTACCTGCACTCTCCCTCTGCAACCCCAGCTCCACTCTGCATCAGGGACCACTTTCCAGAGCAGTCTGATCTGCCTGCCTCCTGCTAAAACCTCCTGCAGACACCTGGGGTCCACCCAGCTCTGTATAGTCCTGTGCCAGGGATGCTTCTGCAGTCTCCAAACAGGCACCCTCTAAACCACTCTTGTGCTCTGCACCCCACCGGTTCCTTGACCACATCATGAATTTCCACTCTCCCTTGAAAGACTTGCTTAATGGCCATTATTTCCTATTTATTCATCCACTCACCCATTCAACAAACATCTATTAAGGGATACAATTTGCTATGGGGAAAGCACCAGTGAGCAAAAGAAACACGCAGCCTACCTCCGAAGAGCATGATAAGCAAAAGCATAAAGAAGTCAAAAGATCACGAAGGATACCATCCATGGAAGTCACGGGTGGTGGCAAAGGGACCTCCTCCTTCTCTGTAACTAGACACACACTCGAGTCTCCTTCCCCCTCCTAGAGCAGCCTCCCTTTAATTTCTTTAGAAGACATGCTTCATGTGGGCGAGACCACAGCCTTGGTCAGGACCTTTGCTGGTTACCTGCCTGGGCAGGTAGTTAGGCTGGGAGGGAGGCAAGACAGGTGCCATTGCTTACATATCCCATACTGAGGGCCAAGCCTGTGCTGAGTAAATTGCCCATATATCCTGGGTGCCCCGAAGTCCCTCCACTGCCAGGGGCATTTCCAGCAGTGGGCACAATCTGAGCATGGCAGGAGCTAGAAATTGCCATGAAGGACGTGCACACAGCAAACAGGTAGTTGGAAAGTCTGAGACAGGGAGTCTCACTTCCCGTCTCCGGCCTCAGTCTCCCCACGTGGAAGGCAGGGATGGGGCTGGACAGTGGAAGCCTGACTTTGCAGCATCTCTGGATACAAAAGGAATGGCTTTTGCTCCTTTGGTTCAGAGCAATGACTCCTGATGACTTGTAATTCTTTTTTTTTTTTTTCAAAAATTTTCTTAATGTTTATTTATTTTTGAAGGAGAGACAGAGCGTGAGTGGGGGAGGGGCAGAGAGAGAGGGAGACACAGACTCCGAAGCAGGCTCCAGGCTGCGAGCCGTCAGCACAGAGCCTGACGCGGGGCTCGAACTCACAGACCGCAAGGTCATGACCTGAGCCAAAGTCGGACGCTCAACCGACTGAGCCCCCCGGGCGCCCCCACTTGTAGTTCTTTTTTATCCAAGACCAACAATGTCTGATGCTGTCTTCCTTCTAAGGGATCCCTTCTAAGGGATCTTAGCGATGCCTCCGTCCTGCAGAGGGCAGACTTTTCAAGAACCTGGCACGTAGGAAGTTCTTGATCCATTAACTCTCGCCATTGCTGTAATTGCCCGGGAGAGATGGGGGCCAGGAGAAAGTTAATCTTGTGGTCGGTCTGGCTATTTTGTCTCAGTGGATTCCCAGATGCTAGAAGCCCTGGGAGAAGCTGAGCCTGCTCCTTGCTCACCACCGATGTCCGAGCACCGTGCCTGGCACGTGGCCGATACTCAACAAGCATTTAAGTGATTGCGTCGTGGGAAGAAGGATATCTGTACCAGTTGTTATGGGGCAGCCTTTGCAACGTGTTGCACACAGTGCTGAAGCACTCTCATTTGACCCCCAAAACAATGCTAAGAGGTAGGAACTGTCCTCATTTTATAGATGAGAAAATTGAGAGCCATCGATACGACTTGTCTGTGGTCACACAGGGTGTAAGTGAAGCTGTTTATCTGACTCCAAAGCCAGTGCCCCTGGCCACCAGGGTGGCTGCCTCATCAAGGTGATAACGGACCGTGTGCCAAGCACGTGCCACAGGTGGCTTTACTGAGATTCTGAAGAGCTCATCAAGTGCCCAGATTACAGGTGGGGACACCGAGGCTTGCAGTAGGACCAAAGCCTTATTGGCCGTGGAGCCAGAAGTGCCCACTGAGAGTCAGGATGGGACGAGCCTCTGCCGGGGATTCCTGGGCTGCACCTGCCACATGTCCCGTCCTTCCCTACCTGGGAAGCACATGCCTGAAGAGGTGGACACCCCCTCTGAGGGGACAGACCTGCCTTCTCCCCGTTTGGCGGAACAGGCACCCTACAAGGCGAGGGGCTTCCCGAGCAGACAGCCCCCCCCCTCGCGCTGCCCCCCTTCCTGCACCAAGGGCATGCTGGTGCCAGCTCCCTGCAAGCTGCAGGTGTGCTGATGGCTGATGGCCTGATTTTTGTCACAAAACAAAGCTGTTTGGGAAATAGTGCCTTTGCCCTCTCTCCAGTGTCTCCTAGAGAATGGGCAGGGGGGAGGATCTTTTATCTGAATCAGAAGCTCTTGGTGACAGCTTGTGTGGCCTTCAGCAAGCCATTTTGCTGCTCTGTGCCTCGATTTCCTCATCTTTCAAATGGGTATTAGAATACCCCCCTCCTAACGTAGTTATGTGGACCCATCACATAGATTAGTAGATCCTAAAAATGCCCAGCACAGGACTTAGAATGCAAATGTTGGATGAAAATGGACAGATGAGCAGACAAAAAAGGTAAAGTCTAATGAAATAAGCACAGCAAAATATCCATGAAGAATTTTCAAAATTATATTAAATTAAAAAAAATTTGTTCTTAAAGTTTGTTTATTTTGAGAGAGTCAGAGAGCACAAGTGGGGGAGGGGAAGAGAGAGGGGGGCACACAGGATCCGAAGCAGGCTCCGTGCTGACAGCAGAGGGCCTGATGCGGGGCTCAAACTCACGAACCGTGAGATCGTGACCTGAGCCGAAGTTGGATGCTTAGCCGACTGAGCCACCCAGGCTCTCCTTAAGTTAAAAAAACTTTAAAGGTATTTTTAAAACTCCTACTTAAGGAGAAAATGTGTTTAAAGGATTAAGTGGCATGGGGCACACCTGTGGAGACTATTAAGGAGATTTAAAAGCCCTTATTAAAGGGCTTTTCAAGTTGATGATAGTGGCTCCATTCAAAGAATGTAATAATATGAATTATAGAATAGTTTGGACAGTTGCCCTTTCTTTCTTTTATACAAAAATGAAATAAAATTTGACATTTTACCCAGGTGCCTGGCAAGAGCTAGAAAATAGAAGAGGAGGGGGAAGGGACTAATGGCTGCGTGGGGGGAAGCCACAAGCAGAAATGATAGAGCAGTCTTCTGGAATACTGCAGGCACACATTGCTAAGCACGTTCCATTTGGTCCTCAAAACAATGCCAAGAGGTAGGGACTGTTGCTGTCTTCATTCCGAGATGTGTTTTCCACACAGTTTCCCGAGAGGCCCCAACTCGATTAAGTTCTGGTGGCCCACAGAGGTGACTTGCTGATAACACACCCTCTATACACTTCCTTCAGTTACCCACACCCTTACCGGCATTTTCTAGAAACAACTCACACACAAAACCCATGTCAGGGTCTGCTTCCGGCGAATCCAGAATAGCATAGCCAGATAAAATAACAAGTAGGAACCAAATAAGATAACAAGGAATGTCGGCCAAGAGACGTAAACACAATTTACGAAGTTTAAGCTGCACCATACTCCTAGGCAGTAGGTATGGGTCCTGTGACGTGAAGAGAACTCCGTGCGAGGCACGCTGGATACAGAGTGGAAACAGCAGCATGAATCCACTGTCACCTTTTATCCGTTTGAGCTGAGAGGTGCAGTCAAAAGAAGGCAGGATTTTGAGTCCGAAAATCCAACTTTGCATCCTCTTTTGTGGGTGCAATCAGGGGTGATTGGAGTGGCCCAGTCAGGTGGAGGCCGGCAGCAGGAGGAAGTGAAAGAATTCACCCAAAGCAGAACAAAGGACATAGAAGTTTCTCGAATACAGTCACTGCAAGGGGGGCAGTGAGCAGGACAGCAAAGGAGAAACTGTCTGGCATGAGGGGTGACGAAGGGCTATAGTATTGGAGGGAGTGAGGAGGTATGAGAACATATGGAATTTTCCTTTTTCGGTAACTGTGCCCGGTTACAAGTAGCCCGATGGTCAGTTGGGGCTTATGGCTGGTTGAGAGTGGGTCACTTAATTCACCTGTTTGCATTCAGCCCAGGGGGTCATTGGGGGCCATTGCTCAAGCCTGTTACCTAAAAGCGGTCTCCACATCTTTCATTTACGAGTGGGACCATTAGCCCTTCGTCTTCTAGAGCCTCAGTTTCCTAATCTGCAGCGGTAATTCACAACTCGTAGTTGGGTTGTGAAGAAAGATCCAGTGAGATATGGCATCTAAAATCTTTTTGTAAACAACAAGATCCACAAAGTAAAGGGCCCCGACCAGAGATTTTGGAAGAAGTCACCCCCTTGTCAAAACCCTGTGCCAGAAGGGATTGTTTCCAACTGCCCTTTAATTCTGAAGCACATTATTTTAAAATGAGTGCCAACCGCACACCTACCACAAGAAACACCAATACCTTAACTTTACAAAACGAGTTACCAAGGGATTTTAGGTAAATATGGTCATGTACAGCCTTCTGACAGATCTTCCTCCCACAAATACCTAACAAAATGAGCTTTAAAAAAGTTGTTAAAAAAAAAAAAAAAAACCTCAACTTTGATACGGAAAAAAAAAATATGGCCAGCAGCAAGCCAAGAAGGAAATATACCATACGCTGTGAAAATTGGCAGCCAGGGAAGGATATTCTAGCATAGGACATTCTGTCTCCACCCTTCCGCAACAGCACTGACCAGGGAAGGGGATTCAATACCCCCTAAGAACTCTCACTAACATCCCTGATTGGTGGGGGAACTAGAGTGAGGAGATGAGTCAGCAGTCCTGGGGAAGATTCTTTCCCCCCCGCAGCAGTCCTCCCCAAAAGACTTCTCATTTTTCAAGACTATTCTAATTTGAGGAGACCAGTTGAAGCCCACAAAAGCTGGGTGTACCCCTGGCCTCCTGGAATGGATTCTGGTGCGTGTCACTTAAAATCTCAGAGGCCAGAGCAGAGCCCAGATGCTCCCAAGTTTGCTCTGCTCCCCAGCCCTAATGTTGGCCTCCATTTATGGAAAAGTTACTAAAAGACAGGACTCACACCCCCAATTGTGATTTGAAAGAAAAGACATCGTGGAAGAAGATCAGAAAAGGTGTTGATCAGGGCAGATGGCAATCTGGATGGAACAATTCATTCTACTATGGCAGGACAAAAGACAGTGGCACAGGGAATGCACCAACATGGGACCAGAAGAAGGAAGAAAAGAGAAGAGATGAAGAAGAGAGACAAGGGAGAGATTGCCTGAAGCATGCAAAATCTGTTTAGACACAAGATAATAAAGTCATTCAGGAGACAACAGACATGGAAGAGGGAGAAAATTAATCCAGCATACAGATAATCACTGTCTGTGGAGTAGAGTCCAACAGGTAGAACAGAAGAGGCTTTCAAATCTAAGATAGGAAGTAAATGAAGAGTGGATCTGTAGTTGAGACGGAGTCACTGTGTTCTAAGAAAGACTGCTATGGGGAGACCAACCCCAGACACATCACAGTTAGTAAACTGTTCAGTTAATAACTAGAAGCATAAGAAAGGATTTCTTCAGGAGAAAGCCAATTGCCTAAAGGATAAGTATTGGACTAGCTCTAGGCTTCTCTGTAGCAACATCCACTGTCTGTGCCAAATACCCAAACACAAGTGGATATCATCTCTGGATGGAAGGTCTAGGGATGACTTTTGTTTCCTTTCATGCTTTTCTACATTGTATGCTTTCTTTAATTGTTAAAAATGGGTACATATTACTCATGATAATCAGAAAAATATAGCAACACAATTTTCATTTTGAAAAACAACAGAAAAATAAAGGACCTACCAGAAATCCACTCTTTCCATATCACACCCCATTCTTTCTCACTTTACTTTGGATTTAAAGAAACAGTGAGAGGCTCTTAGGGAACCAGGCTAACATTGCCTTCAGACAAAAGAGAGAAATGAATTCCAGAAGTTGGTAGGGCACTCAGATAAAACCATGAATACTCTTCAGTTCCTTTCCCATACTTTAAAAATTGTAAACGTCTTTAGTCTTGCTTGCGTCACAATGGAGTCATTAAGACTCACACTGGCAGTTACCCAGCCTTGAGTTCGAGTCCCACTGGTGGTATGATTTGAGGGAATCGGTTAACTTTCTTATGCCTCTGTTTCTTTGTACATTAAGTGGGAAAAATGGTAGTAACAGCTGCCACGTACTAGTGGCAATTAAATGAAATAACGTATGTCAAGTGCTTTTTACAATATGTGCCACTTACTGTCACCCCCAGCAGCAGCCACAGCAGCACCATTGTCCTTTTTATAATCATCACCACCAGCATCTTCATTTTGTCATCGTCACTCTTGGCTAAGAGTCCTTGGGCCTGTCACTCGCGTCTTCTGAACGTCAGCTAGCTCATGACAAAATGAAGGGAAATAATTCTTTCTATAATAAGAAGAAAAAGCTAACACTTACCATGTTAATTATAGAAGCTAACACTTACCGAGTGCCTCTCATGTGCCCTACGTAATACTAAGTGCTTGCTGGTCATTTAATCCTCACAAATACCCCCGTGGTAAGTTCCTGCTGTCATCACTGTGCAGGAGAGAAGCCTTAATTCTAAAGAGATGCGGTAGAGCTGCATTTAAACCTGTCCTTACTGACACCAGGGGCCAAGCCCTAGCCCACTGTGCTTTAC
This sequence comes from Neofelis nebulosa, assembly GCF_028018385.1. Classification (NCBI taxonomy): domain Eukaryota; kingdom Metazoa; phylum Chordata; class Mammalia; order Carnivora; family Felidae; genus Neofelis; species Neofelis nebulosa. The sequence continues at coordinate 200,643,111 of NC_080784.1, forward strand.
CACCTGGTTGTTAGGTTCAAGGGGGATCATGGAAATGAAAACCAATCAGCAAAACAGGCTGTACAGAATTCTTATTGTGTCTTGTATTTGCCCTCAGAGGTGGCCTGAAGGGAGGAGAGAGGAGACCCAATGTAGATGTGCTGTGAACCTCACAGTGTCTTACTCATTCCTTGTGGGTCCTGCAGACGTTTACTGAGTCCCTAGTATCCGTATCCTAAGTGCTGTGCCAGGAGCGAGGGCCACCACCAGCAAACAAGTCGTGGCCCAGCCCTAAAGAGACACAGAGACATCAGAGACATGCGGGGAGGCAGGTGTATCCACATTCTCTGCTCCACCGTAAGCTGATGTACCAGGATAAGGAATGTTAATGGAGCTACCGACAGGTGCTTCCAAACCACACCCAGGGAAGTCCGGGCAGGTGGCACACCAGCCTTCAGCCCTGTCCAGGCTTCACGGTAGCTGTGAACTGACCCCGAGGGTGTGCTGCACGGCTCACAGCGGTGGTAGCTGCGGGAACAACGGGTGTGCGACAGACTCTCAACAAGGCAATATCGTGCTTGCGAAGACCTAAAGGCTGGTTTTCGCACGTTTCAATGCGTCACGGTTGTTCTTGCACATTTTGATAGATACCTTTAAGATATGGAAAGTCTCCTTTCTTCGTAGTAAACAATATATCAGATCTTTTCAAAATCAAATTTTGAGTATCTAATACCAGTATGTAAATATCGATCACATATCTACTCTCTGCCCAAGATGCCAGGCAGATGGGGACACTGTCTGCCCTGGAGGGCTCATAGTCTAATGGGGGATGAGGGGCTGGTCCATTCTGAGTCATTTTGATGTGCTTGGAGGCCAAGGCTTGCTGGCAGAATAGAGGGGTTATAACAGTGAACACTCTGAAGGGACAGGCTTGAGTCGTCCTGTGACCCCTGTGACCTTGGGTTTCTTGGTTGAACTTGATCAGTATATGTTGTCTGTAACGCTCACAGTGAAAGCTTGGCCTCCATGGGGTGGAGTCTCTGAATTCTGCCCCTTCCTTCCATCCCCACTGGCACCATGCAAGCCCTCTAGACAACCATGGCCTCCTCCTGCCCTGGCCAGCAGCCTCCTGCAGCCACTACTCCACCCTCCGGTGCCCTCTCTAAACAGCTGTGGTCCCTACAAAATGCAGGCGGATCACATCAGCCCCTACTCAAAACCCCACATTGTTTTTCTTCAGTAGCAGACCCTCTCCTTGATCTACAAGAGGCTGCTTAATTGGTCCTGCTTCCCTTTCCCGCTTAATACCATTCCTCTCTCCCCTCGCTCAAGAGTGGCCTCTGCTCTAGACCTTGACCCAATCCCTTTCACCCTCCCGTCCCTCTGCCTGGCAGTCTTCCCCAGATCTTAGCAAGCTGTGTCTCCTCCTTCAAGTCACATCTGACCCATCACCTCCCAGAGAGCCCTCCTTGACCACTATGAACACCGGCTCCCTCCAGTGCTGAGTGTGTTCCCTCCATGCTTAGCGCATGTTGTAATTACTTATTCATTCGTTCACTTCTTTTTCATAGACAAGTCATTTCTCCCCCCTTCCAGAAGAGGGAATGAATCCCAAGGGGGCAGGACATTGCTCCTGTCGTCCACCACTGTAGGACCAGCCCCAGCACGGTCAACAACCATGGAACCCTTAAGTGTCTTCCTAGAGTCTGGCATTCCCCTTCCACTACCCTTGTCTGTACAATGCCGGCATGTAGATCTGATGTGCACAGTGGGGATTGCATTTGCGGGGTGGTGCAAACAGGACCCCAGTGGCCATGCTGAGCCCCAGGTCCTGGGTCTGGGCACAGGGCCCAATCCTGGATCTCACCGAGTTCAGGGAGAGTACGGTGCAGACCTTGGGGATTCTCAGCTACGTGTGGCACCCCGAGGACATTTGGAAATGGGTGCAAGCCCCTGTGGGGAGCTCCAGGCATCCAGAAGGTGAGGGGTGACAAACGTCGTGCAACTGCGCATTATAGTCCTCAAGATAAAGTCCTCCGTCAATGCCAGTGATGTTTCTGCTGAGTGGCGTCCCGCTGCCGGGGCGACTCTGGGACTGGGACCCACCACCATCCAGTCACAGGGGAGATCAGGAAGACGAATGGCTCGCCGGTTGAGTGAGGGTTTCCACCCCGTCAGGCAAGGATCAACGGGGGCAGTGCCGACCTGTGGAGGTCGAGTCCCAAGCCTCAGTTCTGGCCCTGCTACACTGGAGCTGGGTGACCTTGAGTAAGTCAAGTAAGCTCTCTGGGCTTCAGGTTTCTCTCCCAGGGAATATGGGAGCCAGGACCTGCCTGACACAATATGCCAGTGAATGTCACTTGCCTTGGAAATCAAGTTGGCATCTATTGTAGTCATTTTGTGGTGGGTTACAGCTTGATTCAGAAGGCGTTGGGAGAGCCAACAGGATCAGTCGCCTCTCACTGGGATGCGCCAGGTCAGAGAGGCGGTTCGTACACTTTGAGGAGTTAGGGGCTGACTCCAGCACGCATTCCCGAAGCTGTCCCTCACCCGGGCAGGGCCGGCTCTTATGGCTCTTCCAGAAAGGGTGCCGCCCTGCCATATGGAGATGGAGGCCGGCAGCACGACCTTATCACCTTGTCACCTTGTCGTGGTGATTAATCGTGTGCCCTTGCTCTGCCACCACAGGGGGCATCCCGTTCATCCTGACCGGCGAGTTCTTCCAGCAGCCCCAGCGGCCGGCTGCTTTCATCATCGCGGGCACTGTCAACTGGCTCTCCAACTTCGCCGTGGGGCTCCTCTTCCCGTTCATTCAGGTATGACCGCCGAGGGGTCTGTTGCCCATGGGATGCCCTCTGACTCGGTACCCTGAGGGCTGATCCACAGAGCAGAGGCCGGGTCCGTCACAGCTGGGAAACTCACGCTCTTGGCCTAAGGACGGCAGAAATGCGCCTTGGCTCAAACCCTTAATTCGCTTTCTCCTTCCTGCACCTTCCAGGAGCTGCCCAGGATGCCAAGGGCTGCCTCAGAGGGAGTGGGCTTCCCGTCGCTGAGGGTCTGCAGGGAAGCCTAGGGTAGAATCCCAGACCTGCCTTTGTGCATGTGCTTGTCACGGTGCTAGACGAGGTCCGGGTAACAGTGACAGTGCACGCTGCAACGTGCCATGCGTCTGACATCCTCATTGGCATCGTAACCAAGCTGACGGGGTCACCGTCCCAAGGGTGACCGTGACGGACAGGGAAATGCTAACTCGGGAAATGGATACAAGTTCTTTCTGTGTAGGTCAACTCGCTCGTTTATTCAGCACGTATTTATTGAGTCCCTACTCTGTACCAGGCACTGTTTCAGGCGATGGGGATAGAGTGGGCACAGAAACTTGTGCTTGTTGGTCCTGGAGCCAGAAAGGGAAGCAGCAGAAACAGATGTGCTATTTTACATGTGACAGTGACACCTTGTATTTTAGAGGCGACACCTCAAGGGAGGTGACACCTGGGCAGAGACCTGAGTGAAGTGAAGCAGCCCAGGAATGGAGAGGTCTAGGCAGAGAAACAGCAAGTGCAAGGGTCCTGAGGCAGGGCCATGCTTGGCCTGTGTAAGGAACAGCAAAGAGGCCAGTGTAGCTGGAACAGAGTGAGTAACGATAATGGCAGAGGCAAGAAATGAGATCAGAGAGTTCTCTGGGGGCAGGAGCACAAAAGACGAGGACTTTACAGGTGTTCTGCCCAGAGCCAGGGGCCCAGCTGCATGCCAAAGAGGCTCCAGCTCCTCTGCTCTAATGCCTCCAGGGCTCCCTGCTGCCCATGACAGAAGTGATACCATCAGTGAAGGTGAGAATCCATCAGATGTCCCTGAGGAAGAACCACCATCCATTCTCAGGGACCATTTCAACCCTCACCCCCTCCCCTGGGGTTAATACTTTGCTTATTAATTGACTAGCACCAAGCCCAGCACATCCCAGAGGCCCTGCTGTCAGCTCGACTGAGCCCCGGGTCAACAGGCCTGGCCACAGGACCGCATGATGGTTACACCTGCTTCCGTGGTTACAGGCCCCCTGCACACGGCTTCTTCTGTGCCCACTCCTACAGCCCTGAGCTGGGGTTTCCTGTCATCCACTTCACTGCCGACAGGCTGAGGCTCAGGGAACAGACGCAGTCAGCCCGAGGTCCTGCAGTCACCACCCAACCTGGTCCCTCTGTCCTGGGGCCTCTTACTTGTGGGCATTCTCTGCCTGCGATTCACTAGTCTGGGTGAGAGGCTGACCCGCCGTGTGACTTTTAAAGCATCACCAACTGCATCTGAGGTACAGGCACCCTGCCTCTGAAGCGTGCATGACGTGGGGGACACCCTGGGCCCCACGCCCATTTCCTCCCGTTCTCGGAGTGGCCAGAACATAACAAGTTGTCTTTTCAATGACTTCGAACCTGAAATGGCTTTTTCCTGTTTGAGTCAAAGCCAGCAGAGCCAGGGATCGGTAAAATATTCATTATCGTGGGGAAAATTAACTTCAAACCACTTCTCTGTCGACACGGACCCCCCTACCACCCCTGCAATGTAAGTGGAGAACTCTAGAGGCTTCACCTGGCCCACCCCTAAGCTTTCTGTGCCTGGGAAGTAGGCCACTGCCTTCTGAGCAGTTTGGGGTTGAGGCCGGTGAAAGCCCCCCAACCCCAAACACGACCCCTCATTTTCCCACCACGGTTCGTGAGCGAACAGCACAGAGGCGCTTCTGGAACACCGGTGTTTGCTGAGCACTTGCTGGGTGCCAGGCCCCAGTCAACCCCTGTCAGTGCCAGGAGGTCGTGCCTTCGTGTCTCCCTCGTGCGGACCAGTGGACCAGAGCTCGGGGAGATGCGGCCACTCCCCAAGGTCCTCCCCTGGGAAATGACAGAGCAGGACTTGAGCCCAGTCCCTCATCCTCGCCTGTGAGACAAGGGGACGAAGGAGCCCTTGGTTATACGGCAGGGGATTCCTTCCTACAAGTGCGTTCGAGCTGGGCCCGAGGAGTTAATTTACGTTTAAATATGCACATGCGCACACGCACACACGTGCACACGCAGGCACGCACCTCAGAGGGGTCTCCAGCTGATCGGATCCATCTGACCTTTATTTCATGTCACTCGTCTGGCGAATCATAACCCGTCCACAGCTTTTCCCAGCAGAGACATAGTGCTGCCTGTCCCTCGAGACGCTGCGGGGGACTCGGTGTGTACGGGCCAGGCTTGTGCCGGGTTCCTGAAGCACCTGCTGGTTCGGCCTACTCAGCTGGGTGACTTTTGTCAGGGAAGGGGTGCAGGAGAGGACAGCGACCACGACAGAGCAGGTCACGCGCGCCGTCACGCCATGGCACGCTAGGTCTCATTGCCCCCACATGTCGGCCAGGATGGTTTGGGTTTGCTGCAGGAAGAAACGGTGCCCAAGTCTCAGGGGCTTTAAAGCACCCAGGACCGTGTCTTGTTCATGCTAGGTGTTCATTGGGGGAGCGGGGGGGACTGGAGATCCTGCCCCAGAACTTCCCGACTCAGGCTTCTGCCCTCTGCAGCAACAGCCCCTGCAGGTGACGGGTCTCACACCTGTCCGCTGAGGCCTCGCCCGGCAGTGACACGGGCTGCCACCACGCAAATGCCCTTGAGTGAAAGCCTCAGTCACACGGTTCGCCCCAGGGGAAATGCAAAGTGCCTCGTGTCCAGAGGGGAAGAGCCAGAAATCAGTCCTTCCATAATGACGGCCGTTGCCCACCCTTGGAGGAGGAAAGTCAGACTCAGCAGGCTCAGGACACTTGAAGGTCCCGTACCAATGGGAGGAAGAACATGGTCCCACCCATGGATGTCAGCCCACGTGCCCTTCCTCTACCCACAGGGCTTTGGTGTGTGTCAAACTCCATTCACCGTAACCCAGTTTTTGATAGCCTTGACCACTAATTTAGGGGATCACGTTCGTTCTAACTGGCTTGCTTCCAGCTGGGCGCCCAGGAGCCTGAGAGGTTTCTGGGGCCACAGCTCATCCTGGGTCACCCTGTGTGATGGACTAGAGCGTCTGAGGGAAAAATAAGCCAGGACTCTCAGTGGTTAGAGGATCCCCTCCTCCTCCGGAGGAGTCCCCGAGCGTGCTGTCACCGTGATTAAAAATGCATCCGTTCACACTACCGGTATGATCTCGTGCGCCACATTTCGCAGAGCAAGTCAGCCCGAGGGCCACTCAGAGCCCAGCCCAGAGCAGGGGCATAAGGCCAGGGCCCAGGTAAGGACTCAGGGCTAAGAAGGATGCCACCCGCCCACAGAGCTGAGGGCCCCCCCCCCCCCCGCCCGCAGAAATGACACAAGTCTGCATGTCTGTCTTAGAATATCCAGAGCAGCAGTCTCCTCTCAGACGTGTCAAGGGCACAGGAGTCACAGGAGAGTTGCGGGCACCGTTCCTTATGGGCTGAGGTTTCAGGGTTTGGGGCAAGGCAAAAAGGAGTTGGGGAGGGGGGAGGGGGCTTCACAGAAAGACGAGTGGCTGGGGAGGACCCAGCAGGCAGGTCTCTGACCCGTTCCCTGAGAGGTGTTGGGCTCAGATCTTGTCATTGCCTTTGGCATTTTGGGGCTAGAGCTGGAGAGATGTGTGGCTCCCACATCAGAGACCACCTGACCTTGACCTTGCCTGGCAATGTTCACAGCCACACAAGGGACATGGGTAGGCAGTCTGGGGGAGCCAAGGAGGAGAGCCATCTCTGCAGCAGCCCGCTGGGTCAGTGCGGCAGGGTCGTGAAAAGCTGACGGGCTATGTGAGCTACCAGGGACTGCGTGAAGGAGGAATTGAGGGGTGACGGGGAAGGAAGGGAGCCCTCAGTGAACATGCCAGGGCCGTTACCACATCTCTGCCAGGCAGTCACCAGACCTTCACTTGGAGCCGTCTGGAAACAGGGCTGTCAGGGTCCCTGGAGGAGAGTGACCCCATCATCCCCTTGTACTGGCCAAGATGGCGGGTCCATGGGTGTGTGGACGTCTGTGTCTTTCCAGAACAAGGCGACCAGTGGCTGCAGGCCAGACACTAAGCTGTGTTGTATCGAGACGCATGGCACAAGGCCTGGCCGTGACCAAACGACGGCCGAGTGGGAGGTGACATGTGTCACCCGAGGGCACAAGACACACTGGGTGTGTATGATCACACTGTTACGAAAGAGTAGGGCCAGCGTTCACACCTAACCCTGTCTAGCCCCTCTGGGTCACCCCACCAAAAACCATTTAGATTTCAAAGTGCACATGTTCATTCACTCATTCATTCACTCACTCATTCATTTCTCAAACCCTTGCCGAGTACCTACAACAATGCCAAGCACTGGTGGGGTGTGGGGACACACTGATAAGACCTGCACGGCCACTGGGGGCTCTAAGCTGGGGTGGCTGTCGGCTGTGGGAGAGGAGGCAGATGTGGCCCCGGGGGTGGTCCCACCAGGCAGAGCGGAGCCCGTGCCCACAGAGTGCACAAACTTGCAGCGGCTCTCACGAGGGGGGGGCGGTCATTCCCACGGCAGGAGTCTGCCCGGGGAGGCGTCTCACAGGAGGGGCATGAGCTCAGCTTTGGAGCGTAAGTGGCAGTTAGATCCGTGGTGGCAGAGGAGAAGGGCCTTCCAGGCAGAGTCCACGGCAGGAGCCGAGGCTCAGAGCCGTGGAAACAAGTCCTGTGTTCTGAGGTACCAAGTGGTCCTAAGGAGCTGAAGCGGGGGGTATCGGGGGATATAGAAGGGGTGTTATTGGAGAAGGGCTGGGCAGGAATGTTTGACCCCGAGCACAAGAGACCCTAGATACCAAGTTCAAACTTTGGGATCCAGATATAAATGAGGACTTGACTCCAGGTTAAATGCTGAGCTGTATGTCTGGCATAAGAACTGTGGACTTAGCCTCGCCACACTGCTGCCTCCAGCCTTGATGGATAGACTCCCCTCTTCCTTGAGCAGCAGGGTTGCCTTTGCTGGGGGTGGCCACCCATCAGTAACGAGCGTCCCCCTCACCCTGGCATCGGCCGTGGGAACTCCCACTCACCTGCCACAGACCTGGCTCACGTGGTGGGGGTGACAGAAGTGGAGGTGCCTTGTAGTCAAGCCACAAAGAACCCTAAAGCCGTGACCCTGTGTCAAGCCCTCGTAACAGCCCATCCCCTAGATCCCCTCCCTCCTCAGGTCTCAGATTTGTGATAGTCCACAGGTTTGCTGTATGACTAACACGAGATACCACACTGCCATGGGCTGGGTTCCCTGGAAGCAGAAGCAGGGGAGGGGATACTCATGGGATTGTCCCTTCACCCCTCCCACGTGTATAGCTTATGGAGTGCCGTCTCCCGTGGGGAGAGGCTGGCGCTGGGCCACCTCTGTGGTTTGTCCTCGGTCATTCAGCTGTTAACAGGCAGGTTCGGGACACAAGCCAAAGTCTCCTGGTTTCGGCAGGCAGTTTCCAGCCCGGCCCTGGTGCGAATCAGAAGGGAGCTAGGGCTATAAACACAGGTGTGGTGGGTAACAGCCCCCAAAGACACCAGATCCTACTCCCTGGAACCTGTAATGTTATCCTGTATGGAAAAGCTGTCTCCCTAGAAGTGAGTGAGTTACGGATCTTGAGACAGGGAGATGATCCTGGGGTGGGCCCAGCGGCATCTCAGGGGTGCCTTTGAGAAGGAGATTCGACACAGAAGAAGCGAACGAAACGTGACCACAGAGGCAGATTGGAGTGATGTGACCACAAGCAAGGAGCACCAGCGGCTCCCGGAGCTGAGGGAGACGGGGAGCGGATTCTCCCCGAGAGCCTCCAGAGGAAATGATTTCAGCCCAGTGATACTGATTTGGGGCTTCTGGCCTCCAGAACTATGAGAGAACACATTTCTGTTCTTTTTTTTTTTTTTTTTTTTTTTTTTTCAACGTTTTTTATTTATTTTGGGGACAGAGAGAGACAGAGCATGAACGGGGGAGGGGCAGAGAGAGAGGGAGACACAGAGCCGGAAGCAGGCTCCAGGCTCCGAGCCATCAGCCCAGAGCCTGACGCGGGGCTCGAACTCACGGACCGCGAGATCGTGACCTGGCTGAAGTCGGACGCGTAACCGACTGCGCCACCCAGGCGCCCCCACATTTCTGTTCTTTTAAGCCACCAAACTTTTGGTAATTTGTTGCATCTGGCAGAGGAAACTAATCCAGTGGGAAACCACCAAGACTGACAACATAGCCAGCATTGATTGAGCGATGACCATGCACCTGGTTCTATTCCAGGCACTTGCACTAAACCACTCAATCCCACAAGCGCTCCATGAGGCGAGTGCCATTATGGCCCCATTTCACAGATGAGAAACCAGTACACAGAAAGTTTAAGTCACTTAGCCAGGGTGGCCCAGCTCACCAACAGCAGAAGTGGGATTGAAGCAGCTCCCGGGTTGTGCATCCTTAACCACTTCACTGTATAGCGTCCCCAAGAGAGTCACAAATCTTGCCCGGCCTCTCCCATCCAGAGGGCGAGAGGTGCTAGGCCAGCCTTGAACATGACGCTTCCAGGGGCTCTAAATACGGCCCTGTTCATATAAAATTCCTTAAGCGCATTATTTTGTGTAGAATGACTTGGGGAGAAGCCAGTGATTGGAGTGAGCACACCCGTTCCCCTTGCTGACCAGAGAAATCCTGCATCCAGCTCTCCCCGCATCCAGGTTCCGTGCAGCCTGCAGGGCAGACCTGTCTCATCACCACATGGTCCTGGGCTCCCCGCCAGCGAGAGTCCCAGCCAAGGGCTGTGCCTCTTCAGTGCTGACTGAGGCCAAGCCAGTTACGTTATACATCCTTTGTTGCTGCCCGGGAGGACAGTGATCGTTTTAGGAGTTCTGTTTGTAGCACTCGATAAACACGGAGACTGCGGCCGAGGGTTCAGGATTTTTATAGTCAGAGGGCCTGGGCTGAAGTCCCCACTCTGCTCCCCATAAGCTGTGTGGCCTGTGGCGGATTCCTGGGTTTCTCCAGGCCTCTGTTCCTCATGTGCATATTGAGGGGAATCACAGGACCTGCTCACTAGGCCACTGTGAGATTGTATCCTGGGATTCTTAGAAGGCATTAGGCTTCATCGGTCACAGCAGGAACAGGCCGTGACAGAGATGACAGGGGCAGGCTGGCCAATGAGTTTGAGGAGGTGGGCCTCGAGGGGGCCCGAGGGGGCTGCAGACAGCAAGACGGAACCCCAGAATTGAGGGATGAGGCGTGTATGTGTCTCTTAGGGCCGCTGTAACAAATACCACAAGTGGGGGGTGAGGAGGCTTAAAACAAGAGAAGTGTCTTCTCTGCAGTTCTGGAAGCCAGAAGTCTAGATCAGTTTCACTGGGCTAATGTGAAGCTGTGGGCAGGGCCACGCTCTATCCGGAGGCCCCTGAGATGCTGCCTTGCCTTTCTCAGCTGCATCCCTTGGCTCCCGGCCCCTTCATCCACCTGCAAAGCCAGCAGGGGAGCATCTTGCTACAGCGGTCCCTTGGGCTTCACCTTCCGTGTCATACCTGCCTCTGCGTCCCTCTTAAAAGGACACTGCGATTGCAGGTGGGGTCCACCTAGATGATCCAGGATCATCTGCCCATCTCAGAATTTTAATCATATTTGCAAATTCCCTTTGGCCATGTAAGACAACGTTCCCAGGTTATCGGGGCCTGGATATCTTTGGGGGCCATTGTGCGGCTGACCGCAGGAAGTGGGGGTGGGTTTGGGAAGCAGAACCTGGTCACTTATCGGGGGCTACCCAGAAGCCAGCCAGGCGTGGTGCTGAGTCCTTGCCTCCTGCCCCCCCCACCCCGCCCGACTGAGCACAGGATCATCCTGAGATGCCCGGGAGGCAGCATGGGGTGCCAGTTCTGGGGTGGCAGGGCTCCTGGCAGGTTACAAAAGAGCCTGGAAGTGCCCAGGAACAGGAGACAGACTGGACGCTCATATATGGACTCGATCATATACTAGACCCTACTGGACTTGAACAGTCTGTTAGGGAATTTGCACTTGACCATCTAGATGACAGGTGCGCAGCCCTGGAATCACACGAGGTTCACCTGGGGGGAGTTTAAGATAAATGATGATTTGATTTGTAAGATCATTGAGATTCTGAGTCGGTGGGGGAGGGGGTGGCATTATCAGTATTTTCCTACGTGATCCTAATGCGTAGCCCTGCGTGAGAACCCCTGATGTAGGTGCTGAGGAAACACTGAAGGATACTAAGGTAGCAGTGGGATGAGCAGTTGGATTTGTGTTTCGTGAAGACCCTTCTGGCTGTGTGGGGGCTGGACTGGAGGGGGCATATTGTAGGCAGGGAGGCCTGGTGGCTGGGATTTCCTGTCGTCTGCAGGAGAAGCCGTGCTCACACTTGGGCCGGGACGATGGGCAGGGGAGGGATCAGTCAGGAAGAGAGTGGGTCCACTTCCCCGAGGGAGAAGGGGATCACGCACAAGGCAGCACCTGACTGGGCAGCCAGCTAAGCAGGTGACAGGGTAGCTCACACACCCTCGTTTTTCATCCCCGGCAATGACAGCCAGTGTCAGCCGACTAGCAGCATAGCCTTCCGAGTTGTGCTCATAGCCCAGATGCCTCTGAACTGGTCCCAGAAAGATCTCTACGATCTATTTTTATTTTCTTTTACTCCAATAATTAAAAAAAAATTTTTTTTTAATATACTTTATCGTCAAGTTAGCTAACATACAGTGTATATGGTGTGTTCTTGGCTCCGGGAGTAGACTCGTCCCTTACATAAAACCCCCAGTGCTCATCCCAACTAGTGCCCTCCTCAATGCCCATCTCCCATTTTCCCCACCGCCCCCCCCAGCTCCCCACCCCCATCAACCCTCAGTTTTTTCTCTGTATTTAAAAGTCTCTTATGGTTTGCCTTCCTCTTTGTTTGTAACTCTGTATCTTTTTTCTTGCCCTCCCCCCGTGGTCTTCTGTTAAGTTTCTCAACTTCCACATATGAGTGAGAACATACGATATCTATCTTTCTCTGACTGATTTCACTTGGCATAATACCCTCCAGTTCCACCCACATTGTTGGAAGATCTCTACACTTTAAACAAGGCTGTTGGCCTCCTCAGGAGGGGACCATGAAGACTTTATTCAGAGGAGAAGGGCCATGTGACAGCCAGAACTTCTTTCCTCCTAAAGCCTGACCCTCACAGTTCAGTGCAGCTCTTTCCCATTCTTGGTCATCCCAATTAGTGGAAGTCCTGGTCAATCATCAGTCTGGCCCCGGGAAGGATGTCCGTGGCTGTGTGCAAACCTCACAGTCAGAAATTCAGCACAGCAGAATCTTAAAAGTATATCGAGTCCTCCTTTCCTTCCTATTCATAGAGAGGGTATTTTGTAGATCAGTAATTTCTAAATATTTTTATTTTACCTGTTGAACCCTTTGGTTAAGCAAGAACTTTCAAACTTAAAAAAATTTTAAAAAGAAGAGAGAGAAGGCAGGGAATAAATAGAGAAGATGTGCAAAATGACTCCAGATGGATTCAAGAGCCAAATGTGGAAAGTAAAACGAAAAATGAAACAGAAGACAGAGTAGGAAGGTATCTGTGAGACCCAGACAGGGAAGGACAAGACCCCTAAAAGCACAAACAATGCAGAGAAAGGGGACGGATTTGGTGATAACAAAAGGAAGGACGTCAGCCCTGTGAGGAAGAGCTCGGTCAGGGGATTGATGGCTGGAATACTAAGGAAGTCCTGCAGGTCAACAGTGAAGGCAGGAGTCCCACTGGGGAGGTAAGTAGAGAATGAGAAGGACAGTTCGCAGAAGGAGAAACGTGGGTAGTTGTCCAATTATCAAAATTGCGAATCTGGAGAATTACCAAGTGTTGGCAAAGACATCACGGGATGGGCACATGCTCGTGCACCAGTGGAACCAGTTGCTAACCCCAATTTCCACCCCTAATTATGTATCCCAGGGAAAGTTTTGCAAAGGTCCGTAGGGCAGATGCCCGAGAACAGTAACTGTAGCGCTGTCCGTGGTGATGAGGAGTTACAAGTAACCTGGGCGCCGTCCTCTGGGAAAGCGTCAATACAGGGCTAGCAGAGGCACATGACATTTCCACTGCAGTGAGAAGCAGTGAGCTAGATCTTTATCCACGGCGTGTACAGACCTAAACCCGGTGCTGAGGGAGCTCAAGTGCAGAGTGAAGGCTGTAGCCAGATACCATTTATGTAAGTTACATAAATTTACGTAAACACACATATAACAACGCTACGAATTGCACAAAGATAAAGAGAGATTAGAGATAGATTGATAGAGGGGCACCTGGGTGGCTCAGTCGGTTAAGCATCCGATTTCAGCTCAGGTCATGATCTTGCGGTCCGTGACTTCGAGCCCCACGTTGGGCTCTGTGCTGGCAGCTAAGAATCTGGAGCCTGCTTCGGGTTCCGTGTCTCCCTCTCTCTCTGCCTCCCCCCTGCTCACACTCTGTCTCTCTCACTCTCAAAAATGAATAACTGTTGAAAAAAGTTTTTAAAGAGGGATAGATTGATAGCTCGATAGACAATAGACATACAGACTGATGGAAAGATAGAGGATGGGGGTAGAGAAGGACAGGTGAGCTCAAGGACATTTATCAAACACTCACACAGGAGTTTGTCCAGAGGTGGGAGAAGGGCACAGCAGGACAGAGGAATGAGAGCAGCACTGAGGCTAAGAAGGGAAGAAACAAATACAAACAAGAGAGGACCATTGCACAGACCAGCAGCAAGGGTAGGTCAGGAGAGTAGTGTGTGAACTCAGCCTGTTCCTGGGGGTGGAGTGGAGCTGGAAGGGGCGACAGAAGGAAAAGGAGGGGATCACTAGTAATTAAGCTGACACACAGTAATTATAACTCACCACCAGGCAAGGGAGGGCAGCAGAGAGGCTGAGGACGTATCAGCCCCTCGCCTTGCCCCTTGGGGCACTGTAGCAACACATCAAATTAATGAATTATTCCCATAGTATCAACATTTCACTGGGCATCTTGCTGCTTTTTCTGTGCCAAGCACCAGACCAGATGGTTTACGTACATCTTCTCAGGATTCCTAACACAGCCCTTGTAGGGTTCATTCACTCAGCCAGTGTTTGAGGGCCACTGAGTGAGTCCCTCTAAGAGGGCAGAACACAAGGGCTAGTTCTCTGTTGGGGACAGTCACTGACAGAGTTGTTCATCTTCCTTTTCCTCTTCCTCCCCTTCTTTTCCTTCTGTTTATTCCTCCTCCTCCCCCTTGCCCCTTCCTTCCCTTCTCCTCCTCCTCCTTCCTTGTTTCCTGTAAAGTTATGAGGGGATTCTAATTATAAATGATTCAGGCTCACTGTAGAAACTGTAAAGCGGTGAAACCAGGCATGTTAATGGGTTAACGACACTGTTTCCTTCCTTTCTTCCAAATATATGTAATTTTTCATATTTATAAAAATTGGAACCAATTTTTTGTTCTTTTGCTTTTCTCAAATGCCATGATATTATGAGCATTTCCTTATGCCCGTGGGTATTTTTAATGCTCTTTATGCTCCGGAAGCAGAGCTCCTGCCAGCCAGGGTGTCTCCAGGGTCTCTAGGTTTGGGGTACCATTCAGGAAATGTGCAAGGTGTGAGCATTGACTCAAGGTGAACGGCCTTTGTGGTCACCCTGATGGAGACCCTGGCCAGGTGACCACATTTAGATTCTGTGAAAGGTGGGCCCCCTGACCCGGGACAGGGAAGGCAAGGAGGACAGGAGCTTGCCAGGGCAGAGGCTGGGCCCTGGGGCTGCTGTTGGCCATGATGACTACACTAGACAAATGCAGGACTTACACGTTCAGGTTCGCACCCCCCACCACCCTAACCCTCCCATGTGGGTCCTTCTCCGCTGCGGACTCCACAAACGACCAGTTCTGTCCCACCACCCTTCCGGAAACCCATCGCAGCCACAGGAATATCTGTCTTGGTCTGCCTGGCTGCCACAACCAGACAGGGTCAGGGGCTTAAACAACAGACAGTTCTGGAAGCTGGAAGTCCAAGGTAAGGTCTTGGCAATGTTGATGGCGTCTGAGGCCTCTCTCCTTGGTGTGTGGACGGCCATCTTGTCTTCGTGTCTTCACGTGGCCGTCCCTCTGTGTGTGTGTCTGTTCCAGTCTCCTCTTCTAAGGACACCCGGCACATTGGGTCAGGGCCCACCATCCAACTTCACTATAGCTTGATCCCCTCTTTATTTTTTTATTTTTATTTTTTTTTTTTTTTAACGTTTATTTATTTTTGAGACAGAGAGAGACAGAGCATGAACGGGGGAGGGTCTGAGAGAGAGGGAGACACAGAATCGGAAACAGGCTCCAGGCTCCGAGCCATCAGCCCAGAGCCTGACGCGGGGCTCGAACTCACGGACCGCGAGATCGTGACCTGGCTGAAGTCGGACGCTTAACCGACTGCGCCACCCAGGCGCCCCTTGATCCCCTCTTTAAAGACCCTATCTCCACAAACTGCCACATTCTGAGGTGCGGGGGGTTAGGACTTCTGTGAATCCTGGCGGTAGACACAGTGCAGCTCATACCAGCCCCAAGTGCGGTTTTTCAAGACATCTTGAGTTTTGCATGTTTTCCAAAACATGTCAGTGGTAAATATATCCCAGCTGCCGAGCAGGAACCTGCAAGGAGCTACCCCAGAAAGCAAATATCAGAGCCAGCACGGCCTCAGACAGCGACGTGGCCCAAAACTCCACTGCCACACGCATTAAGCAGGGGGGCCCTGGGCTAGGTCCTTGACTGCTCCAAGCCTCAGTTTCCCCATCTCTAAAATGGGAAATCCCTCACTCTCATTCACCACGGAGCACAGAGCCTGTGGAGGTTCAGAGCAGGCACTGGGGGCCGCCGGGGCTGGGATCACTGGCCCGCCCTGACCTCCCCGTCTACGAATGGACCCCGTGGGTCACAGGAGGGCTGAGTGAGCTCACACAAGGGAAGTGCCCACAGTACCTGGCCAGAGGTGATGTCACCTCCTTTGGCTGGGATGAGGACTCGTGAGCTACGGTTGTGGGACAGCTGCTGCTGGGGCCCCGCCCACACCCACTCACCCTGACCTTCTCCTCCGCAAACAACTCTGAGAATCCTGTCATCATCCCACCCCCACCCCCCACGTGGGGCTCACTCTCAGCCTGTGGGAGGAGCAGGCAGACGGTCGGGGCGGCCCACAGCCAGTGAGGGTGTGGGTGAATACGCAGCTTCCCCCTCCTTGTCTGTGTGGGGGCGACTCTGCTGTGTGCTCCGCGTCTCCCAGAGGCCCCAAGAAGCACTGAGTTCCAGCTGGACACGTCCCCTCCTATCTCGGGTTCCAGAGCGGCCATCACCAAGTACCACAGACTTAGCAGTTTGTGACAATAGAAATTTATCCTCGCGCGGTTCCAGAAGCTAGAAGCACACAGTCAGGAGGCGAGGAGGGCTGGTTCCTCCTGAAAGCTGTGAGGGAAGGGCGTGTCCCGTGCCTTCTCCGAGCTACTGGAGGTTTTCAGTGCTCCTTGGCTTGTAGCTGCATTAATTACCCCAGTCTCTGCCTCCCTGGGCACGGGGCCTTCTTCCTTCGTGTATGTCTCCAGGCCTCTTTCTGTAAGGACACCAGTGATCGGATTGCAGGCCCACCGTGGTCTCGTATGACCTCGCCTTAACTTGATTACCTCTGCGAAGACAGTTTCCAAACGGCACCACATTCACGGGCCCCGGGGTGAGGATTTCACCATACCTTTCGGGGGACACAGTCCAACCCACAACAGGACCGTCCCCATAAGTCTCACCTCCCGGAGAACTACTTGGTTCTGAGCAGCCCGAGATACTTGGTCACATACCCCCAGCTCAATCCCTCCCCTACCCGTGCCCCCTGGGTCACTTGCACTGACACCCCAGAGTCAGGCTCTGTGTCTGGGGGCTCCCGGCCCGAGGCAGACGTCAGGACCATCTCCAGTACAGACCAGCCTGGTGAGTGGTGGCTGCCGTAGCTGTCTGTTGTTCCTATTGCCCTGATTTGCCTGGCACTACCTTAGATATAAATGAGACACCGGGAAGACTGTACGGACTTTGAGGTCAGACAGCCTGACCTTGAATCCCAACCGTGACTTGAATCCTGACCATGCCGTCAGCAGTTAGGTGAAGCCCATGCCGGTCAAATCTGTCCAACTTTGATTGCCGTCATTTTTATGCCCATGCAACGAAAGAATTGCCCCAGTTTTGCAGCAGGGCTCCCGAAACAAGCAGAGGTGAAGTCAGGTCTTGAGCACAGTGTCTGCCCGTGGACAGTCAGGACCAGTTGCCATCGTGGTCATTATTAGTACCATAAAGGTTGCTTCCTGCCGTGTGGTCCTAGGGTCACTTGGGAAGAGGAGAAAAGAAAGACAGAGCAATTCATGGTGAGCGCTGGAAGCTTACACTGCCCCGAACTCGCTGAGCCGT
Organism: Neofelis nebulosa; assembly: GCF_028018385.1. Taxonomy (NCBI): domain Eukaryota; kingdom Metazoa; phylum Chordata; class Mammalia; order Carnivora; family Felidae; genus Neofelis; species Neofelis nebulosa. The sequence continues at coordinate 200,660,470 of NC_080784.1, forward strand.
CCAGGATGGCTTGTTGCCTTCTTCCCTCTTCCCCCTTCTCTGCCACCCACCCCACCCCTTCCTGCAGAGTGTTCTAGTTATGGGCAGATGGCATGGGCTGCCTTGACCCGTGGGGGCATTAGTATCACTCTCTGTTTCCATGTCCTTAGCCAAAGGCTGCCTTTTCCTTGGGCCTCTGCTACGGTCAGCATCGGTGTGTTCCTTGGGCCGTTGGTTATAAAAGCCTGCGGACCAAGCAGCCTCTGCCGTCGGCACCAGCATTTTCTGGTTTGGAAAAGATTGCCTGCAATTGTACACCTGCTTGACTCCACAGGAGTTATAAAATTTCGTTTGAGTTCAGTAAAATCTGGAAGCGGGAAAATGGTTCTTTTCAACTTGAAAATTATCGGGTCATATCCCAAACGCCTGTTCAGCGTGAGGAGGAAGCTGATGCGGACCCAGGATCGTGGGATCTGAAAGCAAATAAAGCTGCCCCCTCGCCTCTCTGGAGGCTCCAGCTGGTATCCTTGGGTCTAGAGGGAGGAGGAGACAACCTTTCGCTTGCTCCTTCTCCACTGGCACCGACATTGGGGCACAATCCTGCCCTAACATTTCAGAGAGAATAGACATGATCCTTGTGGGACCAGGTGTAGGTTTGGGCTTCATGGAAGGGGGTAAAGTGGGGCCTAACTGGGCTGACCAGTGCAGAGACCTTTCAAGCTGAGGTTGAGGGAGTCAGTGGGGGTGAGGGTGGTGGGGAGCAGGAAGAGGCTGGCAGAGGCCCTGCGCAGGCCCAGAGCAGGCAGCTGAGGGATGTAGGGCATCACAGGTAGTTGTAAGGGAGGGGAGGGGGGTGGAGGCCGGATCTGCCCAGGTACTGAGGGCGTGATAGGGATTGGGGGTTTTTCCAAAGGACTCTAGGAAGCCATTGCATGGTTTTAAGACAGAACTATTTTGTGACTTTAATTTTTTTTTTAATGTTTATTAATTTTTGAGAGAGAGAGAGAGAGTGTGTGAGCAGGGGAGGGGCAGAGAAAGAGGGAGACACAGAATCCAAAGCAGGCTCCAGGCTCTGGACTGTCAGCACAGAGCCCGACATGGGGCTCAAACCCACCAACTGTGAGATCGTGAACCTGAGCCGAAGTCAGATGCTCAACTGACTGAGCCACCCAGGCTCCCCTCATTTTGTGACTTTAAAAGAACTCTTTGGCTGCCTGGTGGCCCGGGACAGGGGCAGGAAAAATGGAGGGTACAGTGACAGACACCAGAACGGTGGTTGACTCTATGTGTTGGGGACAGCAGGGAGGTGGCTGGGAGACAGGAGGCACTGACTAGAAAATGGCACAAAGAACTTTCTGGAGTGGTGGAAATGTTCTGCGTCTTGACGTAGGTGTTAGTTACACAGGAGAGTACTTTTATCCAGACTTGTGGAACTCTACACTTCAGATCTGCGCAAGTTACTTTATGTAAATTCTCTCTGGATAAAAAAAAAAAGTGTGTATTTTTACAAAAAAGAAAAAGGATGTTTCAGGGTAAAGTCATCAGGACTTAGTAGCAGAGACAGGCAGAGAGCGGGAAGCAGTCAGAGGTGAGTCTGGTGTCCATCTTGGCCCAGGGAATATAGCAGCGTGTGTCTGAGAACCAGTGGGGAAGAGCGGGCTTGCCAGGGAGGGAAGGGCAAGCCGGGGGCGTCCACAGGGTCCTTAAATGTGGCTTCCGGCTGGGCACGTGGAGCTGAAATGCCGTCAGGCAGCAACTCCAACAAGACCCGAAGGGTACATATGACAGTGGCTTGGGAGCTACCACGCACGGCAGAGGCGTAAGATATCACTAAGATCCCTGCTGCCTCCCGGCCTCCCCTGGAGACGTCCTAACGCTCCAACCGTGGAGCAGCCTTGACTTGTTAAGCTCTCCGCAGAGCTGGAGGTACAGGTGGAAGGCACTTGACTCCCCATCGGTTCTTAAGTGACAGCCCAGCACTGACTCTCCTGGGAGCTTGGTATGAATCACCTGTGAGCCAGCATCCCACAGGTCGCGGTGGACACTGAGCAGAAGGATTCTATTTTGGTCCCGTCGTGACAATCTAACCTGGACCACCTTTGTCCCTTCATGCTTGTCCGTGAAAGTGCTCAGATTTCATTCCTTTATCCACTCAGTCAGCATACTCTTATTAAGCCTGGGGGGCTCAGTCGGGTTAAGCATCTAACTCTGGATTTCAGCTCAGGTCCTGATCTCACGGTTCGTGAGGTCGAGCCCCACCTGGGGTTCTGCGCTGACAGCAGGGAGCCTGCTTGGGATCCTCTGTCCTCTCTCCGCCCCTGCCCTGCGCATGCTCTCTGTCTCTCTCAAAATAAATAAATAAACGTTAAAAAAAATACTGGAGTTAAAAAGAAAACCCTCCAAGTTCCATAGGGAAAACTCAGATCACCTGAAAAGAAATGACAATCAGGGGACATCCTCCTCCTCCTGAGCAAGATTCCACTACCGTTGGGCAAGGAACACTGTCTTCAAATGCTTGAGAAGAAACTACTTTGAAATCAGAAGTCTGTACCCTCCCGTATGAGAGAGGGGAAAAGGCGCTTTCAGACATGAGAGGCTCAGACAGCCACGCGCATCGGCCAGCTGTGGCTTAGGAAGCTGGTCCTGGAGGGACGGGGTGTGCCTGGCCACCAGGAGCCAGTTTGCAAGGCGGTTAAGGCTGCAGACTCGCAGCCTCAGGCCAACCAAACGGGAGGCCTTGGGCAAGACGCTTCATTCCCTGAGTGCAAAGGTCTCGGCTCAAGGTCTCGCCCCAGAATCCTCAACAAACGAGGCTCAGTTCTGATGCCAGTATTAATATCAGCAGCATTCCTCGGCTGCAGGCAGGGGCCAGCTCATGTCCCCAGCAGGAGCCAGTGGTCCTGCTGACACGGCTGTTGCAAAGACTGACTAGTCATTTAAAATATCCTTTCTTCTTGGAGCACCTGGGTAGCTCAGTCAGTTGAGCGTCCGACTCTTGATTTCAGCTCGGGTCATGATCCCAGGGCCAGGGATCGAGCCCCATCACTCAGCACGGAGCCTGCTTGAGCTTCTCTCTCTCTCTTTCCCTCTGCCCCTCCCCCACTTATGCGTGTCCTCTCTCTCAAACACAAAAATTGTTTCAATAAATAAAAATCCTTTCTTCTTGACTTACCATTCCCAGGAGCAATGAAAATATTTCAATTTGTACAAGCTTCAATTAAACGGGCTTCATTTCAAAGCAGAGACCTAGGTTTTCTAATTATTCCCAGTCGTAAAACGATAGGATGTCAGAGCCAGTGGTATTTTGGTCAGCTCGGGCCGCCATCGCAAAACACCACAGACCCGGGCACTTAGACGACAGAAACCCATTTTGTCACCGTTCTGGAGCCTGCAAGCACAAGGCCCAGGTGCCAGCTGATCTGGTCTTGTTACCGACCTCAGGTTCTTTGACTCTCATGGGTAGAAAGGGGCAGGGATGGTGTGAGTATTGCAAGTTCACACCTGGGCTGAGGGAGGCAGCCTTAGAAGGAGGGACACCAGGCTGCGTCCCAGACAACGGCCGGGGAAGGTGTTGAGGGGCCGAGGCGGGAAAGGGGTGCCTTCTGGGCACATACAAGCACGTAGGAGCCAGGACACACAGGTGCAGCTGACACAACACACCTTATTTTCATGTTAAATCTCCACCCCAGGCGTGATTTTGAGCATCACGATGAGGGGAAAGGCGACGAAGGCCAGGGCCCGGGCCCACGTGGCTCCGACTGGTCTGGTCTGGTCCGGTCTGGTCCTTGCAGGAGCAACCCCATTGTAAATTGGGCCCTGGAGCCTGTTTCCAGCTTCTGGCTTCCAGCCTCCTGATGGCACACAGCCCCGGCAAGGTGGGCTAGCAAAATGGGTTTTCTGAGGGGCCCGAGGTCCTCTTGCAGTGTGCCTGTTCTGTAGAAGTGCCTCAGAAAAGAGAACTACAAAGGGGCAGGCAGATATTTAAAGAGCTTTCATTTTGAAAGAGATGGGAATTGTAGGATTAGGGCCCAGGGCAATGTCATCCAAAGATCTGCTTTTCCAGGTGGGCACCTCGGGACCTCTGTCTGTCTCAGTTTGTGGTGAGGGCTCCCTTCCTGCCTCACAGACGGCTGCCTTCTCCCTGTGGCCTCCCATGGGTTTTCCTCTGTGTGCTCATGGAGGGAAAGAGAGCTCTCTTTCTCCCCCTTCTTCTAAGGCCACTCATCCTGTGGGATTAGGACCCCACCCTTATGACCTCATTTCACCTTAATGACCTCCCAAAAGTCCCATCTCCAAATATAGTCACATTGAGGGTTAGGGATTCAACATACGAATTTGGGGGCCACATAAGTCAAGTCCACAGCAACAGGGAAACTTACGAGACAGATTGATTTCTCTGATTGAAATCCGATTGACAAATCGATTGATTTGTTCACTCCATAAATTATCCACTGAGCATCTACCATTGCCCACGCACTAGCCTGAGCACTGGGCCACAGCGATGAGCAAAACCAGACATTTTTGCTCACGGAGCTGCTGCCTCATGGAGCGGACAGCCCAGCAGCAGACAGTCATTCATCAAGCAGCCACACTACTAACTATGCAGTTACCATCAACGTCCAGGGAAGGAGGACAGAACCAGGAGAGATGATAATACAGGGTCCTGGCCTGGGGCAGGGCACGCGCTTGGAGAAGGAGAGAGACAGGAGCTGAGGAGGTGGACAGTGTAGGGAAGAGGGATTAGCAAGTGCAGGGACCCCGAGTCAGCAGAAGAAGGGTGGGAGACGGGAGTGTCAAAGCCCGTGCGGAAGAGGCACAGAGAGGAGACCTCGTGACCCCAGGGCAAGTCAAGGAAGTGGGTCCCACGAGCGATGGGAGGCAGCTGCAAGGTTTTAAGCAGGGTGCTGGCATGACCAAGATACATTTTTGCAAGACTCCCTGGGCTGCATTGCAGGGAAGAGATGGGGAAAAGGCCACATGGATGGGGGACGTGGGTGAAGAAGGCGAGAGGCAATTGTCCCTTGGGCGTGGCCGGGTTTGACAAAGTCCTGCCCACCACAGGGTTTATTCTGTAAGGAAATTCTACTGGAGCACAGCCACGCACGTCCATTTATGGATCTTCATCTGTGGCTGCCTTCCCACAAGAGCAGAGTCTGGTGGTCCCATATGGCCCCAGGTGCCCCCTAGGCTGGACTTCAGGAGTGGGGGCACCAGGGGAGGTGACACCGGGGACCTGTTTGAGGAAGAAGTCCAGCTGGGACTCAGTGCATGGGTCCCGCATGACAGCTGAGGGGACAGAGCTGTCACAGGTGACTTTCAGGCTTCAGGTGGTAGGCTCCAGCCTCAGGCACCCTCATTCAAGGTGTGCAAATATGAACTTAAAATAACTTTCAGCAAGTATGACATCTTGCTTTCATGATGACTAGTTTCTATATGCCTAGTTTTCAAAAAAGAAAACAGAAGACTGGCATTCCTTCATGGGTCCCGGGGTTTGAAGCTGATGTGTTCATGGCTCACATGAGAATGTCTCCTGCAGATGCTTCTTAAGGCACCATTTGCCTATAGAGTCTATGTCACAGGCCTGGTATGCCATCCAGGAATATTGATATAGGGATGGGGAGCCATAAAAATCCGTTGAGAGGGGCACCTGCGCGGTTCAGTCAGTTGAGCGTCCCACTTCAACTCAGGTCATGATCTCATGGTTCGTGGATTCGAGCCCCGCGTCGGGCTCTGTGCTGACAGCTCAGCGCCTGGCGCCTGCTTCGGATTCTGAGTCTCCCTCTCTCTGCCCCTCCACAGCTTGTGCTCTGTCTCTCTCTCAGAAATAAACACTTAAAAAAATATTTAAAAAATCTGTTGAGAGATGGTTTCACAGCCAGATTTGTGATTGTCTCCTTGATGTTCCTTGTCTCTCCTTCCCACAGAAAAGTCTGGACACCTACTGTTTCCTGGTTTTTGCTGCGATCTGCCTCACAGGTGCTATCTATTTCTATTTTGTCCTGCCTGAGACAAAAAACAGAACCCATGCAGAAATCAGCCAGGCATTTGCCAAAAGGAACAAGGCCTACCCTCCGGAGGAGAACACGGACTCATCTGTGAGCGACAATAAGGTGGCCAGAAGGCCCGAGCAAGACATCGCCTCCACGCTGGACAATTATGTCAAAGATGGGATTGTCTAAATGGATAGTCTCACCATTTCAGGAAACCAGAGGTTTCCCTACACGGTTAATATTATTAAGTATTTAAAAATAAACCTTTGCTAATCTAACGTCACAACCATTTGGGTTTCATTCATAGCTTATCTCCAAACTCTCTGGAAGGTGGACCCCTCATTTTTCTTATGGATCAATGGCCTGTCCTCTTCATGACTTAGCCCATGGTTTCGACATGAAATTGGGGAAATAGCATCTGAAGGCTTTCTCACCGGAAAACCATTTAGTCTGACCAGAGATGGCAGTGGGCCGAAAAGCACAGACCAAGGTCCTGGTGCCAGATGAGCCATAAGAAGCCTTGAGCTGCCCTCAGCCCGGATCCTGAAACCCCAAGGGACCCTTGTCTTTGGTCCTAGATGAAGGTTTTCAGACTTCAGTGGAAAGACTCTTTTACGTCCTAACAAGTGCCTGGTTACCAGTCTTTGGCTTGGCCTTGTGGGTGTCTCTGGCTCAAGAAGCTGATACGAACCCACCATCATCCAGGCTGTGTCCCACAGGGCTCAAGACTTCCATCCATGAGACTGTCTTCATCTCAGAGCATCAGATGTGTCTCAGAAGACATAAAGAGGTTCAAAACGTGGGAGAAGTAACTTTCCAGTAGCTGGGGCAGTGACTGCGGATTGAGTTCTGCTCAACTGAAAAAACAATATTAAGAACGATTCTGAAGTGAAACCAAGGCTTGGAAAGACAGGGCAGAAGACCAGTGTAAGTGTGAGGGCAAATTCTCCTTTCCTCTGCCCCTTTGTGTTCTATTCAGGCCCTTGACAGATTGGCTGAGGCCCACCCACATCGGGGAGAGCAGTCTGCTTTACACAGTCCACCAATTCAAATGCTAATCTTGTCTGGAGGTACCCTCGTGGGCATGTCCAAAATAATGTTTAACCAAATATCTGAAGCCCCCCAAGACCCAGTCAAGTTGACACATTAAATTAATCACAGACGGTGAGTTCAGCATTACACAAAGTGCTCAAGAGAAGGTTGGGTGATTGCTTGTCTTGACTGCTGTTGTGGAAATCTAAGTGTCACTTGTGGGAGGAGTGCTTCAGAGCAGATATGCTTGAGGACTCTTCCAGCCCTATGTGCTAGGGCTGTTTGGGTTGGATCAGTTTGCAGCCTGCTGTGAAAATGCCGGCCCTGTGGATTGGGTGATTCCCTGTACTTGCGTGCAGACTGAAACAAGTTCAGAATGCCCATATATATATGAAAGTACACGCGAATTAGCACGTGTGTGCTTGAATTTAGTATGTCACAGTAGGAGTGGGCCAGAGAGGAAGGGCTCTGGACATGGCAATGCCCCTGAGACCCTTTCAGCCACAATCCCTCAGGCTTTCCTGACCATTCCTGGCAAGGCCAGCCTTCGCCAAAACCTGAGTTCTGAATTTCCTTTCCTGCCGAATACTCTTCTATCACTGGGCTTCTCCTTTGGTTGGCTTCCAACACAGTGCACCATACTACCCAGCTTTGGTTTGGCTGAAAGATTTGGACGGTGGGTGTCGATATGGAGAGAAAGTGATATGTGGGTGCAAAAAAGTGCCTGAGAACATAAGAACATAAAAGCCAAATAAAGTGCAAAAAGATATCTCAGCTGTGGAGTGTCGTCTTTCATTTGTAGACCTGAGTATTTAGCTTCTAGAGAGGAGGTACCTAGCCTGGTCTGGGCACTAGGAAGGCATCGAGGACACATCAGTGAGCAGGAGAATATACTGCCCTTACCCGCATTTGCTCATGCCTACCACAGAAGATTGAAAATCAAAGAAGCATTAATGGCCTCCTCCTCAGGACCCGGAGGAGGGGGGACATGGGGATACAGGAACAGGACACAGGACCACCTAATCAGGGGTTAGTGGGAAGTGAGAATCAGGAAAGCCCTTCCCAAATAAATGACAGCAATGAGATGGGAAAACCGCACAACCATCAGGCAACAGGCCAGGAACTCTCCTACATGTTGCCACATTGGAAAAGTCAGCAGAAAAACACCAAGTAAATGTTTGAAAAAAAAAACCACTAAGACCCCATAATCTCACACGCTTTAGGTTCCCTACCATGATCACGTTAATTTTCATACATCTCCGTCCATTTCTGGCCTATTACCTACACCGTTATAGTCACAGAATACATAAAACACAATGTACAAACTCTCTTGTCTCTTATCTCCTATTTTTTCCACTTGATATTAAATCAAACACAGCATGTCCATTCCCAAGCCTTTTGATCATACTCTAACATCCATTGCAGTGACCTCCTCATGTACGGAGTTGTTCTTCCGATGCCAAAAATAATGGGAAGTGGTGAGTCAGACAGACAGACATGCCCATGAGCCTTGCTGCACAGGCTCTTTGCTTTCTGAGAGGTTCTAACCACTTATGGCACCCTCCCCCCACCCATATCCAATCATGGATATGGATTCCCTAAAGGAATCGCTGCTCAAAATTAACAGACCCCTTGCCCCAGCTTCTGCCCAAGGATTAGGGATTAGGTCCCAGTCTTACTGTTTTACTTTATCCTTCCATTTCCAAGCCACGATGGCTGACCTCTCCTCTTCTCAGATTCACTGAAAGAAAAGTCACTCTTCCAGCCTCTGGGTCTGGCTACGATGAAATAAGCACACTCTGTTTCTCTCACTGATTATAACCAAGACCTCTGGGCAGAACACGTAGCACAAATACCGGAAAGATAAATGATAGCAGGCAAATTGAGGAAAGCCATCAGAACTCACAGGACGACCTCTATGGAGGTGAGTTTTCTGCATTTTTTTTCCCTCCTGTATCTCCTGACTTGCACTCCAGGAGAGACCAGTGCCCAGAGCCACACAGCAGGGCCAATGGAAAAAGCCTCAAGAGAAAAAAACCCTCCCTGTCTGGCCAGAGGAACAGTAGGGGTGACCCTCTGGGGAAAGAATGTAGGCGGCACACTGAGGCAAGTTCCAGTTGAGAAGGAAAGCCAGCAAAAGCAGATAAAAAAGGGCCCGCCAGATGTCCGAGGCTGGATACTCCCCTTTCCTGCTTTTGGCCTCTATAATCTTGCTTGCGTCTTGCACCAGCCAACTGCCCGCGAAGCACAACCAATGGTGCCCCCTGTGCAGCCAATAGAATGTTGCCAAGTACCTGGAAGCTAGCCAGGCATAAAAGAAGGCCAGCACCAGGACTCAGGGCTTGGCCTTTGGAGGTGACTCTGCTGGGGAGGTGCTGATGTGACATAAACAGTCTTTTCTGATTCCCCAAGTGTGTGTCTCTTGTCCCTTCCTGGGTGCCGAGTATTTGCTGTAACACAGTCATGAAGCTGAACACCCAGGGCAGTGGCAGCAGTGATGGCCACAGAGAATGGGAGCCACATCTAAAATCTAAGAGAAATCCTTCTCTCCAATGACAGGAACTGGCAAGATGGGCCACTGCGGATTGGGGAAGGTAAGGGAATGCTGTAATTTTTTTTTTCTCATTTTTTCTATCAGTGTTTTGCCCCAGATGAAAACCCAGTTGTGAATGTGTGACACAATGGGGAGGCTAAAACCTTGGATTTGTAGCCAAATCACCAGGAGAAGTGACAACAGGAAATCACAGTGAGGACACAGCTAAACACATGGACACCCAAAATCTGTATTGAAGTCCTGGGCTCACCCCCTGAGCTCTGTATGCATGAAACTTTCTGGAAGCAATGTAGCAGAAATTTAGGGACTGAAGTGTAAGACTTCAGTGGCTCCCGGGTAACAGACTCGAGGTGGGCCCAAATTACACTGAAAAGCCTTTGAAAACCAACCAGAAACCAGAAACATGGTCCACAGAATGTGGGTCAGAACTTGCCATCTGCACATAACCAGACTAATTGACTGCTTTAAAAAAAAAAAATGTTCAAAAGTTTTAATAGGACATAGACCCTCATATGATAGTATTCAAAGTGTCCAAAACACAGTTCAAAGTTCTGTGAAAACCAGGAAAGCCTCAATAACTCTCAAGGGAAAGAGCAATCAACATAGGCCAACCTCAGAGGACCTAGATGTTAATAACTACGGTAAAGTATTACAGTCATGCTCCATGGAGTATGGGGATACACTCTGGAAATGAATGGAAAGATAGACATTCTCAGCAAAGCAATCAAAACCATTTCTAAAAATCACACCTTTAGAACTGAACGATGCAGTAACTGAAAATTAAACCTCACCTGACATCATCAGTGACAGAATGGAGACGGCAGAGGAAAGGATCGGTGAACATACTGACAAATCACAGGAAGTACCCGATCTGAACAATTGAGAGACAGAGTGAAAGAATGAACATTGGCAAGAACATGGAGCATAGGGCGCTCCATACATCACTAGTGGGAATGAAATGCGGGACAGCCACTCTGGAGGGGAGATTATATATCCTCCCTGATACTGACTGAAGCTGTATTCAAGAAAATACCTTAGGCATGTTTCCTGATACTGAACCTCCGAGCTGAACATACATACACACCAAGGCCTACAGGCTTTTCACTGCCCGTCCCTCCACCACACACACACTCATACCTCCCCCACCACATACACATGGGGCCAGGGCATTCACACACGCAGGAACGGGGAGTGTGTAGGTCGTGTGGCAGATCAATTCCTGAGGCGGAGAGAAAACAGTGATGCTGATAAGGATTCCCTCCTTGACGAAACTTCAGTCAGGCTCCTCTGAGCCTCTTCATTTTTTTTTTTAAGTTTATTTATTTATTTTGAGAGGGGGGGATGCAGAGAGAGAGAGAGAGAGAGAGAGAGAGAGAGAATCCCAAGCAGGTTCAGTGCTGTCAGCCCAGAGCCCTACATGGGGCTCTATCCCATAAACCATGAGATCATGACCTGAGCCAAAATCAAGTCAGACTCTCAACTGACTGAGCCTCCCAGGCGCCCCTGAGTCTCTCCTTGACTAAGTCTTGTCCTTGGCCTGCTGACCCCAGTTTTAGCAAGAGTCCTGCTAAGCCAGTTTAGGGAGAATACCCCAACCTCTGACATGCAATCAGGCTCCTCCTTCCCCGACCCTTGACGCCTAACCAGAGGCCCTTAGCAGATTCCATCCATAGATCCCTCACCCTGCCTGTTGGCTACAAGTCCCCAGCTGCGCCCTCTTGCACGGGAGCTGATCTTTCTCCCCTGTTCAGTAGCATCAACCCCTATTGCAATCGTCTTGAGTAACATTTTCCTCGCCTGCTTAACTCCATCTGGTGCCGTTCTTTGACAAAATGCTCACATCTTTAAACCCATATACTTAACCCAGTCAGAAAACTCTAGCCAGGGAATATCAGATTCTCCACCTCCTCAATCAAAGAAAACCAGTCGTCCTCCCTTCAGGGAAGAGTGAGTATAAAACGATGAAGGCAGAGAAGAAGTTTCTATTTAAGGGACTCGAGGAGAAAGATAATGGCTGGCCCCGTTCGCAGTGTCAGATGGAGACGAAGTCTTGCAAAGGACTCCTCCTCGGTAGGGCTAGAGACGTCCATGATCCAGCTTCCATAGCCAGAGTGAGTGCAGACAGGAAAGGGAACTCCAGGTGTGGGCCTCTGAGAAGGAGGTGGTGAGTGAACCTCTAATTCTCATCCCCAACTGGTCCTACAGTTCAGGAAACTTTGTAAGTAATGCAGCTTTGAAAGACTGCCATTCACACTGAGTTTCTGCTCAAGGAGTCATTGGTCAGTCCAACAATGCGATGCAATTGCCCAGCCAATCACCAGCAAGCAAGGACAGAAAGGCAAAGTCTGTGATTGGCCAGGCTTGGCTTCCTGCAGCAGCGATTGGCTGCTTTGCTCATTGCTCTGGAGGGAGTCACCCACTGGGCCCTAGTTCAGGGAGCTGGGATTACCCAGAAGCACAGGATCTAGTGGGGAAAAAAAAAACGCCCTGCTTTTTAGTGTCTAATGCGACTGAGAGGTGTTTGCACTGAGAGCTAGGGAGGTTTCCTAATAGCAAGGGTTCACTCGTCGAGAAAGAGGACACAGGGTAGGCACTCCATCCTAAACATTAGCAGTCACAATCCTGAAACGATTACTTATCAGCTGGTGCTTATCTTTAAAATAGGAATAACTGTTCCAGGAGAGCAGGGGCCATGTCTTCTGGACTCCAGCTAACATAGTTCTGGGCACATAGTAGGTACACAATAAATATTGGTTGAATGAATGGGTAGTGTGGTAGGGAGAAAAATGGCCCCCAAAGATGTGAAGGCCTGATCCCCAAAACCTGTGAATATGTTGCTTTAGGTGGCAAAAGAGACGTTGCTGCTGTGATTAAGTTAAGGATCTTGAGATGGGGAGATTCACATGGATTATCCAGCAAGCCCAGTGCAACCAAGCCTCCTAAGAGGAGGTAAGAGGGTCAGACTCAGAGAAGGACATGTGACATCAGAAGCAGTGGGGGAGGGAGAAGGGAGGAGGGATGGAGAGATTGGAAGATGCTGCACTCCCAGCATCTTGAATTTGCCAGGTTTTTTTTTTTTTTATGTTTATTTATTTCTGAGACAGAAAGAGACAGTGGGAGTGGAGAAGGGGCAGGGAGAGGGGGACAAAGAATCCCAAGCAGACTCCAGGCTCCGAGCTGTCAGCACAGAGCCTGATGCAGGGCTTGAGCCCGTGAACTGTGAGATCATGACACTTGACTGACTGAGCTACCCAGATGTACCTTGAATTTATCATCCTGACCCTTAGGATTGTAAGAGAATAAATTTGTGTGGCATTCTGGCGCCAAGGTTGTGGCTATTTTTACGGCAGCAGGAGACTAATGCAGGCAGCGGAGGGCAGTTGTCCCCACAGCAAGGCAGGAGTAAACCGGGCACAAGATGCCTCCCTGGCACGTGAGAGGAAGGTAGTAGAAAGTTTTTATATTCATGTTTCATTTTTAAGTGAATACTGCTGGACTCATTTTCTATGATTCAAACACTGTCCCAACCCAGGCCCGCCATTCCTCAGACGTCACATCGTGTTTCTCCTCGCAGACATCTTGAAGACCTTCTCTCTGCCTCCTTCCCCCAGACCCTCCAGAGTGCTGACTTGGGACCTCACATGTCTAGCACCTTGTGACCTCCTCCTGGTGCTTAGTGGGTACCAGAGAAGTTGCCTTTATTGCAGGGAAGAGCAAATGAAAGAATGTGGCTGTCGTGACAGCAGCAGGGGCCGCCCGCCTTGGGCCCCAACGTTGACACCACCCCCCAAGGGTGCAGGGCGGTGAGCAGTAAGGACCCTGGGCCGCACCTTGTGGAATAGAACTGTCAGGACAACTCCGAATTGCCCAGAAATGGCCTTTGCTTAGGGGTCAAAATGTCCATGTTATTTAAGTTACTCTCACGTTGAGTTTCTCTTGCTCCTGACTAACCCTAAACTCCATTCACACAGGTCACATCACAAGATCTGAAGGCAAATGAGAACATACTAAGCAAATCCAATCTTTAGACACTCAGCAGGTTGTTCCTCTGGGGCACAGGGACCCCCAGTTTAGGGGAGCGTGGATTCACATCCACGGATTCTCTGGGGACATAGCTTCATGGTGGTCTTGGAGCTGGCCGTGGTGCTGACCTGGGTTTTCTGCCTAGAAATGCTGATTTATCCTCCTCTCAACTTTGCAAACTGATTTCACATTATTGCCTACGGTACTGGAGGTTACCTGAGAAGTAAATACTGGATTTACTTCGTCCAATTCAAGCCCTGTTCTTCCGGCTCCTAGTCCGGCCAAGTTTAGTGCTCTTGCTGCTGCCCTCCGGGACTTCAGAAACCTGGCCCCAGCCCTTGTCTCCAGAACAATGACTCTGCAGGTACCATCCCTTCCACTGTGACAGTCGGACACCTACCGACCTGTGGTCGGTTGCAACCCTGACGGCCCTGGTGAATCACGCCTCCCTGGCTGCCTGTCCTTGCGTGATCCCCAACTGTGCTGAGTCTGGACGTGGCCACGCAACTCTCTTTGGCCACGGGGACATCAGAAAAATATGACACAGTGCTCTCAGTCTTTCCCTCTTGGAGTTTTAATGTCACCATACGAGGGAGCCCAATCTAGCCTCTTTGAGGATGCAAGGGCCATGTGACAGAGGGGCCCAGCTATCTCCACTGTCCTGAGCCCTGATCCAGTGATTCTGCGGCTGAATGCAGCTGTATGGGTGAGTCCAGGAGAACGCAGCAGAAGAATCCCTGACCCATTCACAGAATCACAAGGAATAATAGGTGGTTGTTGCAATAAACTGCCAAGTTTTGGGATGGTTTGTTAAAGCACACGTAGATAGCTGATACAGACCCCATTATCTTTGGTTACGTTTTCTCATTATCCACTGGGTTTTGTGGCACTGCTAAGCGTGCACACGCAAACAAGAACAGAATTTGTGTTTTCTGGGGTAAAGTCTAGTTCATTCATCCCACAAACGTTTGCTGAGCACCTACTATGCATCGATGCCAGGTGCTGGGGATACCAACTGGATGAAACCAATCTCTTCCTTCAAGAGGCTGAGAAAATGTTGGGGAAAACAAACCACTGGGAATCAGCACCCTCTCTGGTCCCTCTCTGTAGAATGCCTTCCTCTTTCTCCTCACCTGAGTGACTTCTACTCATCCTGAAAGACTGTGCGAGGCCCTCCTGCCTGTAGGAGTGCAGACAACACTGACTCCATCTTTGGGCCCCCACCTTGTTCCTGCCCCCACCTTTTCATGCCTGCACAATGACCCCCCTCTAGGCCCCACGGAGGTTAATATGCCCTGACTGGAGTGTGAGGATGCTTATTTCCATCTTCCCTAAAGTGGCCCATACGTGGCCGGCACACAGGTGGCCCCACTTTAGTTAATTGCCCTGTGACCTCACTGCTCTGCCCCTCGGTCTATAAAAGCTATGGGTTAGAGGCACCTGGGTGGCTCAGTCGGTTAAACATCTGACTCTTGGTTTGGGCTCAGGTCATGATCTGACGGTTGTGAGATTGAGCCCTGCGCTGGGCTCCAGACCGAGCATGAACTCTGCCTGGGATTTTCTCCCTCCCTCTGCACCTCCCCCACTCACTCACATGTGTATGCATGCTCTGTCTCTCTCTCTCAAACATTAAGATAAAAAATGTGTGGGTTAAGGTCCCAACTTTATAGAGAATAGCTGTGTGGCGCCTAGATCGTATGCCTCCTGATCCCCACTGTCTGTAAGTCACCCTGAACTCAACTCTGTAAATGGTACAAAGTGTTTGCTTCATTTTTCTGTCTCAGAGTTCCTGCTCAGTCTGGAGGCTGCTTTCCTGTCTGTCCTCCAGCCTCTAACACCTGCCTCTAGCTCTTCTGGACCAGTCTTCACTAGGTTCTTCTGATTCTCGCAGAAGCCTGTGTTCACCTTTATTATGGGATTGAGCACCACGTTACCATCGTGGTGATCTTTTCTCACTTGAATGCCTCCCCTCCCAGACTCTGAGATCCTACAAGAAAATGATTCATCTCAAGCCCCCGTGTTCCTGGTAAGTGCTCGTTACACGCTTACTGAACAAATAAATGTCGTGACGAAGCGATGAGAGGAAGAGGATGCCACGGGACCCCCAGCTGCTCCCGAATTGTGAGCCGCATCTCCAGTGTGGTGTTAGGGTTCGATCAGGCTGAGACAGGGCAGGAAGGAGTTGGAGACAAAGGGGCCGATGGCACGGGAATGGCATATTCAGAGAATAGCAAACGGTGGATGCAGCCAAACACAGTGGATGTAAGGGCGAGAGTGGGAGACCACCCTGGTCAGTGGTTTGGGTCTAGACTGAAGACTCATGAGTGTGGGACCAACATGACTTCCTAAATATGCCCGGGACCAAACCCACCCCACACCTTCCATGTCTGGCTAAACATCGGTCTATGCAGACGATACCCTGTTCTGACACTATTTCTTACTGGAATAAATGAGGGCACTCGAGGCGGTCAGGTCATTATAATCAGGCTTCTGCCCATTCCCCTTCCAGGGAACATCCGTTTGCTGGCTGTGAACCCCAAAGGATGGAGGTCACGCTGAATGACAAGGGCTCGGCGGCTGTTTCAGACATTTGCTATAATTTACGAGAAGATGTGGATGTAATTATCCTTATCAGAATCGCTTCCCCTGGCCAATTTGTACATTAAGTAAATTTCCTCTCATCAAATCGCAGCATTTGGGGACTGCGGTTTGTCTCCACCAAGAACCAGAGCTGGAAGTAATAAAGGCCAAGGAAATAAAAGACGCTGGGCTCTCAGCAGGACATGTGGGCGGTGAAGACAGAGGCAGTATTTCAGGAGGTGCTCTGGGAGCCCACACCTCCAGCTGCTCCTAGACTCTGTGCTTCTTGAATTTAGAGCAGGCGCTTCTCAGCCACTCGCCGCCTCACCATGTGGCAAATCGAGGATATTGCATTCCGTGTGAGCGCTAGGAGCCGAAAAGAGCCTCTGAGAGAAGGTATTTTCAGTGATGAGGCACATACTTCAGAAACGGCCTTATAGTTTTATTCTGAGAGTGAAACCAAAAATGAGCAGGACACCCCTGTCAGGTGTCCCACCTGTGTGACCCCCTTGGGCTCTCACGACAAGACGGTGAGGAGGGCTGTGAACGCTCTCATAGTGTCCGTTTCTTTCTCTGCTCGGAATCTAACACAATTCTAATTAAATAGCCTGAACTGGAGTCTAGGGACACTGGACTTGTCCTACTGGTGGGGTTTTGGAGTGTTGGGGGTCCAGAGCTGATGGCTAAGAAACAATTCTTGGGATGGCTCTGGTGCAGAAAGGTGATTTGAGGGGCGTGTGGGTGGCTCAGTCGGTTGAGTGTCCGACTTCAGCTCAGGTCACGGTCTCACGGTTTGTGGGTTCGGCCCCATGTCTGGCTCTGTGCTGACAGCTCAGAGCCTGGAGCCTGCTTCGGATTCTGCGTCTCCCTCTCTCTCTCTGCCCCTCCCCTGCTCGCACTCTGTCTCTCTGTCTCTCTCTCAAAAATAAAAAACATTAAAAAATTTTCAAAAAGGTGATTTTATTAAAGCACGGGGACAGGACCCATGGGCAGGAAGAGCCGCCCAGGGACCATGAGGAGAGACTGGTTATATACTTGGAGGTTGGGGGAGGTAAAGTCCATCCAGGAGACGTTTCCAGTGAGATTTTCATATGCTAAGGAAGATCCACAGGATACTCCCTAAGGTTGTTTTTCCGTCCAGCAGAGCATTATCATTAAGACCTAGGGAGTTCCTGGAGAAACGTTTTACTCTGCCGGCCTCGAGTGTTTGTCCATGCGCTGCAGGTTAGAAGGAAATTCAGTTCATCTGCCATTTCCTTCTGCCTTTGTTTCCCAGCACTACCACCTGTGGAACCTCCAGCAGTTACCTGGCTCACAGTAAGGGCTAAATGGAGAGTAGCTGAATGAATAAATTGTGAATAAGATCATTGTTTTGAAACCAGGAAACTTTGACCGATGCGGGAACTAAGTTTAAGGATATTCAACACCGCCAGGCCAACAAAACGCGGCTGGCACCTAACTGCACAGAACATACCCAGCAAACAAATGTCTGTCGGTCCCCCTTTCCCCTGAGGGAGAAGGAATCCTGACCAAACGAACTTCAAACTAGGATAGAAGGTTTTTCATTTGCTAAGCTAGAAGTCCAGGAAAGGAAAAGATAGGATAAAATAGGCAAAGAGGGAAAGGGTAGGGCCTGAGGTTCCCTGGGTGGGGGAAAAAACACCTATTTTGGAACGATGCTGGGAGTGTCTGACCACAGCAAACCCCCTCAGGCGTAAGGTTCCTCCTAAGAATGTTATAGGCACCACCTACTCCCCCCTCAGGTTTCTCTCAGGAATTTGACAAAAGACCTGACTAAAAATAAGTAAACCATAAAACCTACGACCCACAGACCCACTAGTTGACCATAGACCACCCCTCATACAATGGAAACGAGCCAATCAGGAATGGACAACCCAGCACCCAAAGTTATCCAGTCAATGAGGGTAGAATCTGGGAAGGAACATGGGGGGCAAGGGAAGGGAAAGGCGGGGGAAGGGGAGGGCTGACCAGAGCCTTATAAAACAAGAACTCTTGCCTACAGTTGGCGGGCATTCACCTTCGAACGTCCCCTCCCTGTAAAGACAGATTTCCCAGTATTTTTACTATCCAATCTTATACTCTAATAAACTTTTGCCTGCTGCTCATTTCGTGTCCACCTCTTCGTTCTTCGAAGGGGCGAGACAACGAACCCCGGGTATTGAGGTAAAAAATCCTGCAACACAACCAGCTTAAGTCTTGGCTTTCCGTGCTTCGGAATCCCAATATGGCAGCCTCCGCCTGGCACCTTCCCAGCCTGGCCGCCCAGTGGGGTAGGGGATGAAGGGGGAGAGAATCTCTCACCCAGTGCATTACTTCTCTATTGCTATGGAACCAAACTCCCTAAAACTTAGTGGTTTCGCAAGAACAGCCATTTCTCTGCCCACAGTTCTATGGGTCAACGAATCGGGCAAGGCTCAGCTGGACAGTCCTTTGGATCCATGTGGTGTCCTCTGGATTCAGTTAGGCATTTGTGGTCACGTGGTGTCAGCTGGAAGCTGGTTGGTCTCAGGTGGCCTCAGGCACATGTCAGAGGCCTCAGCTAGGATGGCTAGAACAGCTGGGATGTCTGAGCCTCTCTCTACAGGGTCTCTCTCTGCATGAAGTATTTCAATCTCAAAGAGGTTCTGGCCTGGCTGGCTCACAAAGCGGCAATGTTCTAAGAGAATGAGAACAGAATCTGCAAGCCTTCTGGAGGCTGAGGCCTGGAACGCAGACATTTCTTCAATTGCTTAAAGTCATGGCGATGAGGGAGCAGAAGGCAAACGGAAGCCCTGCAACCATCGCTCCTTCCCCTACCCCACCTGCCCGGTGGGCATCCGTTTACAAATATCTTAGTAAATTATAAGGAAAAGGCAATCGTAACAATAACCCAATCTCCAGAAACCTACAGATTCGGTTTCCTGGAGCCCCAACATCACCCTCCCCTCCACAGTGATGTGGGGAACAGAGGCAAGAAGGAAATGGCAGGTAAAATGAAACTTCCTTATAACCTGCAGCCCCTTGACAAACACTTGAGGCAAAGAGAGGATATCCTTTCCCCAGGAAACCCTACTGTCCTAATGTTAATGCCTTACTACAGGGAAAACAACCTTGGCTTGACCACAGCAATGCCTCCGGTGTCTCCTGAGTCCTCTTTAGCACATGAAAGTCCTTCTGGGGGCCTCCCTTTGACTTTACCTCCCCAACTCCATAGTATATAACCAGCCACTGTTCACAACCCAGTGTAGCTTTTCTGCCCATGGACCCTGTCCCCGTGCTCTCATAAAATCACCTTTTTGGGGGGCACCTGGGTAGTTCAGTCTGTTAAGCATCCGACTTCGGCTCGGGTCATGATCTCATGGTCTGTGAGTTCGAGCCCCACGTCGGGCTCTGTGCTGACAGCTCGGAGCCTGGAGCCTGCTTCGGATTCTGTGTCTCCCTCTCTCTCTCTGCTCCTCCTCTGCTCACAAGCTGTCTCTCTCTCAAAAATAAATAAAGATTAAAAAAAATTTTAATAAAAAAAATAAAATAAAGTCACCTTTTTTGCACCAAAAGCATCTCAAGAATTCTTTCTTGGCCATCAGCTCTGGGACCTCATCCATGGGACCAGCCCCAATTCAAGGGGAGGGAAAATGGATTCCACCTCTTGATGGGAAGCACAGAAAGTCACATCACAAAGGGAAAAATAGGAAGGGAGTGGTTGTTGTGGTGGTCAGCTTTGCAAACAAACCTCCGCCCTCAGTGTCCACTTATCAACCTCACAAAGATACTGCTTCCCTACTCAGGTCACAGGCACATCCCCGTGGCAGTCACGGTGACCCGGGAGGCTGAGTTGTTCATATGCTCACCCCAGAGTGGTGGGCAGGGGAGAGGGCAGGGGTGATGTAATCCGAAGCAGGGAGGGAGTCCCCAGCAAAGCAGAAGAGGCTGGAAAAGTATGTGCAGAACACAAAACAGGAGCTGGCAAATCCCAAGGTAGCCTCGGTCCGTCGTAAGGGGATGATGATCGGCTGTGAGAGCCCGAAAACAAAGCCGGAAGTATCAAAGCCCTCTCAAGCATAAAGATGCTCTGACCCATAGACTCGGCCTGTCCAATCGCTCCTGAGTTTGGAAATGAATGCACGACTCTCAACGCCAGCTGCCAGAAATAACAAATATTTCCATCAGTTAACTCCCGTGCCTCTTTTTTTCTCCCCCCACAATGCCCTGGTGGCCATCTCATTAGAATGATTTCCAAAGAGCTGTTCAAACCAATTGGAGCCCTGATTTTTCTGAATTCTATATTGCACAGCAAAAAAATGGCAAATTATCATGCATGCCTGGTTTATGGAGCACTCTCTGGCGAGAACAGTAGGAATGTGTCACCCCCACTCCAGCTGATTCTCGGGTACCAAGAAGGTGGCATTTTTAAAGCTAAAAACCAGACAGTGATGAATTTGCAAAGCTCTTATCCCTTGAGACATGTTCCTGAAGGCTTGGAGGTGCCTGAGCTCTGCTGAGTCTCCCCTATCCTTGTCCGCACTTGACCTCAAAAGAAACTAAGGCTTGCCCAAGGTCACGAAACTGTCAACCATAACCCATAAAGTGGCTGCTCCCCACTCATTAATTACCATCCGTTTACTCACTGGACTCTTGCCGTGGTCCTCCT
Organism: Neofelis nebulosa; assembly: GCF_028018385.1. Taxonomy (NCBI): domain Eukaryota; kingdom Metazoa; phylum Chordata; class Mammalia; order Carnivora; family Felidae; genus Neofelis; species Neofelis nebulosa. The sequence continues at coordinate 200,681,276 of NC_080784.1, forward strand.
ATGTGCCCAACAGTGTTTGAGGTGCTGTGGATGGGATGATAAAGAAGAAAATCCCCAGCTATCACGACGTGGACATTCAAGTAGAGGGGATGGAAAATAAGAACGAAACAAATAAATAGGTCACACACAAAAAGCGAATGGTGATAAATGCAGTGCAAAGTATTAAAACACGGTGTCTGGGTTGTGACTTTAGGTTGGGTGGCCAGAGAATGATGATGTAAGAATACGACCGCACTGTCACCCAGAGATCTCAAACACCCACCTGCAAAATCGGCTGATTGGACAAAATCGTCTCTAGAGTTATCAGCATGCGCGACACATCGTAGGGGCTAAGGACTCGGTGCGGTGGGCAGTTAGCGTTGTACAGGTCGAGATCCGTTAAAACCATTAATGATGGCGGCAATACCTATAACCTAATGAGCTGTGCGGGGTGCCTAAAACGAATTATGTCTCGGGTTCATGATGACTCTGCCAGTGCAGGTGTTGGTCTCAGCCAGTGAGGAAACTGAGGTTCCCTGAGGTTGACAAATTGATCCCAAGAAAGGTGGGAGAGGGCAGGTCACAGCGTGCAGGCCAGGCTGAAGCCCTGTTTGGAGTTCACTGTGCTGCCCTCTTCCTCTCCCCAGACTTGACCCCCATTTCTTCCTCCTCCTTCCTAAGGACTCTGCTCCCCTCACAAGACTCAAGAGACCCAAGCCCCTCCTCTCCTCTGTCACCTCCTACCAGAGGTCGGCAGTGTTTCCTTCCACATGGAAAAGGCATCTGTCTACCCACAGCCGGCCCGTTCCCTCCCACCCTCAGGAACCAGGTGTTCCCCAGCCTCTGAGCCTAGTGACTCAGCAACCAGGGCCCGAGGACCCCCTCTCCCCTCTCCTACCCCACCAGGACACTTTAAGGCAGAAATTCTTTGCCCGTTGGTACCATTTGTATTCTGAAGTCTGGCACCTGCCCAAGACATCCTGTGGATGAAGAGCGGAGTTTACATTTGAGTCTAAATACTCTGAATCCTAACCTAATGCTCATTTTACTGTGCCGCGTCATGTCAAAGATATAAAGGGGTTTTCTCAACGAAGGAAATCAGAATCAACCTGAGGCGTGCAACCCCGCGTCTTCTCAGTGTCAAGAGCCTCCCAAGAAAGGCCCCTTGGCCCAGACGCAAATGTTACCCACCTCCAGGGCTGCAGGGGATCCACAGTGTCCGAGACAAGAGGGAACTGATGCCTGTCCCCCGAGCCAGGGTCACCTTGCTGCCCCTCCTTTTGTGTGCACGGCGCCCCTGGGGGTGTGCAGGGCAGCTGCGACCCTAACCAAACAAGACAGAGGGGTGATTCCTAAGCTAAAAGACAGTGGCCCTCCAGGCCTCACACTGCGGCTGACCTGGGAAGTATGTTTTAAAAGGAGAGAGAACCAGCCTTTCTCAAGACTGGGTTCACGGGGCACCTGGGTGGCTGGGTCAGTTAAGCCCTGCATCGGGCTCTGCACTGACAGCACAGAGGCTGCTTGGGATTCTCTCTCTCGCCCCCTCTGTCTCTGCCCCTCCCCCGCTTGAGATCTCTCTAAATAAATAAATAAATAAATAACTGGATTTATAAATAAAAGCCTTCATCCCATGTGTGGGCAATCTTTATTTGTAGGGGTGAGGCACTGATGGAAGAATTCCAACGTCTCTTTTTGATTTTTTAAAATATTTTTATTTATGTACTTATTTTGAGAGACTGTGTGTGTGTGTGTGTGTGTGTGTGTGTGTGTACCAGGAGGGGAGGGCCAGAGAGAGGGAGAGAGAGACAATCCGAAGCAGGATCCACACTGTCAGCACGGAGCCCGATGCGGGGCTCGAACCCACGAACTGTAAGATCATGACCAGAGCCAAAACCAAGTGTGGGATGCTCAACCGGCTGAGCCTCCCAGCACCCCCCCCATCCCCCCAAGTCTCTCTTTTAGATGTGCAACCACACCTACAATTTCAGAAAGTGGAAGAGTGTGTGAGAAAGTTGCCCGATAACCCAGACGGGACTCTAGAACGTAAGGAATTGCTCGCGGGTTGGTCACGACTGGACCAAAGAATCTCGCGCTGGCAGAAATGTTGCCGGCAAGCTCTGCCTCTTCTCCATCTTTGCACTAACTCAAAACACTGTGATTCGGAGCGCTCAGTATGTGGCCACCCCTGGGATCAATCCAACACAGCGTCCGCCACCGAAGAGGGCGAAGGCAGGCAAGGAAGACAGCAGGCACACAGCTTTAGCGCAAGCGGAGAGAGCCGGCGTGCGGGGAAGCGGGAACGTGGTGGAATCAAGGGAGGGCACCTAACCTGCCTTAGAGAATCAGGGAAGGCTTCCTGCAGGAGGTGGCCTCTCACAAGAGGGAACCCCAGATAAGGGAAAGAGCCACTACTCAGAGCCCAGCAGCATGTGACAGCGTGACCCGTGGGAGCATGCGCGTGGCCAGGGTGGCCAGAGTGTGGGGGGACTTGGAAGGGTAGGAAGGGGTAGTAAGATTCTGGCCTCGAAAAGCAGGCAGGACCTTGCGGTCCATTGTGAGGAATAAGGACTTGGTGCTGAAGGCAGGCAGTTACCAGAAAGCCTAGACCCCGGGCGCCTGGGGAAGAGGGGTTCCTCCCTTGCATGAGTTTGGGAAGTCCTCCCTCTCCTCGACTTTCTGGGCAGGTCAGCAAGGGCATTCGTGCATTAACGGCTCGGAGGTGCCCTGCAGTCAGAGTCTGTTTAACTGGGTCTAACCCAGGACCAAATATATTTGGCCGGGAGAAATTGAATTCCTATAAGAGTTGCCCACAGAACATGCTGGAAAATCTGCCAGGGCCTCTGGGGAGGCTCTGGGTACTTTCTGGATCACGAGAAGGGCCGAGTCAGGTGGGGTGTTGGAAACATGCCAGAGACGAGGGACTGTCCCTCCTCAGCCTGCCTCTAGATTCCCCCCGAACGTCCCAATTACTGTAACACGTCACCCCTCAGTGTGCCCTTACCTCCTCTATTCCCTTGGTGTCCCTCCTTCCTCGCCACCGCAGGTGTTTCCCAAGCTCACTTCAGCTGTCGCCTCCTCCCGAAGACTCCCCAAGCCTCCAGGGGAGCTGGATGGCCCCTCCGTCCCCAGGGTGACTCCCAGGGCCACTGGTCCTCCTCCCTCCCCGGGCGCCTTCCTGCTCACCTTCCATTGCGGACTCTCACTCTTCCTACTCCGACTGAGGCCCCATCTTCAGCCTTCGGTCCTTGTCACGTTCAAACGCCGTCCCTGGGCAAGATCTCCTGTCCCCCTGGTTTCAACCGCCCAACCCACAGACGTGTGTCTCCTGCCAGAGCTCCCTTTGCGGCCGCAGACCTGGTTCAAACACCTGCTGGTCGCTCCCCCTGGAGGCCCGCGGGGCGCCACACGCAGACCAGCCATGCCCAAACCGGAACTGCCCTCCACCCGCCTTGCGTCTGTTCCTCCTCGGTCCCCTGATCACAACCACAACACGCCTACAGGCTGGAGCCCCAGGGCCGCGTGGACGCTCCTGCCTTCTCTGCCCGTGCAGTCAGCACCCGGTCCTGACGACGCTACTCCCTGAACAGGCGCTTCTCCCCCCGCCGCCGTACGGTGCCCTTGACCACTGTTCTGCCATTGCCCACGGGCGCCTCTCGCCAACCACCGTCCCCACCCCGGCAGGGCCGTCCTCCTCAAGCCCAGATGTGTGGTGTCCTGTCCCTGCACGCGACTCCACGCGGCCTGCAGGGCGCGTCACACCGCGGCTGGTGCCTTGCTCACCTCCCGTGTCCTCTGCTCTCTGCTCTCATCCTCTCGCCCCTGCCCCTGCCCCGTTTCCTAGGCCTGGAATCCCTTGCCATCCCTTTTCCCCTAGGGAACCCCAGCTAGCCTCATTTCCACATGTATCTTTTTTTTTTTTTAAGTTTATTTAGAGAAAGAGAGAGGCAGAGTTGTCAAAAAAAAAAAAAAAAAAAAAAAAAGAGTTGCTCAGGCCTTGCCGGCCAAGCCCAGCCTCTCAAGAGGAATACCACCCCCCCACCCCCACCCCCCACCAGCTGACTGGCTCCCCCTGGGGCTGATCCTGGCTGAGCCTCACCAAAAGCCCCAAACCGGTGCTGCGAAGTTTGTGATCAAAAGCCCCTGAAAGACAGGCATGTCATACGCCAACCACGAAGGACAGACCGGAGCTGGCCCCGGGGTGCAAAGAACCTCATCAAAATGGCAATAGGTTTGCTGAGAAAAGCCTGGCCTGCGGTAAAGGGAGGCTGTGCGCAGCTGCTGGAAAACGAATGGGCATGACGGCCAGAAGTCCAGTCCCTGCTCCAGCCAGAGGATGCTGTGACAGCCTAACATCCACCCGGCCAGTGACGGAGCCACGGGGCCAGGCCACCTCCCCCAGAAGGTGAGCTTTATCCATGTTCCCTCCTGGCCGTGAGCCGACCCAGCTGCTGGTGGCAGGACACGGTGGAATTGACAAGGGAAGAAGAAAGAAACAAGGCCAGGGGGAGACTGGAGCTCACGGAGACCCCTCGGGTCCCCCCTCGCTCACGGGGCAAGGATGCTCTATTAGGATGTCAGTCTAGAGCCTGGAGAGTAACAAGAAGCGTTTGACCAGCCTCTCTGCATAAAACTGTCCTCCCACTGACAGCTGGCCAAGGCTTTGGGTGACCGTGGATTCTAGCCAGGTCTAGCACCAAGCCTAAGGCTGACTTGGGACAGCCTGGCCCCTGCTCTCTCACGTGATCAGTAAGATTCCTGCAGGTCTCACCTGCTTATCTGAGCGTGCAGGGTCTTTGAGCGATCACCCAGTGGACATGGATCCATCACGCACGGGTGCCCTGCACTGGGAATGGGAGGGAGCAAGGGGCAGGATCTGCTATCGAAGGGCTCAGTCCAGGGTGGGGAGAAAGCTGATAACCAGACAAGCAGGGTCCATGACAAATGTCAGAACAGACCGATGGAAGCTCGAAGGACAGGCAGCTGACCCAGTATTAGCAGGGAAGGTGACGGAGATCAAGGATGGCTTCCTGGAGGAGGAGACACCGCGGCTGAACCTCGAAGGCATGTAGGAATGCCCAAGATAAATAAGGGAGAAAGGGCATTGTAGAAGACAGAGACACAGGAACACGAAACGTCGTGGTATGTGCCTGGGATGCTCAGCACTTCACTGTGGCGGCAGCCTCAAGGGGAGGAGGAGACAGGCAGGTGACCAGGGTCGGAGGGAGGGGTACAAAGGCCAAGAACGTGGGGCGGGAGGGAGAGGGGCCGGGAGGACCTCATCTGAGCGTGGTCCCTCGTGAACCAGCCGCCCTCGCTTTTCCAGAGTCATGATATCCCTCCTCCCTGTCCACACACCGAAAGGCTGGATGCCACTTAGGTCTTGAGTTATTTTAAGAAACGGGATCGATTTTTCCGTCCCCGGATCCCGGCACTGAAGCCCACGCTACACGTAAGCATCCGAACAAGCCGGGCAGGTGGATGTCGTTCAGCTAAACACGCGGGTTGGGAGGGAGCTCAGGAGGAAATCGATGATTTTGGTCCCTTCCAGTCTTTAAAAATCTTACAATCCCATCTAACTTTCTCGGGCCAGTTGGAACATCTCCCAAAAAGCTATTTGGGGTCAAGCACATCCTCTTACGTGGCTCTCACCAGCCTGACAGCCAGACAGCAGAGTGTCCCTCTCCCAGCTTTTATCTTATTTTGAAGTTAATTTACGTATTTATTTTCGAGAGAGAGAGAGAGAGAGTGTGTGCACGAGAGAGAAGGAGAGGGGCAGAGAGAGAGCAGACCCCAAGCAGACTCTGCCTCCGGCTGTCTGTGCAGAGAGCCCGACATGGGGCTCGAACTCATGAACCGTGAGATCATGACCTAAGCATAAGTCAGGAGTCAGATGCTCAACCGACTGAGACACCCAGGCGCCCCTAACTCTCCCAGATTTTCAGAGAAGTATCCAGAAGGAATGAGGAAGCCCATTTTCCTGGGTCTCCGTGCAGGCAGATTCCCCGACTCTCCCCGCTTCTTCCTCCCCCTCCCCCACACGCATCACCAGAAGGGAAGACAGCCTTCTCCACATTCTTTCTTCTAGAAAACCCAACGCAGCCCAACCCGACGGCGAGGCTGGAAAGAATTTAAAAAGTGCTGGCTGTGTCCAGCCGCTGAGCAGAACACTGTTTATATGTTCTCCCATCAGGAGCGCAGACCTCCAGAGCAGCGGCTGGAGGTGGACAGCCCGGGGTTCAAGGGCAAGCGCCAAGCACGCCCTCACTGTGGGCTTTCGGTCCGCCTGCTTTACCTGCTTTGCCTCAGCGTTCCTCATCTGTAAAATGGGGATGATGACACCCACTCCTAGGACTGCGGTAAGAGTGAGGCGGTAAGTTAATGAATCTGGAGCACCCAGAACAGTGCCCAGCACTTAAGAAGCTCACGGTCATTGTTGGCCATCACTCTTACGAGCTCATCTGTAAGACAGAGTGGGGTTCCCTTATCAGAAGCAGCTGGGGGCCTGTGGCTGGTGGGTGCACTCCACTATCCAGCCCCTCCCTGGGGGGAGGACGACGCTTCCTCAGCGTCGTGAGTGCAGGAGTGATCATGTGACTTCGGCCGGCCAATGAAGGCTCGTGGTTCACCATCTTTCTCTTGCCCTTTTGCCACAGAATCAGCGGTGTCCCCGAGAGAGGCCGCTCCACAGCCCGGGTTCTGGGGTGGGCCTGCAGCTTGAGCAAGAAATAAACCTTTGCTGCTGGGAGCCACTGAGATTGAAGGGTTGGTAATTACTGTAGCATGACCTAGCCTCGCCCAGCCGATTCGGGGGATGGATGGAGTCAGTGAAGTTAAGATGGGAACACAAAATGACACAGACATTACAACTAGTTTATTTTGTTTGGTTTTTGGTTTTTTTAATGTTTATTTATTTTTGAGATACAGAGGCAGAGCATGAGCCGGGGAGGGGCAGAGAGAGAGGGAGACACAGAAGCTGAAGCAGGCTCCAGGCTCTGAGCCATCAGCACAGAGCCCGACGCCAGACTCGAACCCACGAACCGTGAGATCATGACCTGAGCCGAGGTCAAACGCTTAACCAAGTGAGCCACCCAGGCGCCCCACAACTAGTTTATTTTGAAATATAAATGTGCATTCATTCGTCTTTAGTAAGGAAGTCAAGACCGTTCAGCGTTATTCTGGTAACTGGACCTCCATTTTGTCTTTCATAAGCCCCGTCTCTCACGCTCTAAAATAGAATGGTAACTCGTAGAGCAAGCTGCAGGCTTTTTTAGATTTTTACTCATTTTATAAGAGTCTACAGTTGTCTCTCCCACATTGGTTTGACGGGAACTATTTTAGCAACTCAAACTTACGGAGCCTTCTAAAGGAGTCAACTTTCTTTCATGGAACCAACTTTCTTCCTTGGGGAGCCTGGGTGGCTCAGTCGGTTAAGTGTCCGACTCTTGACCACAGCTCAGGTCTTGATCTCAGGGTCATGAGTTCAAGCCCCGCGTTGGGCTCCGTGCTGCGCATGAAGCCTACTTTAAAAAAAATAAATAAAGGAACCAACTTGCTTTCCATACTTAGGTGTTGTTGGCCTATGTAAAGATTTAATTACGAGAATCCTATAACAAATGCAATAAAGGGATATAAATATACATGTGGTTCTTTGTTGTAACAGCCCTAGGAAGCTAATACATTGACTGAGGGCTCCTCTTTCCCAGCCCAGGGCCAACCAACGGGTGAAGGTGGTCTTGCCAGACTCAAAACTGTGCATGGGTCCTGTCTGTTCATCACACGGGGGTCCCAGACATTACCGTAGGTGAAAAGGAGGCCGGGGGGAAGTAAATTTTCAAGATAAGAGTAATAACTAACATTCATTGGGTGTGAGGCTTCCATAATTCATAAGCAAAAAGAAAAATCACCTATAAAATTGCAAATAACTCTGAGTATGAAAATGACACCCGTGATTACAGCAGATGCGACCTTGAGGTTGAGAAGGCCAAGGACACAAAACCAATTCCTCACTCTGCACAGGGACAAGACAGCATTGGTGGACACTCTCGTCCCTGCACGGGAAAACTGGGGGGCACCCAGCCGTCACTGGCCCACAGCAATTCTGAAATTGGGTTGGGCGCACACCGGGGGGGGGGGGGCCCACCCAGGGAAGCAGAATGGAGCCTGGAGGTGCCTTGGTTCTACTCCCTGGGAATAGCTTCCAGACCACTGGTTTTCCGTGGCCCTTCACTCTATAGTTTCGAAAATCCTTCTCTCCCCCACCCCCGTTTCCCTCCTGGAAAAGACATTGGAGAACATTCCATTCCAGGAGGGTGCACGTCTTTCCCAGCCTGATTTCTTCATGCAGAATTTAGGAGGCCCAAGGGTCCATTTTGGTCTCAAAACGTAGAGAGCTTGGAGCTCTTATGGAAGTGGAACTCTCTCCAAAACTGAATATGTGTCTTATTACTTTATTCCAAACGGCAGTAACCACACCACAGTCCTTTGAGACACATGCCTTTCTCTCTCAGCTTAACTCCGAGCACTTAGGCTGTCACGCTTCCAAGGCACAGCCAACCTTTATTCTTTCCTCCTGCTTCGTTGGCCTGAAGGATTGAGTACGTGCTGACTTCATCGAGTCAATGATTTAACAAAGAACATGGCGGATGCACCCTTGATTTGGCCCTAGCCATGACTTCTAACTGGCATTTGTATGTAGGACCTTCTCAGGTCAACCTTCCACAGGTTGGAGATGTGAAGCAGCCTTGCCTCTCTCGACCCTCAATGCCCCAGACTTCCAGCACCTTCCATTTCGCTTCACACCTGCTTACAGCTTAGCCCCTTCTTTTCTGGGCTCACCTCTTTCCTGCGGGGGCAGCCAAGACATGCTGCTAACACTGTGTTTCCCAACCCCTTCACCTCCAGTCACTGGCTCCTTCAACACGTCACCTGCCTTCCCAGTTATCTGGACAGCAGTGTTACCAACTGTTTCTATACAGCATGGCGCACCTCGGCATCTCCCCCACCTCCAGGAATAGCTTCCTGTTGCCCGCCACCCGGACCCAGAGCCGAGGCCACACATTCCACATCGTAGAAGGCAGCTCTGTGCTCCTGATCTGTCTGCTCTTGCGATATCCAGAACCCTCTGTGGGACGTATTCTCCCCGCTGACGATGCCTGGTGTCCGAGGGGACTATACTCTGATTTTGTTGTTATTCCTGTGGAAGCAATGCGGGGCGATAGGAAGAAAACTTCTAGCATTATCTCTTTGGCTGTGACATCACTGGGGCATCTATGAGGGCCAGACGCTCATACATCATCTCCGACCTTCCATCACAGAATAGATGTCAGTCTCCCCACCTTCCACAAAGGAGAACATAGACCCAGAACCACCAGGGACCTGTCTCAGAATCACATATGTTGTAAGTGATTAAGCATAAATTAGAACAGAGACTCAGGTTTCCAGGCTCCGGCCCTTTCCGCAATTTCCCAATGTCAACAATTAACTTCCCTCCTTTGATCCTCAAGTTTTCTATCTGTGATCCTGGGTGATTACACTAGAAAATCTCTGGGGCACCTGAGTGGCTCAGTCGGTTGAACATCTGACTCTTGATTTCGGCTCCGGTCATGATCCCAGGGTTGTAGGATCGAGCCCCACATGGGGCTCCACACCGACATTGCAGAGCCTGCTTGGGACTCTTTCTGTCTCCCACTGCCCCTCTCCCTGGCTCGCACGCTGTCTCTCTCTCTCTCTCTAAAAAAAAAATCATCTAAGGCCACCTTTATCTTGGGGTTCTTTTTCTCCTAAAGGTAAGAATAACAAAGCTCCTTTGCCATTAGTACAAGCCCATTCATTAAGTCTGATCACTGCAGCTAGAACCTTACATGAAATAGACAGATTGAGAGATTGGCAACCCAGGGGAGGAAATAGCCCTCTTTACATAATGATTCCCACTATGATTTGGTTATAAATAACCCACAAAGAAAATGAGGCTTCTCAGCAGCCTCTGATTGTAGTGGGTGTTGGGATGGGTGATCGTGCCCGTGCGAATGCTCTAGGCTGATTGGGAAGGTGCCCCCTCTGCTTCAGCGGGGACAGGTGCTTCTACGTAAATTGAGTATTTGGGTTAATGACCAAAGCCAGCGGATAGAACACAACAAATACAACGAACACAACATCACGGCTACTTCCCAGATGATAAAAGGCAGTGGTATCAAACGGCCATTGTCCCCTGACATACCCTGTGCAGGGGCCCCAGACCCATCCTGGCTGAAATCCCCCGCCGAGGGCCAGAGAGGGGATAGGGTCCAGCGTAAACCTCATCCGCTCTCCTTCCTGGGGACTCAGCAGCCTCTACTGACCTGGCCATTCATTCACTCATTCCACACCCTTCTATTCAACCCCTACTCAGTACCAGTCCCCGGGCAGGCACTCGGGGGACAGAGGACGCGAAACTGGAGAACACAGGCTTCCTGTGAGCAGTGAGTGCAGGATATACACGTACATAAAGAGTAACAGTGGGGAAGGTGCCTGGAGGAAGTGCTCGGGCACTGTGGACTGGCGAAGCAGGCAAAACTCCAGGCAATCAAGGATGTTTTCCAGGAGGAAACCATGGCATGGCTGATGTGGGAAGTGGCTTCTGGACAGTTCACTGGACCGGCAGTTGATAACTTGAATCTGCCCCTCAGGTGGGTGGAGTCACTAGCCTAGCCGTGAGGGTCTAGGCTCGTCTCGTAGATGTCTCTGCCGGAGCTCACATCCCTGCAGACCGGGGACCAGACTCTTGCCAGGGTCGGGAGTTTCAGGCCGTCCTTGATGTGCTGTCCCTACCTTCATGCTTGAGTTCACAGCTGTCATGCAAAGAGCAGAGCAAAGGGACATCCACACTGCGGTGTCATTCCAAGCTCTGCCATTTTCTAGCTGTGGGTCCAAAAAAAAGTGACCTGAGTCTCAGCGTCCCTAATTTTTTTTTTATGTTTATTTATTTTTGAGAGAGAGAGAGAGAGAGCATGAGCAGGGGAGGGGCAGAGAGAAAGGGAGACACAGAATCCGAAGCGGGCTCCAGGCTCTGAGCTGTCAGCACAAAGCCTGATGTGGGGCTCGAACTCATGAACTGTGAGATCACGACCTGGGCCTAAATCGGATGCTTAACCAACTGAGCCACCGGGGCGCCTCTCGGTGCCCTTATATGCAAAATACCTTATATGCAAAATTACCAGATATATGGTAATACCTGGTTTACAGAGATCTGAGAATTAAAGTAGCTCTTGCTGGTGCTCAGGAGGGGTTAAGTTCTCTTGGGGGCCTCCTGTGGCCTCCTGTGCCAGCTCTTGCCAGTGTCGCGAGAGTGCCCTTGAGGGCAGGTCACTGACTCACCTCTGAATCCCTGGTGCTCAGCACACTTCCTGGGAGCTGTTAGGCACCCAGGAAATCCTACTGTGGGAGACTGTATTCTTGTGGACTGTATTATCGTCCAGCACCCGTTAGGTCCCCTGCCTGAGTGGGAGGGGTGTGCGTCCCCACCCCACTGATGTTGGGTTTGGCTATGTGACAGGCTTGGGCTAATGGAGTACGAGTAAACTCAGTGAATGCTGCATCCCAACAGAGGCATCAAATGTCCCTGGCCTCTTGTGATCCTGTCCTCCAATATGAGATGAACGTGCCTCAGGCAGCTGCTGCCCTTTTGCCCTTTTCCTGGGTCTTCGAGAGCCCAGTGAAGCAGACATGAGCCCAACTCCCGGCCTGGACCGGGCCCATCTGGATCTAGGCAAGCCCTGTAGAGCCCCACAGAGCCAGGCTCACCTCTGAACATGAGAAGAAACTATATGTTGTCAGCGCTAAGATTTGGGGATTGCTTGTTACGTAGCATTATCACAACAAAGCCTGACTAACACATTATATAAAGTGAAGTCAGTACTAACAATGTGCCAGGTATTGTTCTAAGGGCTTTATACAGAGTACCCATCTAATCCTTATAGCATTACTTGGGGTGCTATTACAATTATCCCCACTCAAGAAATTGGGGAACTTAGGCACGAGTTATCCCCAGGGTCACATAGCTAGTAAGTGGGAGCACAGGAATTCCAAACTAGCAATCCAACTCCAGAGTCTGCGTGGCATAACCCCTCCACCATAGTGCCTCCTGTAATAAGCCGATGAATTAATAAATTAATCTATCTATTGGTCAGCCTGGGGCTTTGCCCTGAACCCCATTTCCCAGCTCAGTGACAGGGTCTTGCCTCCTGAAACCAGAGTTTCTGAATAACCCCACTGGACTGTCAAGAAGAGATTCTATGCCTAGGTTCTCAGATCTCATGATTGGAAACTCCAGTGCCAACTGCACCCAACGTTACCCCTGAATTTCCAGAATGAGTCCCTAGAACTGCCCCGTTTCCATTGCATCGGGTCCACCTACTACCCAGCCAGAGGCTATATTAGTCAGGGTTCTCCAGCAGAACCAATAGGATGTATACATGTATGCAAAGAGACTTGTTATAAGGAACTGGTTCTTGTAATTATGGAGGCTGAAAAGCCCTCTGGTCTGCAGTCAGCAAGCTAGAGACAGGCATGAGACCCAATTAGCACACAATATTCAATCCGATGGGCAGTATTTAAAAGAACTGAATTAGCAGTGTAATTGACCACCCCGGGAAATGACACAAATTTCTCATTGGTCAGCTAAATGATAAATCCGAATGACCAGTCTTTAATCTGATTCACAATGAATATTGCTGATAGAAATCATCAATAAATAACAAAACCGGGGATCGCACAATTAAATGGTAAATTGCTAAAAAAATAACTCCCTCCCCCCCCCCCCCCGACAGAAAACACAGTGGCAGGAGACATGGATAAAATTTGATACGGAGAAAAGAAGCTGGTCAATAAATCACATCTTCACTGTGAAGGTTTCTAAGAAAATAGTCAATTCAATAAAAATAAATTTAGCCAGATTAAAACAAGAAAATGGAAAGTCATGCTGTAAATGGCTTCCTCGCACCAAAGAGAAAAATGATCAATGAATTTAATCTGTTCAGTGCATTTTACTCTAGCAAGCACTTGCTAGGGGAAAATTTGTCGATGTGGATAGACTTACGGCTAAAGTGTTTGTTTCCAGGGGCGCCTGGGTGGCTCAGTCGGTTAAGCCTCTGACTTGGGCTCAGGTCATGATCTCACGGTTCATGGGTTTGAGCCCTGTGTCCAGCTCTGTGCTGACAGCTTAGAGCCTGGAGCCTGCTTCGGATTCTGTGTCTCCCTCTCCCTCTGCCCCTCCCCCTGCCCATGCTCTGTCTCCCTCTCTGTCTCTCTCTGTCTCTCTTTCTCTCTCAAAAATCAATACGCATTAAAAAATTATAAGGAGATAAATAAAATGTTTGTTTCCAAGGGACAAAATATCTACTCACCTTTGCTCTTTTGCAAATGCTCTTTCTTCCTGCATTGCTTTTCCCCACCCCTTTCAGCTGCTCTCCTGTCACAAGCCTTTCAAAGGCTCCTCTAAGGACTACCTTAGCTACAAGGTATTTCCTGCTGTTCCACCCGGACGGGAACTCACGCTCTTCAATTCTCTCACTCTCTTGTGGCCCAGAGGATGGCCTCTCAACCTGTGTCACACTTATCGGACTTCATCCTCCCTTCTCCCCCCACCACCGCTCCCCCCCACCCCGCCGGGGCTCTACCCAGCCCGCATCCAGCCCCCCTGGCAATCATGGGGCCCAGCTCCCAACCCCAGCACCCAGCAGCTAATGAGCCAATTACAGAGGAATGCCCGGGGGCGGAAGTGATCACTTGGGCAGCCATGTGAGTTCATGTCCACGAGCCACCTTTCCTACAGAGGTCTGCCTCTTAGATGGGCAGTAAAGTCACTGATCTTCCATGAAAAGGCCCCTGAACTGTGACAGCGGGTGGGGTAGATGTTGCTGGGCACTCAGGATCCATCTCAGAGGCTGGAACTCCGGCCTCCAATGTAACACTAGTTCCACTGAGGAGCCTGGTCACCCCCATTCGTGTTATTCCTCTCCACCCCGTGCCTCTGGGTGAACCAGCCCCTATGCTCGTTAGAACCCCCGGCCAGGCTCACTGGAGAAAGGCATGGCTGGGGGGTGGGGGGGAGATGGGAATGGTCTGGGAACAACCACAGGTGACAATGTTGGGGTCTGGAGAATGATCTTAATAACTTCAGACAGTTGTCATAGCTGTTCAAGAAAAAGATAGGGATTGATTGATGTCTCTGGATGGGATATCTTGGGGTCCTCCCCTGGCCCCCGGTACTCAGGCCTAAGGGAGCATGAGCCGCGTGGCCACGAGAGTGTTTAGTGGGGGAGAGTACTGCCCAGGTCTGAATCTCAGGTCCACCATATTTGCTGTGTGACCTTGGACAAGTCACTGGACCTCTCCATTCCTCGATTTTGTCATTTATAAAGTGGTGGTGTTCACTGTACCCACCTCCTGGCTCTTTGTAGACATTAAATGAGTTAATGTTTATAAAATGTTTAGGATGTAGCAAGCATCCAGTGAACTGTTATCTGGAGCCTCCCCCCAGGGTGCTCTTTGGCGCCCACGAGGTCCTCTGAGGGCACAGAGCACGAGCATGCCTGCCCTTGAGGGGGGGACGTGCCTGGGAACCGGGGCCCTGCGCTCCGACCAGACCAACCAGAGCAACGCGTCCCTCACCACATTCTGGATTGTGAACCTTTCCCTGTTGTCTGGCGGATCAGGACCCAAGCTTTCGTCCCTCCTGCTTGTTTGCAAAGGCATTTCCTGAGGGTCCCTCAACTCAGCCATCACAAAAATTCTTCCCACTCTCAGGGAGAAAACTTGGACACATGCTGAGTCCCAAGACCAAGGGAAGCAAAACAAAAGAGCTCTTACAAACTGAAAGTGACTTGAAATAGAAGGGGCGTTGGTGAGGGGCCAGAGGGGTCTCTGAACCCTCCAACAGGAGAACCCGGGACTGCAGAGAACCATTCTCCTCGGGGTTCTAGCCTGGGCTTTGGGTGGTGGTGACCCAAGTTCTCGACCGCACCTCCAGCAGGGACAGTGAAGGATCGTCACAGCCTCAGGCTGCATGCAGACTGAAGCTCACGCCCAGAAGCCCCTTGGCACAGTGCCTGGTGCAAATCCAGCACTCAGACCGTCTTGGGGGTGGAGGTCCCAGACCCAGACCTCTGGTCCTCATCCCCACACCCACCCGGACGGCCCTATGCACCTTCGCATGCGTCCAGCGCCGAATCCAATAGCCTCATCGCCCCTCACCACCCCCGCCACCAGATTCCCTTCCTCCCAGACCCCTGAGGGCTCCACAGGCCATGGTATCGGGTCACGGAAGCAGAGACTGTGATGCTAACCCACCTTTAATTCCGGCACAGAATAGGCAATCCATACGTCTCAGAGCTTGTAGGGTTTGTTTTGTTAGGTTTGCGATTTATTATCATCCCATTCTTACCATGTGGGGTAGGGGCCAGCCAGACAGAGCCGGGCGTGAACAGTGGGGGCCTCTTAGCTGTGTGACCCGGGGCGAGGAGCAGGACCTCTCTGAACCTCCGCATCTTCAGCTGTGCAGTGGGAAGGAGCTGACCTACTCACAAGCGGGATGAGGCCCCTCTGTACAAATCCTCCCATGGCATCTGGTAAGAAGTAACTTCTGGTAAATGAGGCTTTTTTTTTTTTTTTTTTTTTTTTTTTTTTACATTCATAACGACCCTGAGATGTAAGCATGATGGTTGTCATTATTTGAGATGAGGAAACCAAACTCAGATGTCAAATCATTTACTTAAAATCCCACACCTGGGACTTGAACCCAACTCTCCCACTTCCCAGTCTGCTGCTCATTCTTTGTTGCCCGAAATGTCCCAATGATTCTACCAGAGTGGGGGAGGGGGCCGGGGAGGGGACAGGAAGTTGCTGACATTCTTTATTTCCTTGTTGTAGCGGCCTCCCTCCCTGCAGGAGGAGATTTCAGTATTGAAGACCCAGCCCCTTTGAGTTTGTCCTCAACTCATTTTTAAAGTCCTCTTTTCTTCTTTGCCCACGGCTTCCTGCCACTTTGCTCAGAAAAGTCTGCTGTCTTCCATGAAATACCAAAACAAACAGAAAAACAAGCCTTTGAACTGCTGTTTCGCCCCCTCCTGAGAGCTAACTTTGTCAGTTGTAAATTACCATTCTCCACACTTCTTTTGATCAGAATTAATCAGGGTCCAGAAACCCCCTGGGCATCTGTATTTAATCCACAAACAAGTCAACAATGTTCCATCCTAACAGGGGATATTGTAGGAAAAGAATAAATCTCAACTTATTTGGCGTGGAAAGAACAGTTGGCCGTGAACTTTTTTGCACTCTTGATTTCCTTCGGAGAAAGATTTTTCCCGGACAGGGAGTGTCCTCTGTCCCCCACGGAAGGAGCACACAGGCTGCGGAAGGAGCACTGATCCAGGGCTTGGAGACCTGGATTCTAGATCAGGGTCTAGTTCCTATGACCTTGCTGGGCTTCTTAGACAAGTGCCTCAACCTCTCTGGGCCTCAATTTCCACATGGGCACAAGGAAGGAGGTGAACAAAATGAGTGCTGAAGCCTCCAGCCAGCTTTCAAATTTGCTTAAAGAACATTAAAAATTGCTAAACAAAAGAAATGATAGTGGCCATTTCTGTTCAGAAAACAACGTTCTCCGGGTCTCCCTGGGCCCAGCATTGTTTTAATATCCCACAAATGGGACACATGGGTCCCCAGGCCCCAAACTGGGAAACGTCAAAATGGCATCTCCCCAACAGTGCCCAAGCAAAAGTCTGGTGACTCTGCCCCCACTTGTGAGCGGGGATGCTCCTGGTTCCTTTGAGTCCTTCCCCAAAGTGGCCTAGAGCCCCTGGGAGGGTCCCATATGAGCTCAGGAACATTCTCTTCTTAGCTCTCCCCTGGTCTCAACCATTCCTCTCCTCATCAAGCTTGACATTGTTGCCCTGTTTCTTCCTGTCTTAGGTGTGGCCAAGTTTGATTTACTGTTGGTCTACTCCATCCGTGTCCCAGATCTTGGCCCCTGAACTCCTGGTTTCTGCACTACCCTAAACATGGAGCGTAGGACTCCTGCCTGGACAAGGAGAGGCCCGGCCCTGTGCTCTCTGGTCTTGCAGATACAATCACAGAGCTGAGAGTTTTCAAATTCTCACTGTGTGCATGGCCCTCCATTCTGCGTGCATCATATCACATAACCCTGCCAGTGAACTACAAGGTAAGTCCCATTATTATTCTCTTTTTAATATGCCACAAAGAAAGAAAAAGAGAAAGAAAGAAAGAAAGAAAGAAAGAAAGAAAGAAAGAAAGAAGAAAGAAAGAGAAAGGAAGAAGAAGGAAGAAGAAAGAAAGAGAAAGAAAGAAAAAGAAAGAAAGAGAAAGAAAGAAAAAGAGAAAGAAAGAGAAAGAAAGAAGGAGAAAGAAAGAGAAAGGAAGAAAGAAGGAAGAAGAAAGAAAGAAAGAAAGAAAGAAAGAAAGAAAGAAAGAAAGAAAGAAAGAAAGAAAGAAACCCTTGGCACGTAGCTTAATCTCCTTACTTCTAGCTCTCATGAACTAACAGGTTAGTGAGTCAGAATTTGAATGGGGCTGATGATTTTAAAATATGTCCACAAGGCATCAGAATAAACCCCTGGGACTTAATGGATGTACATAGCGAGGTATAGAAATATATATGTAGATACTTCTGGATATGTGAATATACACAGATGAATATATGTGTGCGTCTATCTACCCAGATCTATTTCCCAGCTCTGTCCTTTGAGGGGGCCTGGAAACAAACGACCTGAGTAGCAATAACACCCTAGTGCCCAGATCTTGATTTCTAAATACCATTCTCTGCTAAAAGAAACCAAAACTCCTCGAAGAAACGGCTGATTCCAGAGCTCACACGGGAAATACACAAGATGAGTCTGGAGTGTCTTGGGCCAAAAAAAAAAAAAAAAAAAGCAAAGTGTCCAAAGAATAATGACAGCATATCAAAAGGACACAGACGCCAACTCAAAAGTGCTCCCACTTGGCCAAATCTGAGACAATGTCAACCTCACAATAAATGTGGAGAGGAAAGGATTATAACCCATTATAAAAACTAGGAACTCAAGAGTCTACACAGGTATAAATTAAAAAAATAATAATAAATGCCCTGCCTTACAGTAAAAAACCAGCAATAAAACAATGATGGAATTTTTTAAGTTTCTTTATTTATTTTTGAGAGAGAGCGTGAGCAGGGGAGGGGCGCAGAGAGAGAGAGAGAGAATATCCCGAGCAGGCTCTGTGCCGTCTGCACAGAGTCCGATGTGGGGCTCAGACTCGTGAAACCGTGAGATCATGACCTGAGCGGAAACCGAGAGTCGGATGCTTCACTGACTAAGCCACCCAGGCGCCCCAGTGATGGAATTTTTTTTAAACACGCCGTCTGGCCAGCACAATAATAATTGATTCGGGGAAGGGTGATTAGTAGATGCCAAAACCAAGGGGTGAAAGTTTGAGGAAGAATCCTGGGGTGTTTTTGGAACCTCGAAGTATCTCTCCGGAGGACGCCTATCAAGTATCTTCATTACAAGTACCAAGTAACCTTAGTAACTTTGTAGGGGGCTCTGCCAGAGCCCCGCGATCAAGACTGACATCGCCAGTAATGGGCATCGATGGCGTGTGCCCCCGACGCGACGCTCTGAGAGGGTCACAGCCTTGCCTCTGTGGCGTCCCTGCCCAGAGCGCACGTCAGAATCTACGCAGCAGGAAACGCGGCCTCCTGGAGGCCCTTTGCTAGTTACAAAAGAGCGTCCGGGGGTGCCGTACTTCCTCCCACTTCCTGTGGGGACGTGCAGGCCTTTGACCAGCCCCCAACGCGAGGACCAGCACCCCGCAATGGGCAATACCACCGGGACTTGCTGCGTAAGCACCTAGCTACTTAGCGGAAGCACCGAAGACCGGCCTGCGCGTGCGCGCTCGCGCTTGCGCGCCTCCGAGGCGGAAACAGACACGTACTGAGCACCGACTCCACCCCAGACGCTATTCTAGGCCAAGAGGACGGTGCGGCCAAGACAGAATGGATCTCAGCTCTTGTGGCCTTCGCTTCTAGGATGATGTAGCTTTCCACGAGCTGGGAACCTCCAAGTCCACTCAGAATGTATCGAGCCGTGGAGTTCTTTGAACAAGGAGAAAGAAGAGGAAAAAGAAGGAAACAAACAACTTCGGTATCATGCACTCTCATTTCATCCCGACCCAAACCCCTGGGCCTAATGTACCCATTCCTCAGATAAAGAAACTGACGCTACGAGAGGGGGCCGAATGCAGACAACTAATAAATGTAGGAACTACAGTCTGAACTCGGTTCTGCGGAGCCTCAAGCCTGGGCAGTGTAACTCTGTGGGTCCGGTGCAGGCACCTGGAGTCCGCCAGCCTGGGTCAGGGCCTCTCAGGGCCGGATAATTGTTTGTGGCCGAGGCTGTGCGTGCACCGTAAGCTGTTGAGCCGTGACCCCTACCCGCGAGAAGGCAGGAGCACCCCACAGGCAGGTATGACACCCAGAAGTGTCTCCCGACATGGCCAAGTGTCCCCTGGGAAACAAAGTCACCCCGGCCGAGAGCCACTGGCCCGGGTTTAAATACTGACCCCGCAACTTAGTGGTCGCGTGACCTTGGATGAGCAACGTCACCTGTCTGTGCCTCAGTGTCCTCACCGGGAAGATGGACGGAAAACAGCACGTGAGGTTAGCGTGAGGACCAGATTCAGGAAAGCGCTTGGCCGTCCACTTAAGGGCTCAGGACGCGGCTCTTTCTCCGGCTGCCCTCTGCCACCTCCCCTCTCCAAACGCAAAGCAGTGTTCAGAGCAGGTGCGCGGTGGAGGCTGGCTTACGGGTGGATATAGGACAGTGTCCGGTAACCAGCTAGTAGCAAATGGGCGAGGAGTCGTCCGATCCCGGCGTTAGCGCCTCTGCAGACTGGGGACGCCCTGACAGCCCTTCTCACCACCGCAGCGAACACGAAAGCCTCCGTGGCCAGACTGCCTAAGGTCAAGTGCAGCTCAGCCAGTCAGGGGCTGTGTGACCCTGGGCTCGTTATTCAGCTTCCTGATGCCTTCCTTTCCTCGCCTGTAAAATGGGGGTGATGAAGGTCCTGCCCCGCCGGGGGGTGAGCGTGAATTAGCACGTGCGTGGTGCCCAGCGCAGGACGCACCCCCGTAGCGCCTGCTGTCGTCGCCTATTCCCGTTCTCGACGGGAACCACCCACAGGGCTCCAGCCGCACTGACCTCCTCGCTCTTCTCCCGGCTGCCGTGCGTGGCCCCGTTTCCAGACGTCCCTCTGCCAGGAGCACCCTTCGGCCTAGACCTTAGCCTCGCCCCGACCCTTCTTCTTCGCCTGGGCCTCTCTGCATTGGGCCTCTCCTTTTTTTTTTTTTTTTTTTTTTTAGAGAGGGCGAGGGCGAGCCGGGGAGGGGAGCAGAGGGAGAGAGGATCCCAACCAGGCTCCATGCGGAGCCCAACGTGGGGCGGAGTCCGATGTGGGGCTCAGTTCCACTGTGTCCCTCCTACTGAAACACAAGTTCAAGACACCAGAGCGTTTGATCGGTGACTGGATTCCCAGGACAGTGCCCAGCACACAGTAGGTGGAAATAATCACAAGAAATGATTCGAGACACTTTGCAGAAGGGACTTTCAAAGTCCCCACATAACCCATTTTTCCTAACACACAAATGGTTTGAACTGGGACATAGAATGTTTGCCCCATGCGCGCACACACACACACACACACACACACACAAACTTGCTTGCAACAACGGTTCCTTTCAAATAGATTAGCTACCCTTTAGAGACTTCCAGACCAATAAGGGTCTCTCAAACTGCGTTCCCCGCCACTGTGGTCTCCAGAGAGCAGGGAGTAAGGAATTGAGCCAAACGAGGACTCACAAGGTCAAAGACATCGGGAAGCAGGGCCGAATTCTCTCCTGCTTGGGGATCCACGCTGCACAGAAAAGCCCTAAGAAGCCTTGTAGAGGAAACAGATACTGTAGCCGGGTTTTCTGAGCTTACTTCACCCGAGACCCCGTCCATGACATCTGCATCCTGGAAAACAATTTGGGAAACAGTGTGCTAGCATAGGGGTTTCAACTTACAGAAAGTACGGCCCAGAGAGGTTACTTGCCTCACCCAAGGTCACACAGCCACCTTCCGAATCCGAGAGCAGGGCACTTCCCGTGGCCCCCAGTGTTTCCCTAATGGTGCACGTAGCCTTCAGTTCACACGAGGTCAAAAATTGAACACAGACTGCAGATTCTGAATCCAGTTTGACTCAATCATACATGCAAATTAAGGTACCAAAGTGGACTTGGTTTCAATCTCACCATTCCAGAAGTGTTCATTCAACAAATATTTATGAAGCATCATGTGCCAAGCACTGCACCTCGTGCAGCAAACAAGACGTGGTTGGGTTCAGCAGACCGGCAATAAAATTATCCCTAAAGAGACCAAAATGGATTGAACTGTCCTTGATAAGCCTGCTTCAATGTAGGGGCTTGTAAGAAATTACACATTCAGATTTCATTTGCTTCCATGAACAATGCTCGCCTTTCGATCTAGCGGTACGAACAGGCTCTCAACTGGAATGCTTCTGGAATAAAACGCTCCCCTTTTCTGTGCAGGCTGCAGAGAGGAACAAAAAGACTGGGATGCGTTGGGCTCTTTTTTGTTGTGGAATACTTCAGCCAATAGATTTTCCCACTTCAAATTCATTCAGATATCATCCCTAGCTCCTACATTTTCGTGGAAACGCGTGCCCTCATTTCCCATCGTCTACAAGTGAAAATGTCTATTTAAAACAGAGGTTTGTTTTTTAAAGCATGTCCGCTCACACATTTCAAAGCCTTCCAGAAATGCTGATCAAGAGCCACGTAACTCTAAAACCCTGTAGGTTTGAGATAAAAAGATAAAAAAAGATAAAGCTATTATTCTGCGTGATCTTTTCAATGAACTGATATGCTAGAACTGATATGCTAGAACTATCTGCCTAGGAACTGGGAGAATTATTTCATGTTATTTTTAAAAAGATTCCAAATGAGAAAACACTATTAGAATTTCAGGCTGAAGAAGTCCCTATCTGATGCCGTGGTACTGAAGCCAGCTTTCAGCACAGACGTGAAAAGTGTGTATCTAAAAAAAGAAAGAAAGAAAGAGAGAAAGAAAGAAGAAAGAAAGAAAAACCTGAGGAATTGGAAGCTCTTCAATTGGAAGCAATTGGAATTGCTCCTGTGTGTACCTTTAAGGCCAACCTGTCTGCTAAGAAAATAAATGTGTGCTTCCAGACCAAGCCCAAACCTTCCCTGCTTGTAAAGATGCTCTCGTGGCTTCTCCAGGAGCGATCCTAAACTCCAGTTTAGGCAAAGCAAAGATAATCACCCCACAATCCACATAATTTGTGTTTATTAGACACCAGAACAAATCGGAAAGAGTTCCCCAGCTGTGGTGAAGACACACACGGAGGACAGAAACTGCATAAACACAGGGCTACAGGAAGCAAGATACAGGAATGTCACCCGCACCCCCCTCAACACTGCACACACATAGAACCTGTTGTCTAAAACCCCACCAGACAAAAACAAGTCACTGAACAGTTCATTTGTGTAAAAGGGAGGGCGAGTATATTTTTTAAAGATCAACTGCGACTTTTTTGTTTGTTTTTTAAAGAACCAAACACCACCTTCTCTTCTCTAACTGGACCCCCCCCCCCCCCATCCGTTTCTGCTAGGCTGCAGTATATATTCCAAACCTTCTGCCAATTCTTACACCAACAAATCAGTCTGGTGACGTTTCTAAGCACATGGGCTCCTACACAGACACAGAAAATGTGATGAACTGAGCAGCACTGGACGTGTGTGTGTATGTATTCTGCATGCTTGTTAATGTCTGTGCCATTATATAGATCCAGAAGGGGCCTTTCTCGGGCACTCTACTGGAATCCGTTCGGGGTGAAGGGCGTTATTTTGCCTAAAGAAACGTCTCCCTCGCAGTCCAGCTCCCACACAGACTCAGCAGCAGGGTCACCATCCGGGGACGTCTGAGAGATCTGGGACATTCGATCGAAAGGGCTCTCCTCCTCCTTGTCCCCCTCCCCGTCCCCCGGGGACACGGCATTGGGGATCATATGGATGTAGGCAGCTGCGATCTCCTTGTGGAAGACGGTGTCCTGATTGTAGGAGATGAGTTCGTTGCTGATGTTCACCGTCTCCACCTGGGTGCGGGAGCACAGGTGACTGCACCCCAGCAGCTGCGCAAACACCTGCCGGAAGTCAGCGTTGAAGGCGTAGATGACCGGGTTGAGGGAGGAGTTGGCCCAGCCGAACCAGACGAAGACGTCGAAGGTGGTCTCGCTGACGCAGGGGAAGCCGGCCCCAGGACCCTCGCGGCGGCCGCTGCAGAAGGGGACCGTGCAGTTAAGGATGAAGAAGGGCAGCCAGCAGCACACGAAGACCCCCATGATCACCGACAGCGTCTTGAGGACTTTGGTCTCCTTCTTGATGGACGCCCGCAGGCTGGGGTCGGGCGCACAGGCTGCGCGGCCGCGGCAGCTCTGCGCGCGCTCGGCGGCCCTCTCCAGCGAGGAGATCCTGCGGATCTGCACCTGGGCGATGCGGTAGATGCGCGTGTAGGTCACGATCATGATGGCCACGGGGATGTAGAAGCTGATGAGCGAAGAGGAGATGGCGTAAGTTCGGTTCAGGCTGGAGTCGCAGTTTTCCGCCCTCGCCTCTGGCTCCCCTGCCTCCCCCCAGGGCGTCCCGTTGGCCGGGCCGGATGGCGGTGGCGCCTCGCCCCAGGAGCCTGCCTTGTCCCTGTGCCAGTGGAGTTGAACTGGGATGAAGGAGATGAGGATGGACAAGGCCCAGGCCAGGCCGACCATGATCAAAGCCACGCGCTGGGTCATCTTGCGCTCATAGCGGAAGGGCCTGGAGATGGCCCAGTAGCGGTCCACGCTGATGACGCACAGGTTCAGGATGGACGCGGTGGAACACATGATGTCAAAGGCCACCCAGACGTCGCAGAAGGCCCCAAAGGGCCAGTAACCGGCCACCTCGGCGACCGCCTTCCAGGGCATGACCAGCAGCGCCACGAAGAGGTCGGACACAGCCAGGGACACGATGAAGACGTTGGTCATCTTGGCGCGCAGGTGGCGGCTGCGCACGATGGCCGCGCACACCAGCACGTTGCCCAGCAGGGTCCAGACGATGAGCAGGGTCAGGAGGCCGGCGGTGACCACCTGCGCTGCCCCCAGGGGCGCCGCCCCCTCCGAGCCCCCCACGGAGCCCCGCTGCGCCAGCTGCTGCCGCCTGAAGCGCGCCCGGGACGCGGTGCGGTTGCTCCCCGGCGGCAGCATGTCGGGCTCGGCGGCGGGGGCGGGCTGCGCGCGGTCCCAACTTCAGCCTTGCGTCCCCCGGGTGACCCCATCGGGCACCCGGGGGCTGAGGAATCCCCGAGCCCCGGGGCGGGGGACGCTCACCGTGCGCTGCGCCGGCGCCCGAAGTGCGCGGGGACCCCTCTCGCTTCCTCCAGCGCCTCCGGGTCGGCGGCCGCGTCGCGCCCCTCCGGCGCGGGCGCCGGGGGCAGGTGGCGGCCGGTGCGCGCCGGGCGGCGGCGGCGGCCGCGGCCGTGTCTGGTTCGCCGCCGGAGGAGCGAAGAGCCGGCCGGCACCGAGGGGGCGGGGGCCGCAGGCGGCCGGCGGCGGCTGGCACCGCCGCGCTGCCTCCGTCCCTCGCTGCACCCCGGGCCCGCGCCCCCGCGCCTCCGCGCTCCCCGGGCTCCCGCGCCGCCGCCCCACCTGTGCCGCGGCGCGCTCACTCTCCGCGCTCCGCCGCCCGAGCCTGGGGGGCGAACCCGCAGGTGCCAGAGGCGCTCCGGGGCCCGGCCGTCGCCCGGGCCGGGGAGAACGCGCCCCGGGAAGACCAAGAGGCCCCCCGGCCCAGCCCTGGTGTCCTGGCCTCATCCGCGTTTGGGGAACGGGGGAGGTGGGGTGAGGGTGGGGGCAATCGCTGACTTCCAGACTGGGAGAGTTTGGAAGGTAGACAGCAGCCTGGGATTTCACAGACCTGAGACGCCTTCGGGACTTCATTTCTGGCTGTGTGACTTTGAGCCTTCGACTCAGCTTCACGGGGCCTTGGTTGCCTCATCCACAAAATGGGCTCGTGATTCTTGCTCCTGCGGGGGGGGGGAGGGGGGTAAGGTTCAGTGAAACCAGCCATCTAGGAAAAGCGGGCGGGAGGACTATCTCCGAGGACCCGGGGTTCTCCTGAACCCCCCACCCCCCACCCACAACGTGGATTCTGAAATTGGGACTTCACCTGACCTCTTGGGAGAGGCTTCCCCTCCCCCCTCCCCCATCACCCCCAATCTTTAAGCGCTTCTTTCTTGGGGAAGAATTTTGGATGAACCCAGAAGACAGGGAGGAGGAGGGGAGACTCCAGGCAGCTGGGAGCCTCCTCCCTGCTGGCCGCTTTAAGTCTTCCTCTTTTACAACCTTGAGAAAAATGGACTAATAGCTCGGTGCTTGACCGAAGTGGACCCTGAGGCTTGAATTGTTGGCCCCCAATCCAAAGTTTTGAAAAGAATGGCAGGAAACACTGCAGAGGAGAACAGCGCTCCTGGCTCTTAACCCCTCTCCCCTCAAGCAGACAAGTTCCGTGGCCGAAGGGCCAAGTCTCGGCCTGTGCTAAACTCAGCTGAAAGCGGCAGGGAGAGACTGTGATGAGGCGGCCGAGGCGGCCGCGGGCGGCACAGTGTCCATCTGAGACCCCCTGGCCCGCTGACCCTGCCCTGAGGTCTAGAAGCAGGGTCTGGAGTCTCTGTCGTCCCCTCCTTAATCTCCCTCTGCGCTCAGCCCCACCTGCCGCGTTCCCCCGGCGGCCATCTGCGTGCCGGACGCAACACCTGCGAGCGTCCCAGCTTCTCACACTCAGCCCCACGCAGCCTCTTGTCCCTCACATCTCTCCCCTCGGTGCTTTCTGCTGCTGGAGGTGGCAAGACCATCTGTCCGTCCCCTCGGAGCTGGTCTGCTCCTCTCTCCACTGATGCCCTGTCCAGGACCGCGTCTTCCCCACCCGTTCGACGGCGACACAAGGCTAGGCTCCAGGCCCTGCCCTGATCCTCTGGCCACCCTCCTCTCAATGGCAGGCAGAGTGACCTTTCTCAGACGGAGCTACGCCCCGGTCACCCCCCCAGGGGGAAAACCCTCAGTAGCCCCCTGCGATCCCCCATCCTTGGACGGTCCCGTAAGGTCCGCGAAGTCTTTCATTCGTCTTGCCCTTTGCTCCTGAATCTTCTGCGGCCGCACCTCCTCCACCGACAGCCCAGATTCGAGCCTCCACCACGACAACACAGAAGCAAGCAAACAAAAAAGGCACGAGTTGCGACTTCCCTCGCGGGTCTCAGGGTCGTGCCTCACCCTGGAACGGCCTCCCTCCTTGTCGTCCTGGAGAACACCAGCTCACGACGTCAGAAGAGAGCGTGGCCTTCGGCGACCGGTTTGAATTTGAATTCCTTGTACAGTGAAACCTTGGTGTGCGAGCATCATTCGTTCCAGAAACATGCTTGTCATCCAGAGCACTTGCACATCAAAGCGCATTTCAGGAACCATTGGCTCACGATCGTGTGACGTTCGGCCTCGTGTTCGGAGCGCTCGATCCCGTCCTCTCACATCCCACCCCACCCGTGCGCAGCCCCCCTCGGGGAAGCCTGGCCGGCTTCAGGGAGGAGGAAGGGCCCCGTGTCCAGCAGAGCCCGTGTTAGCTCGTACTGCACCAGTTCGAGGCTGTAGCGTTACTCTCCCTTTACGTGCCTGTTTGCCTCTCTGGACCCTGAACTTCTGAGCTCAAGGAAGCGTGTCTTCTTCACGTCTGACCTCCCCAGACCGGCACAGTGGGTGCGTGCTTGGCCAGTCTTTAGTGGTGGAAGAGTGGCAAAAGGGAGGCTCCGTGCCCAACGCTGGGACAGCAGTGGACAGACAGGTCCCCAGCAGGGGCGCACACACGCTCGCCACATGAGTTCGCATTGGTCTCCGGATAGTTCTGAGTCCCGGAAGTCCGTCTGCCCATTCATTCATTCAACAAGCCTCGGCTGAGGACTTCAGCGTGCGGAGGGGAAAGGGGGGGTATGCGAGCCACAGCCAGGCGCGAAGACACTGAGCGCCTCTGGACTGAGCATGTGGCTGTGTTCCGCCAGACCCCTGGGTCAGCTTATGATGTGGCAGTTATGTCACTGGAGGAGGGGGGAGGGGAAGGGAGGGAGAGAGAGA
Source organism: Neofelis nebulosa (assembly GCF_028018385.1). Taxonomy (NCBI): domain Eukaryota; kingdom Metazoa; phylum Chordata; class Mammalia; order Carnivora; family Felidae; genus Neofelis; species Neofelis nebulosa. The sequence goes on from NC_080784.1 coordinate 200,708,507, forward strand.
CAAAGAGGGAGGGGAGAAGGAGAGAAGGATGGAGGAGGAGGAGAGGAAGAGAAAAAAGAGACAGGGTGTCCTCTCTTCTGTGTGGTGAGCTGGAGGGTGAATGGCATCCACCAGCGTGCCGAGTGGAAGGACATTCCTAACAGAAGGAACGACAAGTGCGAAGGCAGAGGCACGGAGCCTCATGTGCAAAAGGGGAGATTTTCCAGAACTCTAAGGCTAGGCTTTCCCTCCATTATCCAAAAAGCCATGTCTCTCGTCATTTTGGGAAACAAGAATTTTCTATCAGTAAGACGCTCGTCTGCGTGCAAAGTGACAGCACCCAGCCTGGTTGGCTATAGCGTGTCTCTCCTGTCTTCGCCAGGGGGGCTCCGGGGGTCATTTGTCTACTAGGGACGATGGTTTCTGGCGAGCAGTGACTGTCCTCTCTCACCCCCGCTCTTTCCCACATTTCCCAAAAGGCTCTCGTTGGCCCGGGAAGCCAACCTCTCAGCATGGACTGTAACCAAGTCGGCGGCTGATAAGCTCCCTGTCTTGTGCCACCCCAGCCAGAGCCCGGCCCCAGAGGAGGGCAGCGAGGCAGGGATCCTCCCCAAAGGTGGCTCCTGCAAAACTGCTAAGAGGATTGGCTGAGAACATTGTAGCACAAAGGGGGTTTTCCTCACGCAGTTGGCAAACATTCTTCCGTTTGAACTCACTGATCCTCTTTCCCCTGAAGACATTGCCACTCGGATTTGCTTCACTGAGACAAATGACAAAACCAATAGGCTGGCAGCCAGGATTCTGCTGCTGCTGCCACAGCCGGTGTCAAGACTCAAGTCTGTTTTACCCCAAGAAAGGTTTGGTCCTTGGCTACGGGACGCACCTGAGCTCCCCCGACGCCGGCCGCATCAGGGTCCTCAGCTTGGCTCCGCGAGGCCCGGGCAGAAAGGTAGTGATGAGTCATCTGCATCCATCCCGTGGCTGGAAAAGTGGCCTCGAGCACATGACTGTTGATGGTGACCTGGAGACCTCCTCTTCAAACCCAAGGGGCAGTCCCCAGGTCTCTGCCCCCTCCCAGCTGAGACACACAGGAAAAATGGAGATGAAGGGCTATCCACAGGACACGGCCACCAACATGAAGGGGCTCTCACCTGCCAAATCTGGGACAATGTGAGCATCAGAATTAATAATGTTAACGATGGATGGGGCGCCTGGGTGGCTCAGTCGGTTAAGCGGCCGACTTCGGCTCAGGTCATGATCTCGCAGTCCGTGAGTTCACGGTTTGTGGGTTCGGCCCCATGTCTGGCTCTGTGCTGACAGCTCGGAGCCTGGAGCCTGTTTCGGATTCTGTGTCTCCCTCTCTCTCTGCCCCTCCTCCGTTCATGCTCTGTCTGTCTCTGTCTCAAAAATAAATAGACATTTAAAAAAAATTTTTTTAAATAATGATAATGATGGATTATAATCTATTTGTTAAAGTGAGAATCTATACTGATAAAAAGATAAAAGGAAGGAAGAGAGAGAGGGAGGGAAAGAGGCAGGAATCTTCCTTATGGGAGAATGCCAATTAATAAATGTCAAAGGAATAACAGAGTTAGAAAATCTCATTTTGCCACCATAATAGTAATAATTGATTTAGACAAGAGTCGTCACCAAGTAGGGGCGTCTGGATGGCTCAGTCGGTTGAGTGTCCGACTCTTGATCTTGGCTCAGGTCATGATCTCATGGTTCATGGGTTCCATGCTGGCAGTGAGGAGCCTGCTTGGGATTCTCTCTCTACTCTCTCTCTCTCTCTCCCTGCCCCCCCCCCCGCTCTCAAAATAAATGAACACTTTAAAAAAAGAAAGAGTCACCACCAAGTAAAAGTTTGGAGAAGAATAGGATATTCGCACGGTCTCCATTCATTTATTGATTACAAAAAGAAAAATATGGTAACTTTATCATTGAGAAATCTGGCAGGCCTGGCCTTACAAGTGAACAGAGTTAACACGACCAGGGATGGGACAGATGGACGCCAGGTGCCCCGTGGTTGGATGCACCGAGGACACAGCATCCGTACCTAGTATCCCTGTCCCCCGAGGAAACATCAGACGGACCCAGAAGAGGCAGCCTCAGCAATTGACCTGAACTCTTCAAAGTACTGATGCCCCAATAGAGACAGAAAGGACAAGAAACTGTTCCAGGTTGAAGGAGACCAGAAACGTGCCAGCTGGATAAGGAGAGAGATCCTTTGGAGAACGCGATGGGGACAGTTGGCAAAATATGCGTGTGGGTTGTATATTAGACAATTATTGGCAGTTAAGCCATTGACAATGGACAATTGTTGACAAGTAGACAGTTGTATGGCATCCATCTTCAGCCTCCTGAATTCACTCACTAGACTCTCCTTGTCCTTAGAGACCACACACAAACGGTTTCAAGTATCAGGCCAAGGGGAGCAGAGTGCCCAGGCTTGGCTGAAAGAAACGAAGGCTCATCACCAAAGACGGGGCACTTTGCCTCCCCAACAAAAATCAGGGCTTTCTTAGCAAAGGATCGTCGCTGGGAAGGCAATTAACACGTGTGCCCTTGTTCATATTTCCGAAGCTCTTGCTGAGGTCAACACTGCAGGGAGGAGGACTGGGTCCCCATCCCCGGGGGCTCAGCCTGTGTGTTCTTGGGTGGTCCCAGTTACTCCTCTGCATGGCTCTCCATCCAGAGCATGGAAACCTCTTCAGAGCTCAGTTAGGAAGAGATGCTGGAAAAGGTGAGTTGATTGGGGCTTTTCCAAATGGAAAAGCATAAATAACTTCCTAACCTGCCCTGGTAAATATCAAATAAATACATGTGTTTTGTATTTTTTGCTTGAACTTTCTGCCATATTAAAACTACCTCCCAGTTCCCATTTTTGCCTCAAAAGATCTTCAAACATCTGTCCATTTGTTTGTTCATTCAACAGGGATGAGGAAGGGGCGCCTGGGTGGCTCAGTCCGTTGAGCGCCCGACTTCGGCTCGGGTCAAGGATCTCACGGTTTGTGAGTTTGAGCCCCATGTCCGGCTCTGTTCTGACAGCTTGGAGCTCAGAGCCTGGAGCCTACTTCAGATTCTGCGTCTCCCTCTCTCTCTGCCCCTCCCCCACTTGTGCTCTGTCTCTGTCTCTGTCTCTCAAAAATAAATAAATGTAAATAAAAAAAAAAACAGGGATGAGGAAGATCTTTGTCTGATGGCAGAGGGGATACAGTTGGGGAACGAAACAGACGTCGCATTGTCCCTTCTTTTTGACGCTTACAGTCACGTGGTTTTAAAAAGAGAGAGAGAGAGGCTTATAGTAAGCGGTCAAATGGTCCAACGTGCAACTGTGTGGTTAACGGCCACAACGAAAGCAAGCTAGATGGTGTCGTGAACGTTCGTAACAGGGACCTCAGACCTGGTCTAGGGGTGGGGGAAGACTTCCCCGAGAAGCTGGTGTTCGGATGGAGATCTGAATGATGAGCTGAATTAATGAAGTGAAAGGAAGAGGGAGCAGCCAGTGCTAAGGCCCCGAGGCAGGAGGGAACACAGCACGTCCAAGGAACTAAAGAAGCTGGCCCGCGTGCTGTCAGCACAGAGGCAAAAGCAAAGCGTGAGCAAAGGCTGGAGAGGCGGGCGGCAAAGACCACACAGGACCCCGGGGCCCAAGGGGAGGATTTGGGTTTTCATCTCAAGCGGCGAGAGGCCATTGGGGGTGTTGTCCAGGGAGGGGTATGAGCACATTTGCCCCTCTCAAGCGCGGCTCTGGCCGCAGTGAGAACGGCAGACTTGTAGGGGCCATGGAGGCCTTGGAGAAATGAGGAGGCCACGTCGGGAGGCCCGGAGGAGATGATGGGGCACCGGAGTGGGGAGGGGCTGGAAGTGGGCAGAAGTGGGTGGAGCCACGAGTTTGGGGAGTGGATGTGACAGGCGTGGCTGCTGCTTGGAGATGAGACCTAAGGGCCGTGCAAAGACAGCCCTGTACTTGGGGCTTGTCAAACAGAGGCTGGTACCTCCGTGGGGGGTGGGGGGTGGGGGGTAGCCAAGGAGAGGGAGGACTAGCTCGAGGACTGAGACTGTGTGGGGCCAGACACCCTCGGGACACGGTGCCTCTGAGACAGGTAAGCAGGCTGCTGGAAACAACCAGCAGGGAACGAAGATACAGACCTGGGCGTCGGCAGCACCTCGACGGTAAGCAAGCCGGGGGGCCCTGAGCTAGACCGCCACGGAGAGCAGAGAGGGCAGCCAAGAGGATGCAGGGCGGCCCCCTGGAGCGGCAACACCACCTGCCCAAGAAGAGGGTGAGGGGCCTGCCCGCAGACCCGGAGGGGTGGCCAGGGACCTGGGATGAGCCCCAGGGGAGCTGCCATCAAAGCCAGGACCCTGTTCACGCGGCTCCCCCCTCCCCGGCCCTCTCCCCTCCTTCTGCAGACGGGGAAGCCGACCGTCCCTCGGAGGGGCGTGATCGGTGCCCCCGCTCACTCAGTTTTTGCCGGGCGCACTGCGACTCCCCCGTTCTCGTGTGCTCGGTCTTCTGCTCCTGCGCGAGGCACAAAAAACAGGGTAAAAGCCCCGTGTGAGTTTCCTGTAGCCGCTGTGACAAACTGCCACACCCTTAGTGGCTTGAAACAACACAACTCTATTAGGGTTCTGGAGGTCAGACGTCCAAAAGGAGTCTCGCTGGACCAAGGTCAGGGTGTCAACAGGGCCATCGGCAGAGATCCGAGGGCAGAATCCCAGCCCCGCTTCTTCCAGCTGCTGGTGGCTGTTGGCACTCCCTGGCCCGTGGCGGCATCACCCGGTCTCTGCCCTCCCTGTAGCCCAATTCCCTCCTGCCTCCCTCTTAGAAGGACCTCTGTGACTATGTTCCCGGCCCTCGCAGACAATCCAGGATGATCTCCCATCACAAGAGCCTCGACTTAACCGCACAGGCAACGTTGCTCTTGCCAAGTAACGTGGCCTATTCACAGGCTCCAGGGATTAGGATGTGGACATCTTTAGGGAGCATTATTTGCCCTCCCGCAGGCTCCCTGGGCCACGTAGAGGACCAGGGATGTGAGAATTTTCTGGAGCAGCACCAAGCCTGTGCAAAGACGGACATCCCGTCTGCCCTCAGCAACAACCCCAGGGGCAGAAACATGAAATCGCTCACGTGGCCCTAACAGAGCTCGCTGCGTGCCAGACTCGCGGGCGTTAACATGCAGCATCTCGGTTCGTTTTCCAGTGACTCTTCAAGGCACAAACTTCCACTGTCACCTCCTGATAGAGGAGAAAACCAGGTGCCGGGGGACGAAAGTAGCTCGTCAGAGAGACCTGAACCTGGCCTCAAGCCTTGTGCCCGCCCCCCCACCCCCACCCCTGATGAAGCACGATTCTTCAGGGACCCGTTGCAGGGGCGGCCCCAGCTCTGCGTGCACCTTCAGGGCCCTTCCCCCAGAAAATCCCACCTTCTCTTGCTGGAATCTTGCCTGCGCCCAAGGAGGCCCCAATTCTAACACCTCATGTGTTTCTGCAGTTCACGGGCGGCCTGTGGCCTTAGCGACCCTCGTGACACATCACCTTATGCCATTGGAGAGGCTGCACCCCTGAGGACAGCGCCCAATCGGGGAAGGCGAACGCTCCCCCACTCCTCCCCGAGCCGCGCTCCTGGTCCGCGAGCCGCCGGGCGCAGCCACCCGCCCTTGCCCTGTGGTTCTGGGTGGCTCAGTCCTGCTCTGCGAGAGGGCCACGCACCCGGCCGCCAGGTGGGGAGGGTGAAGTGCGGCAAGTTGAGGGGAACCGGCGACACCTGTGGTTCCCTGTGGCTCCCTCCAGCACGTGCCCGGAAAAGGTGAAAGCATTCGTGTTAAGGTGATGCATTCACAGGACAACTGTTGGGATGAGGCGGAGACCCTGGAGGAAACTGTGGGAAAGCAGGACTGTGGGCAGGTAGAGAGGAACAGATCAGAGGGGGCGGGGTGGGGGCGGGGTTCCGGGCTAATCCCTCCCACCCACCCACCCCCAACCTGTGCTGCAGACCCCGCCCCTCTCAGGCTCACCCCTCAACCAGCTCCAGGCCCCACCCCCTCCCACAACCACACACAGGCAGGGAAAAGGGCAGACCTCTTGCGCCTTGCTTTCTTAGTAGCTATCACAATCCTTCCAGAACTATCCGGCAGAGACCCCCTTCCCTCTCATCGTCAAGACCAGGGGTCAGCAGACTTTTTCTGTGAAGGGCCAGGTAGTGGGTATTTAAGAGCCATGTCTCTGCAGCATAATCTTTTCGTGTGCGTGTTTTGTTTTCATTTTTGCCTTTTTTTGGTTTTGTTTTTTTTTTTTACCAGCTTTTCAAACTGTAAAAGCCATTCTTAGCTCACAGGTGGTAGTTTGCGGGCTCCTGGCCTAGCACTATTCCCACTGTTCCCACATCCCGCTCTCTACCAATCTCCAGCCAAGGGGGAGCAGGCTCATTATGTTTCGGCTTTGACCGAGCATCCCAAACCAGTGTTCCAGAAACACCCGCCAGAGATACCTAGGCAGCCCTTGCTGTCGTCAGGAAGACAGCTCCCGCCCCCCACATCCGCTGATTCGTCCCTTCCAAGGAGGGGAGCAGAACCCGCCTGTAAGCTTCTTTGGCACCCCCCCCTCCCCCGTCTCCCCCATAGGACAGAGCAGGCCCAAAGCGCCGTCTTGTGCCTTAAAGGCAAAGAGGGGACTGGAGGCGTGTCCCCGAAGCGGGCGGAGAATGTCTGCCAAGGCCTTAAAAACTATTTCTGGAAACACGCCAGTCCTGAGAGCCCGCCGAGCTCCGGGCGCTTCCCCACGCCCTGCAATAGTCTGGATTGTGAGGGCGGCAGCCCTCGTGGTGAGGCCTGAGGGAGAAGGAGGTTAAGCCTCTACCCTCACAAGGCAGACAGCTGTGTCCAGGACGGAGAAGCACACATGGATAAGCAAACGACTAATGGTAATGCGGCCAAGGTGAAGCGTAACGGGCGATGTGTTCAGGCAGATGTCCGGGGCAACCCCCACAGCGGAGGGACCTCTACACATGGCCTGAGGGATGAAAAGAGGCCCATCTGTTTCAAGGAGCCAGAGAAGCCCTCTCCTGAGAGCGAGATTAGCACGTGCAAAGGTCCTGAGGAACAGAGGAGTCTGCAGTGTCCAAGGCAGGACAGCTGTATGTGGCTGCAACAGTGCAGGTGGGGGCACCCGGGGGGGGGGGGGGAGTGGGGGCGGGGGGGGCAGAGGAGGGGACAGGATAAGAAGAAGACAAGTAGCAGAGGCCAGACCGTGAAGATCCCAACAGACCACAGTCAGGAGTTTGTACTTTCTTCTAAAAGCAACAGGAGGGGCACCTGGGTGGCTCGGTGGGTTAAGCGTCCGACTTCGGCTCAGGTCATGATCTCACGGTCCGTGAGTTCGAGCCCCGGGCCAGGCTCTGTGCTGACCGCTCAGAGCCTGGAGCCTGTTTCCAATTCTGCGTCTCCCTCTCTCTCTGCCCCTCCCCTGTTCACGCTCTGTCTCTCTCTGTCTCAAAAATAAATAAACGTTAAAAAAAAATATTTTTTAATAAAAATAAAATAAAATAAAATAAATAAAAGCAACAGGAAACCAATGAAGAGTTTAGGCAGGTGACTTGATTTACATTTTTGAGACAATGAACATTACTATCATTGTTGTGGTGTTTCTTATGTTATTAATGTGGCTGAAACACCGGACCAAAATTATCACCCTTTTTGAGTATTAAAACACTGCCCTCGGGGGACCGGGTGGCTCAGTCAGTTAAGTGTCCGACTTCAGCTCAGGTCACAATCTCATGGTTCATGGGTTTGAGCCCTGCATCGGGCTCTCTGCTGACCGTTCAGAGCCTGGAGCCTGCTTTGGATTCTGTGTCTCCCTCTCTCTCTCTCTCTCTGCCCCTCCCCTGCTTGTGCCCTGTCTCTCGCAGTCTCTCAAAAATAAATACACGTTGGGGCACCCGGGTGGCTCAGTCGGTTGGGCGTCCGACTGTGGCTCGGGTCATGATCTCACCGTTCGTGGGTTCGAGCCCCGCGTCGTGCTCTGTGCTGAAAGCTCAGAGTCTGGAGCCTGCTTCGGATTCTGTGTCTCCTTCTCTCTCTGACCCTCCCTGGCTCACATTCTGTCTGTCTCTCTCTCTCTCAAAAATAAATAAACATTAAAAAAATTTTTTTAATAAATAAACATTTAAAAAATTAAAAAAAAACCAAAACACTGCCCTCGTTCTTTCCCTGTCCTGTCCCTGTGGCCCCAGGGTCTGCCCTTAGGAGCAGCTAATGTTACTGTCATGCCCCATCAGACCTGGTGAAACTGCCCTCTGCACCCACCTCCCCAGCCTCCTCCCTGACCAAGTTCCACCCACTCTATTTGGGGGACTCTCCACACATGGGAACATCCTCCAGCTGCGTTCCTCCAAAGCCTCGTGATGGGGACAAGGATGCCCCACGGACAGCCGGACATGGTGGGGGCAGGTGGAGGGAACACCCCTGTTGAAACTAATTCTCAGCTTCCTTAGGGGAACTCAGAACCCACCCAGCCCTCACCTGGCAACGAGGACAGCCGTCCCTGACACACGCCACAAGAGTCCAAAGTTGTGGACAGGGTACAGACGGGGCATTTTGCACCCCTGCTCTCATTGGGGACCCTGGAGTCTGCTGCTCGCCCACCGGATCGCCCCTCACTTTGACCTAAAAGCACAGGTGAGGACTCAGCGGAAGGGCACCGGCGCCCCCTGGTGGCCGCGCTCTTCCACAGCGGTCCCGCCAGCGGTCTGTTTGCATTCTCTGTCCTTAGCATTTGGCCAACCCTTGACAGATGAAGGGAAATGATGGCTCATTGCTGTTCCAATTTGCATTTCTCTTCCTCTAGCCCTGAGAGCTTGACACTTGTTCATTGAACACTCCGGTTCGTCCTCTGTGGGCTGCCTTGGTATGAAGGTAATACATTTGCTTTGCTGCCTAAGTGGGTCGAGTCGAGACGCTTGGCTACCTGTGGGACAAAGCTGCCTGGCTCAAACAGCCATCCTGATGGCGCGAGCTCTGCTTGTTTAGGAGCAAGAGGCGATCCATCTTTAAGGTCACGTCTCAGAAGCTCTGAGCCCAGCAAGACTGTGCTGGCTTTTTCCTGCTCTGATGGTGCCCCGTGGCCACGCCTGGAGCCCTAATCCCACAGCCCCCGGGCTGTACTGATGTGCTCAGCACCGGGGGAAATGAATGCCAGCCGAAATGAAGTCCTCTGAATAGATCGGCATTCACAGGTATTCATCTCGTGCAGGGTGGTTTATCAACGTGCACAGAGACTCAGCCATGAAAATGCTTGCCACGGTGTCGTTTGTAATAGCAAAAAGAAAGCAAAAGAGGAAGAAAAACAGAAAAGGATCACACCGTCAAATGTCTCTACCTGTCCAACGTCGGGTTCTGACTACATAAGGAATGATACAGCCCTCCATGGAATGTGCTTTGGAGCTACCCAAGGTCACATTGCAGAAGAATACACAATGTCACGGGAGGCTGTTCAGGAGTCTTGACTCGGGGTTCACGGACTCTCGAGGAGGTGCTTCTGGAAGGGACACGGCATCACCTGAGACGCTTCTTGAAGCACCCTGAGCCCCACTCCAGCCCAACAGAACCTGAACTTCTGGCTGGGAAGGCAGGAGTCCTCACAAGCTCTCCAGATGATTCTTACGTATGCTCAAGGGTGAGACGTGATGCCACGGGGAAACGAAAATCGTCCAGAACCACGCAGGTGTATTAAGAGGGGGAAAAAGCTAGTTACATGCAAATTCAGTATACATAAAAGCAATCCCATTCACGTGTGTGTGCCTGTGTGTGCGTGTATGTAGGTGTGTGTGTACTGATAGGTACCGAAAATTAACAGCAATTACCTCTAGAGCACAGTTCCTCATGCTGGGCACTATGAACCTTTGGGTCCAGATAACTCTTTGTGGTGGGGGCCGTGCTGTGCACTGTAGGGTGCCTACCCGCACCCCTGCTCTCTGCCCACCAGACACCTGTCGCACACATAGCAGTAACGATAAGAAGTGTCTCCACGCTTTGCCAAATGTCCCCTTGGGGACAGGATGGCACCAGGTTGAAAACCACCACCCTAAATAGAAGGTATGACAGATCGTCTTTGACTTTGTTTTCGGTCTATCTGCCCGTTGTCTTTAGTTTTTTCCCTAGAACTTAAGGTATTTTCGTCATGTAACAAACAAACAAAAAAAAAATGGTGTTTCTTAACGTGCCATTTGCCCGTGCTATCAAACAAAATACACGCAGATGAAAAGATACTCACGTTAGTATTTATAGGAAATAAGCTAATTTTATTATGATCTTAAAATAATTATGGCAAAGCACATAAAAAGGCCTTCCAAACGTCATTATTTCTTAAGAGGCTTTAAAATATTTACAACCTTTGGAATAGACAGCCAGATTTTAAGTATATCGTAAAGAAGCAATTATGATATATGGGAAATGCTTTACAAAGATAGTGGATTTTTGCAGAAGCCCTTAAAAAAACCCACCAGGATAAACACTCTAACGCTGACAATAGGAAGACTATGGCACATGCATCTGATGAACTTTAACACAGTAGCAAAATGATATTTACAAAGCCTTGAAAACCAAGTGGAGGAAAGGTTCATGCTCTATTGTTAAGTGGGGGGGAAATGGATACAAAATTGGACATGTCAGATCAGATCACCAGTGGCAAGCATAATAATGACAATGAAAAGAACGCCGTGAATCTCATTTCACCTCTGGGAAATAAAACAGGGTGTTAAAGTGATCGTCAACCCAACAGTAGTGTCCTAAGTGATGTTTTCTCTCTACTCTTCCAAAATGTCCACGTTTTCTGTAATAGGCATGTATGTATTTACGGTGAGAGAGAATAGTAAAATTTCTTTTTAAAAATAAAATGATCACAAAAATGTGCCGAAGTTTCCAGGAAGAAATAGGTCTCCGTATTGATCCGCACACTAATTTCCATCCAGATGAAAAACATAACTTTGTTCAAAAAATTAAACATATTCAGAAAGTACAATATAAACTAAGTGCGATTGTACCGGCATTTATCAGCTCTGGGAGGGATAAAACGTCAGGAGGATTGTACTACGCAGCCGGTCAGAAGAGCTGTAGGCAGTAACGTGATGATAGAAAACAATTGTTATGAGAAACAAACCGCATAATGTGTTTTTCCCCCCAACCTGGGATCACATTCTTCTAAAAAAAAAACAGAGGATCCCATTTAAAAGGAGAGAAGGGGCGCTGGGTGGCTCAGTGGGTTAAGCGGCAGACTCCTTGATTTCAGCTCAGGTCATGATCTCGCGGTCAGGGACTCGAGCCCCGCGTCGGGCTCCAAGTCGGGCTCTGCACTGGGCACGGAACCTGCTAAAGATTCCCTCTCCCTCTACCGCTCGTGTTCCCTCTCTCTCTCAAAAAAAAATAAAAGGAGATAAAAGAATTTGAGTTTGGTGAGAATTCACTACCCGAGACCAGATCTCAGCTGCCTCATCGATGTTGATCTAACGCGCTCACATTCATCCAGGGTGATAGACAATTCCAGCTCACGGGAAATAATTGCCGCAAAGACAACCCTCCGTGCATTTGTCAGGCGATATTTGCCCAACCTGGCCATTCGCAGGTGGCTCCAGTGAGTTCTCTTGTTAGGTCACTCCTCGGGCTTGGATGTGGACACAGACTATATCTTACAATAGACCTCAAAGAGAGAGGCAGCTGCGTGCATTCGGTAGAAAATAGAAAAAGGCATGGCCAGGTTGACCACAACGATCCAGGGTTCAAAGCCAAAGACGATCTCCTCTAATCCGTTGTCGTACTCGGGGCGGCAGCCGAAGGCAGGAGGGACCCAAAGCTACAAGAGAAGAGGGGCCCATGCCAGCAGCCGCCTGGGGAGCCCGACGCGACCCCCCAGGCGCCGGCCTGGACTCGGGGACTCAGAGTTACACCTGTCCCTGCAACGTCCCCCTGGAGGTCTCCAAATCCAACGAGCCTGCCTGACTCTTCTGGCCTCCTCAGCCCCCTCCCGAGTGGATGCTGCTCACACCCACCCGACTCTCTCTGTCCCCACAGCCCTCACCTTGGTCGGGACCTCAGTATCCCCTGCCTGAACTGCCACAGTGCCTCCAAATGCCCCCGCCCCAACTCCAGCAGACGCCTTCCATCCACCCTGACCCTGCTGTGGAAGCGATCTTTACAAAGGGCACATCTGACCTTGCCACTCTTCTGCTTGTCACGCGCCAGTGGCTCCCAGGAGCCTTCAGGACAAAGTCCAGATTTCCTCAGTGACGGGGCACTGAGTTTGATTGCAATTAACTACCACCAACTCCCTCACCACGCCCTTCACTTCAGCCTCCGAAGGCTGGATGTGACTCTCCTCCAAGCCTTCAGGGCTTTGCTCCTGCCTCTCCCTCTATCAAGGGCTCTCTGTCTTCCTTCTTCGGCTGAATCCTACCTTCTTCCAAGTCCTGAGACACTCCTCCTTCCAGGAAGCCCTCCATGATCTAACCAGGCTGGGAAGGAGCTCCTATGTGCACAGCCCCCCAGGCTTACCTACAGCAGAGGTCACCCGTTTATCACACCCGTCTTTACATCCCAACATTGGTGCCTGGAGACCCCAGCCACGTGGGGCTTTCTGACTTGACCTGGAGAGACAGCCCAAGCCTTGCTCACATCCCCCTGCTTAGGGGAGGAGCCCCTGCTTTGGAGCCGGACCTGGGTTTGCGGCACTCACAGAGTGCCATTTAACCTCCCCGAGCCTCAGTTTCCTCAGCTGGAAGGTGGGACTACAGACACCTGTCACAGAGGGCTCGCATGAGAATAAAATGGCAACTACGTCTGCAAAACCTAAAGCAGTGACCTATCGTTGCTGTTGCTTGCGGAAGCTACGCACTGGTCCTGCCTCCGTCTCCCCGCCCCAGGTCCTCCTCCTCCACCTCCCCTGCTACAGCCGGTCTCCTGGGCCTGCTTCTCTTTTACACTGCACACTTCTGGAACTTTCTCCACCCTTGCATGGTGGCAGGCAGCCTCTTGGATGGCCGCCCCCTGCCCCCCACCGATCCCACCTCCTGGGAGTCACGTCCTTGTGGAAGCCCCTCCCCTTGAGTCAGGCTGAGCCTCATGACTCGCTTCAAACATCAGAATGTGACAGAAGGCGTGAGACGTCACCTCTGAGATTAGGTGGCAGAAGGACTGGGGAGTCCTGCAAGAGAGGAAGCCGGCCGCCCTGTTGTGTGTGACCTGCCCCGTGGCGAGGCCCCGCGGCCAGGAGCGGAGGGAGGTCGGGAACTCACGCCCTCAGCCCAACAACCCACCAGGAAGTGAATCCCGCCAACAGCCACGTAAGTGGGTTTGGAAAGATCCCCCGGCGGTCAGCTGAGCAGAGGCACCGGCTAAGCCACGCTGGGATTCCCGACCTCCAGACTCCACAACATTAACAACCAGGTGTTGTTCAAGCTGCCGAGCGCGGGGTAATTCCTGACACAGCGGCAGGAACTGATGCACCGTTTCACTAGCCTCTCCGTGCGGTCCCCTCTGTATCTCTGCCCACTGTGACCTCAGGCTCCGTGACCCTTAAGGTGCCTCCAACCACCCTGGCTGGTTCTTCCCGGCTCCTTCCTGCTTCCTCCTTCGCTCAGTCTCTCTCTGTTGGCTGGAGGGCTCACCCCTGGGTGCTCTTCCCTCCCCTACACACGCGACCCCTGAACAAGCTCACCCAGGCTTGGCTGTAAATAAACACCAACTATGGGCCGATGACTGCCCCCGTCTGAATTACTCGCCTGATCTGCCCTCGAGGACCCCACGGGCTACTTGGCGTCTTACTTGCGTCTCAAACTCCCCCTCTCACCCGCGACATCTTCCTCCTCGTGGCCGGTCGCACGCTGGGCATCACCCTCGTGTTCCCTCTTTCCTTCAACACGCTGCACCTGCCAGCCAGCCCATCGGCGAGCCCGGAGGACCGCGCCTCCACGACGCCCTGCGTCAGTGGACCCGTTTCTGTCCACATGCACCTGCCCGGCCATCGCTGTCCCCTGTCACCCAGGCCACCGAGGCGGCCTCCTGACCATCCGGCTTCCACGGCGCCCGACGGGCCCGCTCACCACTCTGCTGCCAGACTCGCTTCTCCTGCGAGACCACATCCCTTCCCACCAGCCCTCACAGCCACTGAAAATGAAATCCGCCCCCTACATGGGATTATAAAGCCCACTGCTGGCTGATCCCTCGCCAGGCCCCCCAACCCCACTGCCCAGGTGTCCCCCACACCCGGGGTCCCCGTCACGTGGCCCACCATCCTCCTCCTCCAATGACATAAGCTCCCTGCCCCGGGGCCTGACCCCGGCTGTTTCCCAGAACACTCACCACCCAGCCCCTGTCACCCCCTGAGGAAGCCCCTCTCACCCGCCTGGGCCTTCTGATCGGAGACGGTGCCAGGCGTGGCCTCGCTGCCTCTCGGCTCGTTCTCTGCGGGGGGCGCTTCGCTAGAAGGGGTCTCCTGCCTGACCGTTTACTGCCAGCCCAGACCTCTGGTTTGCAAGCCCCCTAAGGCATCACTCACAGCCGCGCTGGCCCTCGGTAGCCAGCCGGTGGCTAGATCTTCAGGAGAGAGAGGAACGGAAGGAAGACAGTGGGCAGAGAAGGCAAGGACAGACGACTGGCCCTCTTTCCTGAGATCCAATATTTAGATCTGCCGTGGAGTGTTTTTGCTTTTCATGCCAGTGGGAGGCGGGGCTGTGTCCCCTTCCCTTGAATCCGGGGGGTGCTGCCACTGCTTGACCCAGAGCATGTGGCAGGCAGGACTGATGCCACGCGATATCCACACAGGCCCCGAGAGACTGGAACCTCCAGTTTCGGCAGGTTGGCCGCTGGGCCCCGAGCCGCCACCTAAGAAGCCCCCCGACCCTGAGACCGCCATGCTGGAGAGCCCGTGTGTAGACACTGCAGCCGAGGGTCCCAGCTGAGCCCTCTCAGCCACCCCCACCCCAGCCACCAGACCTTGGGCCCTCGATTCCAGCCCGCCCACCGGCCTCAGTCGATGCCACGAGGAAGAGCTTGACTTTCCCAGCCAAGCTCTGCCAGAATTTCTAACCCTCAAGGTCATAAGACCTAGCTGGTTTTGACCTGCACTGGGGGTCGTTTGTTACACAGCAGTAGGGAACCCAAACATCTGCTTGGATGTCCGCCTGGAGGTCGTGGAGGCGTCTTACGAGTGGACGCGTCCGGTACTAAACCCGGGGTCTTCCTTCCACCCCGAGCCCCTCCCAAGCCTGCCGCCCCTTCGGAGTCCCCAGTCTCCATAAATAGTGTCACCGTGTCCCCGGGAACTCGGGTCAGAACCGGGGAGTTGTTCTTGACATCTCTTCCCCCCTTCACACGTTACCACGTGGCTGATATTGGGGGACATTACGCTAAGTGGGACAAGCCAGTCGCAAAGAGACAAACACTCCGTGAACACTCCACTCACATGAACTGCACGGTGTGGTCGAACCCAGAGGTAGGACGGGGTTGCGGGGGGCCAGGGGGTGGCGGTGGGGAACAGGGGCTTGTTTCCCGGTTACAGAATTTCAGTTTCTCAAGGCGAACGGGTTTCAGCGATGGGTGGTGGTAAGGAATGCCCTTTGCACTCCTGGACCGTATGCTCTGGGATGGTTACAACGCGGGCGCTGGGGTGGCTCAGTGGGTTGAGCGTCTGACTCTTCATTTCGGCTTAGGTCACCATCTCGCGGGTTGTGGGTTTGAGCCCCGTGTCGGGCTCTGCGCTTGACGGTGAGTGTAGAGCCTGCCTGGGATTCTCTCTCCCGCTCTCTCTGCCCCTCCCCACTCGCTCCCTCTAAATCAATCAATCAATCAACTCTTTAAAAAAATAAAATGTGGGGTGCCTGGGTGGCTCAGTCGGTTGAGCATCTGACTTCAACTCAGGTCACAATCTCACAGTCCGTGAGTTCGAGCCCCGCGTCGGGCTCTGGGCTGATGGCTCGGAGCCTGGAGCCTGCTTCCAATTCTGTGTCTCCCTCTCTCTGCCCCTCCCCGTCCATGCTCTGTCTCTCTCTGTCTCGGAGATAAATAAACATCAAAAAAAAAATTTTTTTTAAATAAATAAATAAAATAAAATGATTAAAATGGTAAATATTATGGTAAACGCTTGTGTTACGTGGTATTGCCTACAATTAAAGGTTCGACTGAGTTAAAGAAAAAGCACGAATCGCATCCTGTCACTACCTTAAAACCCTTCGACGGTTTCCTGCTGCATTCAGGATTCCGTCCTGGCTGTGGCTGTGGCTGCTGAGACCCCGCGTGGTCCACCCTGGCGCCTCTCTCGTGTCCCTCCCTTTGCTCGTCGTGCTCAGCCAGGCGGGTCTCCTTCCCGCGCCAGGAGCACGTCCCGCAAGCCCTACTTGGCCATGCATCCACACGCTCCCCGCGGCCTCCCCATGCCCGTCATTCTGCCCAGATGGTCCCCTCCCCCTTCCCCCCCTCCCTAAATCCCACCGTCCCGCCTGCCACCCTCGTCTGTCCCCACGGCCGCTGCCGTCCCCACGTGGATGTGCACACCAGCACCTCCGGCTGCGGCCTCTATTCCCGCACCTGGTCCTGGAGGATGACGAGTCTCACCCTCTGCCAGGGGCTTCACGGCCTCATGGGATGGACCGCGGGTGCGCGTGTGGCCCGTGGGGCTGCTGAGGGCCCCCCCCGGACATCACCCCGCGATGATTTCTGTCTTCCGGCTCACTCCCCGGTGAACAGAGGCAGGGCCTGGGGACACCGGGGGCGGAGCATGGAGGTGAAGAGATGACACGGGTCCCCCTCCCAGGACAGAGCCCTGAGTCCGGCCGTCGGGTCCCAACGGACCATCAGTTACCATCAGAGTCTATCATGGCCATGCGGTTCTTGGTCGAGCTGGTCCGAAACCACAAGCCAAGCGCCTCACCGGCGGTCAAGCAAAGAACCCGTGCGGAAAGCGGCTTTTCTGAACTTGCTGAAAAGAGAGAGATTCCTACCTCTGGGTGTGTACAAAAACAACACACGTTAGGGGGATTCTGGAACCAACTCTGACTTTGTAAGATCTAAGCTGAGGGCACCTGGGTGGTTCAGTCCATTAAGCATCCGACCTCGGCTCAGGTCATGATCTCATGGCTCGTGGGTTTGACCCCCGCATCAGGCTCTGCACTGACAGTGTGGAGCCTGCTTCGGATTCTGTGTCTCCCTCTCTCTCTGCCTCTCTCTCTCTCTCTTTCCAAAAAGAAAATAAATAAATAAAAACATTAACAAAGAAAGATCTGAGTGGATACATGCCTCTCTGGAATACAAGCCTCACATAAAACGCAGCCCCGCGATAGTCACTAATCTGTCTCTCTCTCTCCCGTTCGGCTCCTTCATTCCCTGCTGTGCCCAGCACATGCTCCAGAAATGTCTATTCCATGAAAGACGCGGGCCCACCTGGACCCAGACTCGCCTGGGACCCCTTCTCCCTTCAGAGCTCCTCGTAACCGTCTGCCGGGCTGGAGGGGGTCCGAGGTCTGGGTGGCCCAAAGCAAGAATCAGGTTTGATGGGCAGACACGTGGCCATCTCGGCTTCAGAGGGACCCTCCCAGCGTTGTGGCCTTAGCGTGACATCAAAATGGGCGGTCCCTGGGCACGCCCCCGCTGAAACTAGGCGGAGGAAGCTCGAAAGCCAGGGAGCTGGCGGGGAAACGGCATAGCCCTGGCGGCCTGGAAGCTGGCGGCTGCAGAGAACTGACCCTGACGACAGGCGTCCCCACCCTCCCGCCAGCCACGGTCATTTCGAGGCCCGTGTGGTGCCAGAGGCAGCTGGCCCCTCCTACTGAATGGATCCCAACAAGGCACGGGGCTCTCTCTTCCTTTGTCCTCTCTCCATCCCTGCGGCCACTGCCCTGGGCCAGGGGGCCATCATTTCCCATCTGGGCTGCTTCAGGGCTTCCGTCCAGGTGTCCCCGCCCTTGGGCTCGCCTGTCTCCATCCTTCCCGCCCACCGCTGCTAAGGGGATCCATCCAAGACACAAACCGAGAGGGTCCCCTATGGCCCTCAGCACGAGGACCAGACCCGGCCGGGCTGACGAAGCTCCGCTCAAGCCAGACCCACAGGCGAGACCCGCCTTGCTCTTTCCCCCGCCGCGGCTCTCCCCGACGTGTGTGGAATTCATGCGGAACTACTTTGCTGCTCCCCAAGTAGGCCGTGGCGGCTTCCGCCTCTGTGTCTTTGAACCGCGCGCCCTCTGCGCTCGGTGCTTGCCTTGGCCACCTGGTAAACCTCCAACCGGTCCTCAGAACCCGGGCAGCCGAAACGGAGTTACCATACGCCTTCCATGTTGCTACTTGCCATCAGAGGCTGCAGGCTGGAAACCATCCACTTCCCCGGCCTCCCTCGCGGCTAGGGGTGGCCATGGGAAAGCCGCTGCCTGGCACTAGTCCTTCCTCGTGTCTCAAGCCCCGATGTGATGCGTGGTGCTGCTGCAGCCACTCTGTGACCGCGTGGCAGTCCGCACCACACGAAGCGTGGTCGAGTGGAAAGACGGACAGCACCTAGATCCTTGATCAAAGGGCTCAGCTGCTGGACCAACCCCGAATAGCCAACCTTCGGGATTCTCATCTTTAAGACTGAAGAGACTGCTGGCCAAGCTTTCTGTTCTTTGCAGCCAAAAGCTCTCCTGAGTCTGGGCCTCACCTCAAGCATCCCCGACTCACTAAAGTCCCTCCCTGGATCCATGCTCCCGTTACACTTTGCACATACTCTGTGCCAACACTTGCCCTACTCGCTGTATGTTTTCCTTGTGTCCCTTCCCCCTATACTGTGACCTCTCTGAGGAAGAGGTTATTGGGGAAGGTCATCCAAAAGAAGTGACCGCCAGTCGGCCCCCCGAGCCCTCACAGGCTCCTCACCCGCCCCCTCCCTTGTCCTTGGAACGTGGGTTCTCCATGCCCTTTTCGCTCCCAGAAGCTGCTCCAAGGACACAGCCCTGAAATAATGATGTGGCGTTGAGAACACCTGCACGGCATGCACGACCGAACCCAGTTAAGCCTCTCTCTGCATATAGACTTCTGCCATCTAGCAGGCAGGTACAGGGACCCCACTCGTCTTGCTGCTGCCCAAGACAAGCCTCGTGTGTAAGTTCCCCTCACCTATTAAAACCGTCACCTACAAAAAATAAAAAAATAAAAAAATAAAAAATAAAAAATAAAACCATCACCTACAAAGCTGGAGTGGCCTCCTTCCGCCTCTCCCTGCCCTCCGTGGGGCAGGTCTGTTACAGATCTCCCCCGGGAGGGCTGCTGACCAACAGAGATGGGGGTCTTGTCACCTGCAATCGTTAGCCCCGACCCCAGCCCCTGGCACACGGCAGTGCTCAGTAAGTGGGTTTGTGGAGGAGACGCCTTCATTCCAGCCTCATTTTTTCACCCCACACTTACATCATTTTGATAATAAGCTTCCCTCACTCCTTCTCTGGGCGGGGGGGAAAGAAAAGCAAGGAACATAGATCGTGTTTAAGGTGAATAACTTAATGCACGTTACCGAAATATTGCAGAGGAACAGAAAGGCTGCGATGTTCCTCAAGACGCTTCTCTTGCCGTCGCCCTGCAAGAAACCGGGGCGGCAGGCGGGGCCCGGGGTCCCTTCCCGGCTCCCCTCGCCCCCCTCTCCGCCACAGCCTTCTCTCAGACCCGTGTTTCCGTTGGCCGCGCGGAGCATCTCGCCGCCTGGGGAAGCCGCGTCCCCGGCCACAGCCCCGTTCCCGAGGCCGGAAGAGGAGAGGGGAGTGGCATTGCCGCTGCAGACGGTGACCATTCGCAGGGTTCTGATGTCCTCCGACAGCGTCTCCGGCTCTCGGTGGATAGACTCAATGATGAAGAGGTTCTGGACGTATTTCTCAACAATCATCAGGACGGAGTAGGGCAGGTTGAACCAGGTGTAGGGGGGGCAGGCTTCGGCACAGAGCACGGCCAAGATGGAACCCCAGGAGATGAGCGAGGAGCTGGAGGCGGTGCCCACCAAGAGGTCGGCATCCAGTTTGCGGGCCGGGCTTCTGGACTCATCCAGCGATTTCGGGTCTATCCTGTAAATCCGGATGCCAAGCAGCCCGGCGGCCCCCATGAGTATCAGCAAGGCGATGGCATACAGGTAGAACATGATGAGCGCCGACTCGCTCTTGGATTTGGAGCGCCCGATCTGAATCAGATACACCCCCACGACCCCGATCGTGGCGGCCAGCACGCTCAGGCCCAGGACCGAGCCTGCCACGACCCCGCGGAACTTGAACCGCACGCTCTGACGCTGGTGGCTGTCCACTTTGCGTCCGATGTTTTTCCACAGGACGTAGAGCATCATGGAAGCCAGGATCTGATACTCTATGTTGAAGGGATAGAGGTAGTAGATCCCGTGCGAGATGGCCGAGCAGAGCGTCGGGAGCGAGCAGTTACACGGCGGCGTGTGGTCGTCCAAGACTGGGGGCGAGAGAGAATGCACGGGAGGGAGGTTGGCATGTTGAGTGGGCAGGTGGAAGGGCATGAGTAAACAGCGTCACTGAGGAGTCACACGTGGCTTTTCCCGTTGAATTAAAGCTTTGTGTTGTGCCTTGTTATCACGTTTGATATCGTGGCTAAATTGACGGCCATGACTACCCCCCAATGAGCACTACCTCCATGAGTCACATTATACCCATCGATCCGTACCTACACCAGCCCTTTGAAATGGTATTATACAAATTTGCGAACATGCAAAGATGTCCACAAGATTTTGCATAAGAGAAGCTCGCTGAGGAGGAGAGAGTATAATTCCATTTTTATAAATTATAGATGTATGGATGATAGACAGACACATAGAAGAAATCTGGAAAGATAGAAGCTAAAATGTCAACAATGGTTATTTCTGGGTGGGAAAGTGGCAGGCAAATTTTTTTTTTTTCCTTTCTGTTTTTCTTTCTGGGTTTTTTTTTTTTTTTTCAGTAAAAGAAAGTTCTATTGTGTCTCTTTCCCCCAGCTTCATGGATTTGTGGAGATATCATTGGCATGTAACACTGTGTAAGTGTAAGGTGTCTAGTGTATTACTTTCCTCCAAGTTTTGCTTCCTTGTATCCTCTAAACTTTCTATGTGCATATGATTTACATGTGTGATTTTTAAATTATTTTTTATTTTTATTGACTTTTTTTGAGAGAGAAAAAGAGAGCACACAAGCAGGGGAGGGGCAGAGGGAGAGGGAGAGAGAGAGAGAGAGAGAGAGAGAGAGAGAGAGAGAGAGAGAGAGAATCCCAAGCAGGTTCCACGTCCAGGACAGAGTCCCACACGGGGCTTGAATTTACAACAGTGAGGTCATATCCTGAGCCCAAATCAAGAGTCAGATGCTTAATGGACTGAGCCACCCAGGTGCCCCTAAAATTTTTTTAAGTAACTTTATGAGGGAAAATGCCCCTTCTCCTGAGCAAAGCGTTTCCTCTTGAGAATATTGGATACTAGCACGTGTAGTGTGAGACGGGAATCATCAAACTCCAATGCTTGGCACACGAGTTGGCACCAATTTCCGGAAGGCACTTGGCAATGGTATACAGAGCGATTTCATAACAAGGAGGGCACGTGCTATACATAAATAAGAAAATATGTAACAGAAGCCTTAAAGATGATGCAGCTGTAGTCTCGGACCTAGAATTCCAATCTGTTTTGAGGGACGAGTCAAAAATGTAATCAAAGCCAAAAAGTGTAATCAAAGCATTAGGTAAAACCGTGTGTGTGTGTGTGTGTGTGTGTGTGCGCGCGCACGCACTGGAGAGAGAAAAAGAGAAACATTTCAGTGTCCAACAATTTAGAAACTGTTAAGCGAATTTTGATACATTCATACAATGGAATAGAAGGCTGCCATTAAAAATTATAATGAAGTTGTGTTTTAATGGTACAGGAAAGTGATCATGTTACATAACAATGGAAACAAGTAAGAATAAAATGTATACACAGCATTTTTAAAATGCGTGTCACAAGGGGGCACCCGGGTGGCTCAGTTGGTTAAGTGTGCAACTCTTTTTTTTTTTTAATTTTTTTTTTTTAACATTTATTTATTTTTGAGACAGAGAGAGACAGAGCATGAACAGGGGAGGGGCAGAGAGAGAGGGAGACACAGAATCTGAAACAGGCTCCAGACTCTGAGCTGTCAGCACAGAGCCCAACGCGGGGCTCGAACTCACGGACCGTGAGATCATGACCTGAGCCGAAGTCGGACGCTTAACCGACCAAGCCACCCAGGCGCCCCAAAGTGTGCAACTCTTAATATCAGCTTGGGTCACGATCTCATGGTCATGGGATCGAGCCCCACATCGGGCTCCAAGCTGACAACACGGAGCCTGCTTAGGATTCTCTCTCTCTCTCTCCCTCTCTCTCTCTCTCTCTCTCTCTCTGCCCCTCCTCTGCTTGTGTGCGTGCACTCTCTCTCTCTCTCTTTCTCAAAATAAATAAATTAATTAAATGAAAAAAATAAATACATATCACAGCTCAGCACTCAGTTATGAAATCAATTTAGTGGGTAGCTGCCAATGTATTTTTTAAACAGAAAGGACTTGTCATGGAATAGAATGGAATGGAATGGTACCAGATAGAAATTTGAAAGTGTCTCCGATACAGCAAGGTTATTATTTCGTGGCATATGTGTCCACACGTAGAGATGTGCACTTGAGCTACCGTGCAAGTTCTATTTCTTATTGTAGGCTGTAGTCAAAAAAATAAAAAGATTGAATATATACACTATGGCCTTAACTACAGATAAAGAAATAGGACACGACAAAGAAATAACCTGATATTAACAGCACGTAACTGCATTTCTGGGTAGGTGCTACTGTAGGGTTTTTTTTTTCTTTACACTTTGTCACTGCCTTAATGCGTGACTTGTAGAGACCAGTTATAAAATCACATGGAAAGCCTGTGGCAGCACAAATCACCTTCACTTTTGCAGAACCCTGCACTTTTCACCGCACAACCGGTTTCCCACCTCTCGTAACCCAAGGCGCTCCTGTGCAAAATCAGGGGAAGAAATCAAGGAGAAAGGTTCAGATCAACGGAATGTGAGAGCTGACAGAGTCTTTTCTTTGTAGATCAATCTAATTCCATCTTTCCACAGAGGTTCCTGGAGCCAGATCAGATCCGGGTTTCATCATTTACTTGCTGTGTGGACTTGGGCTAGTTACTTAACTTCTCTGTGGTTTGATGTTTTCATCCGTATGGTAAGGTCAACACTGACTACCCCACGGTGTTTTGAGAATTAAATGAGCCGCACGAAGGGACTAGAACAGCGTGTCAGGCCCTCAGCAAACACTTGGGAAGTTTGCTTTGTTTTCATTGCTATCACTGACACCAATGAGGAAACGAGAGTTGACGAGAGAGAAGGACTTTCCCAAGAGTCGGCTGCCGGTGGAGAGCGGGGGTTGGGGGTTAGAGAAACAGCGTGTGCCCTGACTTCACCATCCCCACCCCACTGGTAAGGAAGCAGGTTTTTTTTTTAAGTTTACTTATTTATTTTGAGAGAGAGAGCAAGTGAGTGAAGGAGGGGCAGAGAGGGAGAGAGAGAGAATCCCAAGCAGGCTCCACACTGTCAGTGCAGAGCCCGATGTGGGGCTCGAACTCACACACCGTCAAATCGTGACCTGAGCTGAGATCAAGAGTCACATGCTTAACCAACTGAGCCACCCAGATGTCCCTGGTAAGAAAGCTGTTTTAAAGTCGCCCTGGGCGACGGGCCTGGGGTCATACAGTGAGTGTACCTGAGTAATACATTAAAGCTAAAAGGACTCCCTGAAAGAACCTGGTTCAGGTCCCCTCACTTTATGAATGAGAAAAGGGAGGCCCAGAGACGTTGAATGGTTACCAAAAGTCACACAGCCAGGACGTGATGAGAACATCCCCAAATCTAGGCTATCCGGTTCCCAGCACATTTCCGCCCTGCACATTCCTCTCAGCCCCACTGTTCTAATAGAGAAGCGACAGGTCATAAACGCGAAAGAACTTTGGAAGGAGGTGTGGCGGGCTCTCAAACAGGAGCAGGGTGGGGGTGGGGGTTGGGGATAAGGATGGGCCATAGGTGCAAGCCGGAGAGAGAAAAAAAAAAAAAAAAAAAAAAAAAACCACTTCAAATGAACTCAAACCAATTAACGACAACCCTGAGACCTCTCTGGGTATTTCAAAGCTATACTTTTAGTAGAAAGAACGGGTAATAGAGACTTAATTAAAAACACAATGACTGCCAATCTTCCCTAGCTGTAAACAAAGACATTCACTTCCATACCAAACTGTACCGTGAGAAATGGTACCCTAAATGATAACCCTTGGGTCCGGCAAGTCCCTGAGTCACTGAGGAAACCATTAATTACCCTCAGCACGTCCTACTTACGTAACCAGAACGAGGGACTCAGGAGGTTTTGAAAGACTTTCAACAACAGATGATTGTCTGGCCAACGTTGAGGTGGAAGGACCCTGCAGTTCTTTGGAACCTGCCTCTCCGACTCTGAACTTTTCTGGTCTCTGCAGCCTTCTAAGAGGTTCCAGCACGGGGACGGGACAACTCTTATCACTCACCTATTGTGACGTTCCCAAAGCCCAGCGTGATGAGACGTTCCTTATGTTCATTAAGTTGGTGCTTTGACTCATTCAGGACACCATTGGTCCACAGAAGCAGGTTAGTGAACACTGAGTGGATGACCCCAAACCTGAAAAACACAAGGACTCAGTTACTGAGCCGCCCTGGGAAGCTCCGAGCCCCATGGGGTGAGATGGAGACATTGTGCACACACACTCCCACATGCACGCACACACACACACACACACACACACACACACACACACACCACGGAATACTACTCAGCAATGAAAAAGAATGATGGAACAAGGTGGATGGAACTAGAGGGTATGATGCTAAGTGAAATAAGCCAGTCAGAAAAAGGTATCATACATTTTCACTCGTATGTGGAATTTGAGAAACTTCACAGAAGACCATAGGGGAAGGGAAAGAAAAATAAGTTACAAACAGAGAGGGAGGCAAACCATAAGAGATTTTTAAATGAAGAGAAAAAAAACGAAGGGTGGAAGGTGTCGGGGGGTGGGGGGCGGGGAAAATGGGTGATGGGCATTGAAGAGGGCACTTGTTGGGATGAACACTGGGTGTTGTATGTAAGTGATGAATCATGGGAATCTACTCCTGAAGACGACTACTCTGTATACGCTATTTGTTAGCTGACATGACAATAAACAATTTAAAAAAAAAGAAAAAGAAACTGAAACAAGTCAGAGACTCGCTGTCTGGTCTCCCCTGCAGCCTGGCATGGCCACTCTGGCCAGTGGGATGTGAAGTCAAGTCTACTGGGCACTCCCAAAAGCTTCTGATTTTGGGATGAAAAGGATGAGAATAAAAAAGCCTATGTACTGTCCTTCCCCCCCTTTGTTTCCAGCTTTGAATACAGACATGAAGGCTGGAGTTGTGGCAGCTACGTTGTGACCATGAAGCAACCAGTATGGGATGAAATGGTAACCCACTAAGAAGGGCAGAGTGAAAGCATACACTTGTCCACCATCTGCCTAGAGGAAAACTGGTATGACTGGGTCCTCAACCCTGACCTTTCCTCTCCTCTGAGTTTTAACCCCAGCTGCCCCCTCGGGGCCTCCCACAAGTGACCACAAGCCAAACTTTCCTCATTTGAACCTTGGCTTCCTGGAGCACCTGTATAACATCCAGGCACAAGAGGAGAAGGAAACAGGTGTTTGCCCATCTGCTTGCCCCTGTGCTCGCCCAGCAGCTATAGATTGTGGCCAGGTCACCCCGGGGCCCGGCACAAATGCAGACAATGCTGTTTGCCTCAGGCCGACTGCCTTTTCTTCTACTTATAATGCACACGGCTCCTTTTCTTCTCTTCTTTCCTGGTGCACAGGGCACCGTCCAATCCCAGGCCCGCTGAGCCCGATGAGATAATGCCAATGTCACCTGCAGCTGCAGACGGTCTCCGTGAGCTGGCAGCCTCTTGTCGGTCCGACCTGGAAACTGTCCTACAAACTAAGGGCAGACGCTTCCTCATGCCAGGCCGCCCTGTTCATACTTGGGTCTGATGGCCCCAGACCACAACAAACACAAGGCCTCCGGGGGCCACTTCTGACCTCAGTTTATGCTTTCAGCTCTGCTTGCACAGCTACTGTACCTCCAAACCCCACCCTTGGGAAGAGAAATGGACTCAAACAAGTTAAGGGGAATTCTTAGATCGGAGAAAAGTCCCAGGACATACAAAAAGCATGGGGCCGTGGAATCCTGGCTCAAAAGACCAGAAAACAAACAAACAAGCAAACAAACAAAAATGACAGCAAGTCTGGGAGTGGTAAGTTCTGAAGCCTTCAGGGCCTGGCAGGAAACGTCAACAAATGAAGCAGGTCTGGGGTCCATTAGGGAGCGGTGGGGACTGTAGCAAACTGAGGCTACACCCCCCCCACTCAGCTCTGGCCCTCTGCTGCACGTGCGTTTGGGACAGCCAAATCTTCCAGTTTTGCTAGAGAAGTCGAAATCCAAAACCTAAAGGTGGGGAGTACCTCAAAAATGTTTAACACTTGTCTCTACAAACAGAACAGGCCAAATCAAGCTCTGTGTGTTATCTCATTTAAGCCTCTCGCTGTCCAGGTTAGGAAAGGGGCCACGAGACAGGGAGAGACTTGCGTCCAAACACCCAGCAAGGAGGTGGGCACGGAGTTGTGTGTCCCATCCCTTGGAGTTCCCTCAGATGACAGACCCTGGTTGCCAAACGTCTGGGTGCCTGGCCTCAAGCCGTCCCGTCCAAAAACTGAGAGTGCAAGGCACGGATGTGAGCCACACGTAGAATTTCAGATTTTCCTGTAGCCACGTTTTTAAAAAGTGGTAAGAAAAAAAGAAAGAAAAAAAAAAAGGAACAGGTGAAAACAGTTTGCATCATTTTCTCTTAAACCCGATCTAATTTGCTATGACGTCAACATAGAATCAACAGCAACAAAAATTATCCCTGAGATCTTTTGTACTCGGTTTGTCGCCCGAGGCTCCGAAACCTGACGTGTGTTAGACGCTTCCCGCACGTCTCGGTTAAAAGTAGCCGCAGCTCAAGTGCTCAGTAGCCCGTGTGGCTGGTGGCTGCCTTACCGGGCAGTGCAGATGCCCGAGCAGAGCCAAAGACCCTTTTCCGCCTGGAGAGGAATGGGCCCGAATGTCCCGAGGCTGTGATTGCATGAGTGACATTAGAAAGAGAAAGACTCGGGGTGCCTGGGTGGCTCAGTCGTTAACCGTCCGACTTCAGCTCAGGTCACGATCTCGCGGTCCGTGAGTTCGAGCCCCGCGTCGGGCTCTGGGCTGACGGCTCAGAGCCTGGAGCCTGTTTCCGATTCTGTGTCTCCCTCTCTCTGCCCCTCCCCCGTTCATGCTCTGTCTCTCTCTGTCTCAAAAATAAATAAACGTTAAAAAAAAAAATTAAAAAAAAAAAAAAAAAGAAAGAGACTCCACCCGCAAAGCCAGGAGGCCACTGCAGTCACCTGGATTTACGGCCAACAATCAGAGCCCCCCAGCCGTGCACAGGCAAGTGTCTTGACCTTGGACGCTTTGCTTCATTTCTTTGAGCCTCGGTTTCCTCATCTGCTGAGTGGGGGCTGGTGATCGTATGGCCCCTAAGTGGCAGGGCTAACGTGGGAGAAGTCCTCGTGAGGAACACGCCTCAGAGAAAGTGCTTTATGCGTGAGCAAGCCCACCCCACTCAGCCAGGAGTCTCTGGGGGTAGACGAGATGTTCCATACACATCTGTTGAAAACCTCTCACCCTTTACCCCCAACGATTCTACTTCTAGGAACTTACCCCAAGCAAATCATCAGAGATGTTCAAACACTAAATATGTTTGACCGAGGACGTTCATCACAGTACGACTTATAACAGCAACAAAACTTTCAGAAAGATTGGCTGCCGTGGACTGGCTTGTGTCTCCTCAAAATTCTTCCGTTAAAGCCCTAGCCCCGCAGCGCGACTGTATTTGGAAATGGGGCCTCTAAGGAGGTCATCAAGGTTCAGCGAGGTCGTAATGGCGGGGTCCCGGTCAAATAGGACTGGTGTCCTCAGAAGCAGAGGAAGAGAGAGCAGAGCTCTCTCTCCGCAAGCGCAGAGGAAAGGCCACGTGAGGCCACAGCACACAGCTGCGGGCAGGCCTCCAAACCCAGCCCTGCTGTCACCTTGACCTTGGGCTTCCAGCCTCCAGAACCACGAGGACTGTCCGCTTCTGTTGTTTCGGCCGCCCAGCGTGTGGCATTCTGTCGCCACAGCCCGAGCAGAGTAACACAAGAGGGCGGCTGGTTAGACTAACTGCGGCAGTGACCCGCGGGGCGGTCAGGAAAGGTCGTGGCGCAGACGAACGCCGACCGGAGGAAATGCCAACGATAAAATGGAAAGACCAAACACAGCAGGAAGAGCAGGGCCGTGATCGTAAGTAGAAAATGGAGATGCACCCGGGTGGCTCAGTCAGTGAAGCATCCGACTCCTGCTTTCGGCTCAGGTCATGATCCCAGGGTGGTGGGTTTGAGCCCCACGTCGGGCTCTGCACTGAGCACAGAGCCTGCTTGAGACTCTCTCTCTCCCTCTCTCCTGCCCCTTCCCTGCTCTCTCTCTCTCTCTCTAAAAAATAAAAAAAAAAAAATTAAAAAGAAAAAAGGAATGAAAACTGTATTCATGGAAAAACTGGCAGGAAGCAGCCCGCAATGTTAACGGTAGTTACCGCTGGGTGGGGGGCGTCTCAGCCAGCTGGGGCTGCCGTAACAAAACGCTCCATTCTTTCTCACGGTTCTGCAGACAGGAAGTCACAGGTCAAGGTGCCAGCACGGTTGGTTTTGGTGAGAGCTCTCCCGTGGCCTCTCTTCTGGGTGTGCAGAGAAGGAGAGACGGAGATCTCTGGTGTCTCTTCCTCTAAGGGCACCAATCCCATGATGGGGGACCCCACCGAGCACATCATCTAAACCTAACTACCCTCCAAACGCCCTGCCTCCAAAGACCATCACCTTGAAGGTTAAGGCTTCGGCATGTGAATTTCGGGGAAACACATTCAGCCCACAAAAGTGGCATTAAGGTGATTCTTAGGTCCTATTGTACCCTTGCAATCTTATCAGTTAAAAAGTACAATCCTTAAAAAGCGTCTGTGGGAGGAAGAGCGAAGGATCCACCTGTTCCTCATTCCCCGGCATGCAAAGTGGGACAACTCGGGACAGAAATCCCAGGCCTGCCACTTGCACTCTGGAGACATGGGGTAAGTCCCCTAATCTGCTGGGACCTGTGGGCCGCACCCCTTCAAAGCAGGGAAGTGTGGTTCCCATGAGTTACCCTTACAGAGCCCGCATGCGGATCAAATGTGAGAAAGGGGCCATTAAAGTGTTCTTTGCTGGGTTCTCGGGGCCCAGAACTCATTTGTCCCTGGTTTGTCCATTTCTCTCCACTGGGAGACCACTCAGGGCCGCAGAGGCTAGCACGGGCTGCCAGGGCACAGCCCCCGGGACATCCCACCAGGTGCCTGGGGTACCTCAGCCCAACGTCCCCGCATATCCCCGACAGTGTCTGGCCGTGGACCCTACACACAGTAGCAGCTCATTAAATGCTTCACTGCCTGTTGAGGCTGATCCTTTCTGCATGGCAGGATTGGGGAAAGCTATTTCTATTTCAATAGGCTATCAAAATGGTTCTATCCAGGGGTCATCCATAAATCCTTTCCTAAATTTTTTAATGTTTATTTGTTTATTTTGAGAGAGAGAGAGAGAGAGAGAAAACACGAGCAAGGGGAGGGGCAGAGAGAGAGGGAGGGAAAGAGAGAGAAAGAACCCCATGCAGATTCCACACTGCTGACCCGGGGCCCCAACCCACAAACCGCAAGATCATGACCGAAGCCGAAATCAAGAGTCTGATGCTTAACCGGCTGAGCCACCCAGACGCCCCCATAAATCAATCTTTTAAATATCTGTTGTCATTTCAAATGGTACTGGGGGAGGTTTCTGTTTCTCATGATCTGATAAGAGATCTTTCTATGAAACAAATGCTGATTCTTTGAGTCGGTGGTATGTGGGCACCCAGGGCTTTCTTACGTGATGGTAACACCTTCCACCTAGTTAATTCACTCCCTATCCTATGGATTCTTTCCCTTGATTCTCACAATCCCTCGGGAGAAAGGTGACAGAGAGAATGACAGACCCCACGCTTACTGAGCACTTGTCACGCACCAGGCACGTGGTTTACGTCAATCACTTCATTCAGTCCTCAGAGGCTGGCCCTCCTCTCATCCCCATTTGCAGATGAGGAAAACTGAGGATCATAAAGGAAAACGGCACCGACAGCAGAGTCGGAATTCGAACCCACATGGTCCTACTCCCAGGGCCTCCTCCCCAGGCCAAGAGCGCGGGCTTCGCTCGTCGGGATGGAAGGGAGAGTTGGTCTCCCATTTAAAACCCAAGCGCAATGGCAGTGATGAGTCTGTGCGTTCCAAACGAACACCAAGTTCAACTCCTTTACTAGCAGTTCCCACGCTTTTTACCTTTCCAGGGTTTTGAAAGACTGGATGATATCCTTGGCATGCCCCCAAAGAAAATACACCTAGGAAATAAAGGAAGAAAAGAAAGACGCGTCAGGGAAAACCACTGTCATGTTCGCATACTGAGAAGCTTTGAAACGCACAGAAGCGGAGCGGGGAGATGCTGGGACGTCCGTGAACTCCCATCCCAAGGGTCCCAAGGATGGAAAGTCACCAGGGCCCTCTCAGGCGGCAGTGCCACCCCCCCCCCCCTCCAGTGGGGACCACACTCCGGAGGCGAGACTCCAGGTGTGCGAGAAAGGTGTCGAAGACAGGTTGAGGCTCTCAGCAGGGATGGGGCCTGGGGAGTGGCTGCCTGCCTGTCATGATCCCCGTCACCCCGATTCTATCACCCGTGTTAGGCTTCCTCCGAGAAACACCCAACAAACACTTCCTACACCAGTGGCCAAATGTTGAGGGCTTTTTAAAAAAAAATACTTTCGGGGCGCCTGGGTGGCTCAGTCGGTTAGGCGGCCGACTTCAGCTCAGGTCATGATCTCACGGTCCGTGGGTTCAAGCCCCGCGTCGGGCTCTGTGCTGACAGCTCAGGGCCTGGAGCCTGTTTCGGATTCTGTGTCTCCCTCTCTCTGCCCCTCCCCCGTTCATGCTCTGTCTCTCTCTGTCTCAAAAATAAATAAACGTTAAAAAAAAAAAATTAAAAAAAAATACTTTCGGGACGCCTGGGTGGCTCAGTCGGTTGGGCGTCCGACTTCGGCTCAGGTCATGATCTCATTGTTCCGGAGTTCGAGCCCCACGTCCGGCTCTGTGCTGACAGCTCAGAGCCTGGAGCCTGCTTCAGGTTCTCTCTCTCTCTCTCTCTCTCTCTCTCTCTCTCTCTCTCTCCCTCTCCTCCCCTGCTCATGCTCTGTCTCTCTGTCTCAAAAATAAATTTAAAAAACATTTTTAAGGGGCGCCTGGGTGGCTCAGTCAGTTAAGCGTCCAACTTCAGCTCAGGTCACAATCTCACGGTCCGTGAGTTCGAGCCCCGCGTCGGGCTCTGGGCTGATGGCTCAGAGCCTGGAGCCTGCTTCTGATTCTGTGTCTCCCTCTCTCTCTGCCCCTCCCCCGTTCGTGCTCTGTCTCTCTCTGTCTCAAAAATAAATAAAAAAACATTTAAAAAAAATTTAAAAAAATTTTTTAATAATAAATAAACAATAAATTTGCCCTGTTCAATCTTCATTTTGCAAGGAAGAGCTATGAAAAATAAAATCAGAAAACACCAAAGAAAATTCACTTACACATCCTACCTCTTCCACACTGTTTTACCGAAGACTGACTGGCCTGCTCTGAAAACACTTTCAGGGGATGGTCCTTAAAACATCTGACGTCCCAAAAAGACAGAGAGCAGTGGCTCCTGGTAAGGTGCCATTCAGCCCAACAAGAGGGAAAACGTTTGGTAAAAGGATTTATCAATGACTTCCAAGTTAGACAGCTACTTCACTGATACTTTCGTAAAGACCACACAGCAACCCAAAAAAAAGTTTATGATGTTTTAAAGTGAAACCTCGGAATAGGATATTCTGCACGTTCTCTGTAAAACTTTGACAAGAATGTGCAGGGAACTACACATTGTTATCTTCCTTCCCGGTTTTTTCAGTAACGTTAAATTACATTTTATTTGTTGAGTTTACTTTTTTTTTTTTTTTTAATTTTTTTTTCAACGTTTTTTATTTATTTTTGGGACAGAGAGAGACAGAGCATGAACGGGGGAGGGGCAGAGAGAGAGGGAGACACAGAATCGGAAACAGGCTCCAGGCTCCGAGCCATCAGCCCAGAGCCTGACGCGGGGCTCGAACTCACGGACCGCGAGATCGTGACCTGGCTGAAGTCGGACGCTTAACCGACTGCGCCACCCAGGCGCCCCTTGAGTTTACTTTTTTAATGTTCATTTTTTTGAGAGACGGAGAGAGACAGAGCACGAGCGGGGGAGGGGCAGAGAGAGAGGGGGAGACACAGAATCCGAAGCAGGCTCCAGGCTCCGAGCCGTCAGCACAGAGCCCGACGCGGGGCTGGAACTCACGAACCGCGAGATCGTGACCTGAGCCGAAGTCAGATGCCCAACCGGCTGAACCCAAAATAAATGTTTTTTTTTTTAATTACCATGTAATCCAGCAATCCCACTCCTGGGTATATATCCACAGGAACGGAAAGCAGGGTCTCAAAAAGATATTTGTATGCCCATGTTTACAGCAGCGTTGTTCCTAACAGCCAAAAGTAGAAGCAATCCAGTGTCCATCAATGGATGGAGACGGTGTGGCCCATCCATACGATGGAATATTGCTCAGCCTTAAAAAGGAAGGAAATCCTGACACCCGCTACAACACGGATGAGCCTTAAAGACATTAAGCTCAGTGAAACAAAGCCAATTGTCACAAAAGGACAAACACCGTATGATCCTACTCATCTGAGGTCCCTAAAGTAGCCAGAGTCGTAGAGACAGAAAGTAGGATAGTGGACACCGGGGGCTGGGGGAGGAGGGAATCAGTAGGTAGTGTTTAATGGGGATGGAGTTTTAATTTTGCAAGACGAAAGGGTTCTGGAGGTCAGTTGCACAACAGCGTGAATATACTCGACACTACTGAACTGTAGCTAAGACAGCAAATGTGATGCTGTATATAGGTTAGCACAATTTAAAAATTCCATTTTTTTTAAATACTGTTTTTCATTCTCCAGTCATCGAGTGTAGCAATGCCAAGGAGTAAATGTCCGCTAGGTATAGGATGCTTGATGAATTGACTGATAAAATGCCCTAAATTAGGAAGATAGAGATCTGCAACCCACCAAGTAACAGAGTGATATTTTGAAAACGCACATCTGTCCAGGTCATTCCTCTGCCTAAAGTCTTCGATGGCTCCCCATTGCCCGCAAGATATAAAGTTCAAGCTCCTAAGTGGCCATCAGCCTTGGCCAAGTGCTCACTGCAAAGTGCTTTACACACATTAGCACCTTCAATCTTCACAAAACCCCAGGGAGCAGGCGCTCGACAGATGCGAGGCCTGAGACCCAGAGAGGTTAAGTAATTTGCCTGAGCTCACCATTGCGAGTATGAGCCAGAGTCAGATCACCTGACCAGAGTCCATGCGCTTAAGCCCTCCGCTAAACCATGGCTCCGTCTATGCCGTCGCCCCAGCCCGCCTCCCCCCACAGCCCCACACACCTTCTCCCCGTCATGTGGGAAGACCACACGTCCCCCAATATCTCTGACACCCTGCTTCCATTGACACCTCTGGAGCTCTTCCTGGCAGAAACGACCTCTCACCCCAAAGCTGGTGCGCCCTCATCACTGGGTGACTTTGGTCAAAGCATTGAGCCCTGTGTTGTCATCTATATTTGTAATTTGTCCCCATCTGACTGACACCTTGGCAGGGCTCAGACCATGGCTCTTCACACATGCATTCCTAATACTGGAAATACTATTTGTTGGGTTCAGAAGGAAGGAAGGAAAGAGGGAGGGAGGAGGAAGAAGAGAAGGAAAGAAGGAAGGAAGGAAGGAAGGAAGGAAGGAAGGAAGGAAGGAAGGAGAGAGAGAGGGAGGGATGAGGAAGAAAGGAAGGAAAGAAGGAAGGAAGGAGAGAGGGAGGGAGAAGGAAGGAAGGAAGGAAGGAAGGAAGGAAGGAAGGAAGGAGAGAGGGAGGGAGGAGGAAGGAAGGCAGGAAGGAAGGAAGGAGAGAGGGAGGGAGGAGGAAGAAGGGAAGGAAGGAAGGAAGGAAGGAAGGAAGGAAGGAAGGAAGGAGAGAGGGAGGGAGGAGGAAGAAGAGAAGGAAGGAAGGAAGGAAGGAAGGAAGGAAGGAAGGAAGGAGAGAGGGAGGGAGGAGGAAAGAAGGAAGGAAGGGGGAAGGAGAGAGGGAGGGAGGAGGAAGAAGGGAAGGAAGGAAGGAAGGAAGGAAGGAAGGAAGGAAGGAAGGAAGGAAGGAGAGAGGGAGGGAGGAGGAAGGAAGGAAGGAAGGAAGGGGGAAGGAGAGAGGGAGGAAGGTAAAGAAGGAAGTTCTTTCTGGTCTCACTAAGACTCTCCAAATTGTCACTGGTATCACCATAAGCCTCTGTCATCATGAGATTTGACTCCCCCGAAATAAGTAGCCAATAAATAAATTGTCAGCGCTTCCATGACAAAACATCAGAGATTGAGTGCCTTAAAACAACAAAAATGTATTTCCCATGGTCTGAGACGCCAGAAGTCCAAGATGAAGGTGTGGGCAGGGTTCTCCTGAGCCTCCCTCCCTGGCGTGTGGATGGCCAGCCATCTTCCTCCACTGTCCTCACACCGTCTTCCTTCTCCGTGAGTCTGTGTCCCAATCTTCTCTTCATATAAAGACGCCAGTTCTATTGGATTAGGACACCCCCCCATGTGACCTCATTTAGCCTTAACGGGCTCCGTAAAGACCAAATCTCCAAAATACAATGTTTCAGTGACCCAGAGGAGTGACCGTCATGGCCCAGGGTTTCCTTTGCAGGGGATGAAAGTGTTCGAAGATTGATTATGGCGATGGTCGCCCAGCTCTGAGAATACACCAAACCACTGGCTTGTACAGCGAAATGGGTGAATTGTACAGTGTGTGAATGACAGCTCAATAAAACCCAATAACATATATGAAAATCCACTCCCGAGCCTTTTCTGGTAGCCTCAAGCTTGGCAAAATGTCCTGACTCTCCATTACAAGGGCCCCCTCATAGGATCCCCACAAAGACAGCCAAGGGGACACAGAGACCCATTTGAGAGCAGAGGCAACGGAAGGACTGAGCCTCAGAGGAGGATTACGCCTCCTCTTGCTGTCTCCCACACCTCCCGTTTCGTGTGCCCTGGGATACACTCTGCAGGAGCCGAGGTGACCTACAGAAACATCTTAGGGTTTACCTGGACCAGAGTATGTGCTGCGTGTGTGACAGGGAAGACGCCTTCAGTGGCTGATAAACATTCAGAGAATCCAACGAAGTAGCCAATTTTAAAGCATCCCAGGATGATGGTGATGACCGCGAACAATGTCATGCTACCTAAATTGGGGGGGGGGGGCGCGGGGAGAGCACAGAAACACACGTGTAAGTGTTGACACGCACGGATGTCGTTTCAGAGTAAACGACATTAAAACCCTCACCTACGTGGTCAAATGGTTTTTGCAAGGGTGCCAAGACCGTTCAGGGAGGAAAGGGCAGTCGTTTCTACAGATGGTGCTGGGAAAGTGGATATCCAATCATGAAAGAATGAATTTTACCCTGCCTTACACTATATACACAAATTAACTCCAGATGAATCGAAGAGTTAAACGTAAAACCTAAAACATCAAAATGAAAAAACTGTCGGGCCTCAGAGGATACTATCAACCTCCATTAAGAGTGGGAGGAAATAGGGGCACCTGGGTGGCTCGGTTGGTTAAGCACCGGACTTCAGCTCAGGTCATGATCTCACGGTTCGCGAGTTCAAGCCCCACGTTGGGCTCTGCGCTGACAGCTCAGAGCTTAGAGCCTGCTTCGGATTCTGTGTCTCCCTCTCTCTCTCCCCTTCCCCCATTCATGCTCTGTCTCTCTCTCAAACATAAAGAAACATTAAAAAAAAAATTTAACAACTAAGTCGATAAATTTTATGTTGTGTCATACATATTAGAATTAATTACATATATACACAGCAAGACAGTATTGTGTCCTGTTTATCATTGTTCCCACCTGATGCATATCCTGGGGTCTGATAAATGATATACATTCAACAAAAATTAGCCCAATAAACAGAAGGCCTCTAAGAGCTTTTCCCCAAGAAAGATCAGTCTAAGAGTGTCACTGTTCTCCTCAAAAAATCTGTTATCTGATCTTAAAACCCTGCTCTCTAGAGAAAAAGATGGGGGGCACACAGGCATTCGGGAACCCTTGCACTCTCTGTGCAACTCTTCGGTAAACCTAAAACTTTTCCGAAATAGAAAGCATATTTTTAAAACTGATAGGAAGGGGGATCCATAACGGTGTCATGGAAAGGGCCTGAACTTAGGGAAAGTGAAGAAAGGAAGTATTCTTTGATGGTGTATCTGGCATGGTTTGGACCAAACAATAAACACAAAAAATATGCATAGGAAAGAAAAAAAAAAAAACATGGAAAGGAATATACAAA
This sequence comes from Neofelis nebulosa, assembly GCF_028018385.1. NCBI lineage: Eukaryota > Metazoa > Chordata > Mammalia > Carnivora > Felidae > Neofelis > Neofelis nebulosa. The sequence continues at coordinate 200,745,143 of NC_080784.1, forward strand.
ACACATTAAAAAGAAACTTGTAACAAATGAAAATATTAGCAAGAAAAACAGAGTGGTCATGGAGACTTGATCAACGTCAAAGGTCCTAATCCTTCTTCTGGGCCAACGTTGGCCGCCATTCACGCCTCCTCTCCCACGAGCAGGAGGAAACTGGATCGTGTGTGACAAGCATTATGGTGAGGTCGAGAGAGAGGACGGGTCCTCACACTGAGCTATAACATTACAGCTCCAACCCAAGAAGCCTCCAGTGAAAAGTAACTCAATCGCCCAGCTCCTTTCCATTGCTCAAAGCCTTATAGAAACAACTCTAAGTCACATTTTTTTTTTTAAATCCTGGCAAGCTCCCAGTGAAATCAAAAGCTCAGTAAGAGCGGAGACTCAATCCCGGTGCTTTCAAAAGGTTTGACAAATGCATGGCTCGTTTTGATTACAGGGGAAATAGCGAGAGGAGGTGAGGCAGCCTGGCTGGTGTGGCAAGGACACAGGCTGCAGCCCTGGGGACCTGGTCATTGGCTCCGGCTGTGCCCCCGGTGGCATGCGTGAATTCAGATGAGTCACTTCCCTGCTCCTAGCCTTGGTTTTCCCATCTAGAAAACGAGACCAGTCTCCAGCACTGGTTCTCCAACTTGAACATGCATCAGAATCACCTGGAAGGCTTGTTAAACCGCAGATGGCGGGGCTCCACCCCCAGAGTTTCTGCTTCTGGTAGGTTTGGGGGGGGGGGTGTCCAAATTTGCATCTCTAACAAGCTCCCCGGTGGGGCTGACACTGTTGATCTGGGACCCCACCTTGAGAACCACTGGTCTGGAACACCCCTGTCACTGATATTTCAAGAGTTACGATAAATACATCATCTGCCTTCTCATAGTGTTAAAAATCCTTCCTTTATCCATTTATTTATACAACAAATATTTGGGGGACGCCTACTATGCATCAGGCATTTTGTCAGGGGCTCAAAGGCAAACAAACAAGATTGCTGGGGAATCAAAAAATACACATGTGTAATATTGGATAAATTGGGCTGTGCACAAAATGTAGAGGTGCACGCTGGCACCAGACTTCTCATCTGCAGAAATCGGTGGGAGAGTAGCTAGAGTCAACTTTAGGGAAAGGACTGCAACGTAAGAACCCTACCTCCAGCCAGCATGTCACCTGCTTGTCAGGGCACAAGACAGAAAGAGATTTGAGGGTATGCAAAATGCAATTCATTCAACAACTCTTTGTTCCAGGGATGGTCCAGTCACTGTCCCAAGCCCTGGAGACATAAAAAGAGTGATAGAATAAAGTGCCTGCCCTCAGCGAGTTTAACATTCTAGTGGGGGAGACAGAGAATGAGCAAATAAGTAATAAACATAGAAGAAGTGTCAGGAAGTGCAAAGTGTGTGAGGAAGAGTAAAGCGGGAAGACGATTAAAGTTGACGAAGGTCAGAAAGAACTCTCTCAGAAGGTGCCGGCTGAACAGAGAACAGAGGTGGGGGGGCGCGGGGAGAGTCATCCACATAACTCGCTGTTTAGCCAAACAGCCTGTGAACCGGGGGAGAGTCCTCATAATTGGGAGAGACGAAGAGGAGAGGGAACAATGGCAAGCAATACATGTAGCAACAGATTGGAGAGGATGATGGATGTATAATCGAAGGAAGAGGGGGAGGGTGAAAATGGATGGATGGATGGATGGATGGATGGATGGATGGATGGATGGATAATGGAAGGAAGAGGGGGAGGGTGAAAATGGATGGATGGATGGATGGATGGATGGATGGATGGATGGATGGATAGATGGATAATGGAAGAAAGAGGGGGAGGGTGAAAATGGATGGATGGATGGATGGATGGATGGATGGATGGATGGATAATGGAAGGAAGAGGTGGAGGGTGAAAATGGATGGATGGATGGATGGATGGATGGATGGATGGATAATGGAAGGAAGAGGGGGAGGGTGAAAATGGATGGATGGATGGATGGATGGATGGATGGATGGATAATGGAAGGAAGAGGGGGAGGATGAAAATGGATGGATGGATGGATGGATGGATGGATGGATGGATGGATGGATAATGGAAGGAAGAGGGGGAGGGTGAAAATGGATGGATGGATGGATGGATGGATAATGGAAGGAAGAGGGGGAGGGTGAAAATGGATGGATGGATGGATGGATAATGGAAGGAAGAGAGGGAGGGTGAAAATGGATGGATGGATGGATAGATGGATGGATGGATGGAGGATGAATAGTCTAGTAGATAGATAAATAATAGGAAAGAAAAACAGGATAGTAGAAGTTAAACCCAAATGGGTGAAGATACACCAACTGGAAATATGTGATTTACATGGTCTATAAAAGCTTTGTGATACAGAATAAGGTTGGGACAGACTGGGTGGGGAACAGACACAGAAAACCTTTCAAAGATCTCATGGAAAAGAGATAGAGACCAGGTGAAAACAGGGGCAAAGAAAGAAACAAATGGATTCCACAGATCTCCTCTCATTGGAGCAGAGGCAGCAATGTGCCTTCCTGGGGGAAATGTTAAGGGGTTTTCTGGATAAGAATGGAGTAAAATGCATCTGGTTGTGAGAACAGGAAAGGAAAGATAGCCATTCATTGAATAGAAAGACACAATAAAATGTTCAGGTGCTCCAGGGTTCCTTGGTGGCTCCGTCCGAGGAACGTGGGACTCTTGATCTCGGGGTTGTGGGTTCGAGCCCTGCATTGGGTGCAGACATTACTTAAAAATAAGATCTTTAGGGGCACCTGGGTGGCGCAGTCAGTTGAGCGTCCGACTTCAGCTCAGGTCATGATCTCACAGTTCATGAGTTCGAGCCCTGCATCGGGCTCTGTGCTGACAGCTCAGAGCCCGGATGGAGCCTGCTTCAGATTCTGTGTCTCCCTCTCTCTCTGCCCTTCCCCTGCTCACACTCTGTCTCTCTCTCTCTCTCTCTCTCTCAAAAATAAATAAAGATTTTTTTAAATAATAAAATAAAATCTTTAGAAAAAAATGTTCAAGGGCTCCAAAAAGCAAACGTATGCAAAAGGAAAATGAAACAACATGTAAAAGAAACCATAATGGTCGCAAAGAAAACTGGGAACAATAAAGTCAAGCATATAAATCCTTACAGTAAATGGGTACAGGGAATGATCTGAATTAATTAATCTCCCATTAATTTAGTCAGCAAGGATGGGAATATTGGATTAAAAGCAAAACCTAACTGTTTTATGAATCACACTATTCACTGAGTAGCAAGGGCAGAAAATCAAGGTGTGGACAAAGAGACCATGCCAATGAAGAGAAAGCGGGAAGAGCCATATGGATACCAGACCACATGGAATTCAAGTTAAATGTAGTAAACAGGATGAAGAATCCCTTCATGTTTGTCATCACGCATGAAAAAAAGGCATAATGTATGAGAAAGATATACTAGTCCCTTGTGTGCCAAATAAAATAGATTTCCCTATTTATAGTATATGTAACTGCTACTTTAAAGAGATCAAATGGAAGATTCCAGAACTAGACTGATCTGGTAGGAGGAAACGTAAGGAAGGACACAGAAGAATTAAGACACACAATCAGTGAACTTGGATTTACAGCCTCCCTTTGCACACCTCAAGAAGAGAATATATGATTTTGGATGCCGCTAGAATATCATCAGCAAAAATCGACTCGCCTGCGAGAAGACAGTGGGCTGTAGTGGTCAGAGCCTGGCCTCAAATCCTGTTCCCCATCAGTTATTAGTTGATGACTTTCAGTAATTACTTAACTTCTCTATGCCTCAGTTTCCTCACCTGTAAAACGTGATAATAATATGATTGGCTTTCTCTTAGGGATGTAGAGGAGATTAAACGAGAGTCATTACATGAAAAGTACCTAGCACAGTGCCCCACACGTAGGAAATTCTACAAATGGATGCTGTCATCATTCTTATCATCAATCACAAAGAAAAACAATGAATTCGAACCAATTAGAAGTTTCCCAGCCACGTCACTTGAGAATAATCCTAAAAGGTCTCGTGTTGGCAGAGGGTAGGCACCCTCCTCAGTGGTAGGCACCCAAATACTCCCTAGGAGTCTGGAACCTTGAACTGTAGGCTCTTAGAGGTAGAAGGCCCCATAAAGTCAGTCTATATCCCCGTCTCATGCAAGAATGCTTCCAGTGCATTATGACTAGTGGCCAACTGGTCTCCCATCGGGACATGCCCAGGGCTGGGGGGCTCACCGTCTCTCAACGCACACCCTTCCATCACCAGCTGGGGCTCATATTAGAATGTTCTTCCCTATGCTGAACTGCAGTCAGCCTCCTAGAGCTGTCATCCTCTTCCTTGGAGATTGTGTCATCATTCACTCACTCACTCATTCATTCATTCACCCATCCGTTCACTTGGCGATTCAGTAAATCCCAACTGGCACTTGCTACGTGCCAGGCACTGTGCCAGGAGCTCAGGCTATAACGGGGGGCACATGCAGACAGGGGCTCTGCCTCCAAGAGCCCACGATCTGGTGAGATCGACACACCGAATAACACAATCTCCTACTTGATTTGCGTCAAGAAGGAAATAGAGGACCCTATGAGACCAGACCACCTGGGGTCCACACCTGGTCTGAAGGTATCAGGAAAGGCTTCCCTAAAGAAGTAACTCTGCTCTCCGGGAGCTGAAGGATGGTCTGGGGCTGACGGGAGTGAGGTTGTCGCCTCCTCTCCCTTCTGGACTCGACACCCTTTCGTCCCTCCTGGGGCCACCCTTCTGCAGGTGCCCGTGTGATGGTCAGAGGGGGACAAGGCATTCCACGTGCAGTCTGACTTCCTTTCCAGTGAACGCCAAACTGGCACCAGCCTTTCGGGCAGCCCCATTATCTTGCTGATGCTGAAATCCTGACATTATGTTTATAGTTTTTTATTAGACAAAAAAAAAAAATCTCATCCAAAAAATAATATGTAAGAAAACGCATGCAGCTAGGCAAGAGTCTGTCGTAGTGACCCCAGGCTGGGTCTTGGGGACCCACCGCTCTCCTTCCCAAGGGAATTGTTCAAACCCCCCCACCCCCGACATGTTGTTCTGCTCCAGAAATTTGCCGGGTGTCACTGTCATGCTCAGTTTGCTATATTCTGTGTATTCTTTTATCATTTTAAAATGATTTTTAATGTTTTTTCCCAGACTCCAGCAAAAACAAAAGACCTTCTTCTGGGGATCCTTCCCTAAATCCCTACACCCTCACCCCCGCCCCCAGCTGTCTTCTGCCTCCCTTCACGCATCCCCTGCACCTACACACTATAACGCTGAATCATTTATTTCGTAAGACATTTCTCTTACGATGTGCCAGAGGCTCCTAAGCATTTTATACGTACTAACTCACTGAGTCTCATAATACGTGGTATCATCGTCCCCATTTTACAGATGAGGAAACTGAGGCAGAAGTAAAGCTACATGCCCAGAGAAGGGGCACGCTCTTAGCCTCTGCTGCCCCCTTGTTGTCCGCACCCCTCTGTGCAGGGCCACGCCCGAAGGTCCCGCCCAGCCCCAGAGCCCAGCCAATTCTGGGAGCTCAGGCCAGGCCGTGGAACAAAACCAGACCAACAGTTCTGCCCAAGCACCACGAAAATTTCCAGGCTGTACACTTGGCTCCCTTCTCTGTTGCTCCCCACAAGTTCCCGGGAGCCTCGACGAAGAGGAAGCAGACTTTTGCCTTCTCTGACACCTGTTAGTATCAGGCCATCTGCCCGGAAGCAAGGAGTCTGTCCCTCTTCACCTTCTCACTGTTAAACATTCCCAGTGATGGGGAGCTCCATTGTTGCATCTCTGCGTTCTGTGCCTCCGCCCCTCCCCTGGTGGCCCCCCTCCGCTGCTCCCTGCCGCCGTCCCCCATGGCACCTGCCCCTCTTCTCGCACACACTGGGACCCGCTTACTCACAAGTGGGCACAGCCTGTTTCCCAAACCCATCACCATGTTCCTGACCTTTAACTCGACAGCCGGTACAGCCACCACCCCTGAGCTGGTCTGACATAAGCAGCTCACCTCTGCCCCTTCACTTCCAGGCCCTTAAGGGACGACGAGCACGGTGCTGGGAGCAGTCCATTTCCGGGGGCAGCATGCCGGACAGAGATGTAATGTATCATACACATGGGTGGGTCTCATTTTAAGAAAAAAAGTATTGGGGCGCCTGGGTGGCTCAGTCGGTTAAGTGGCCGACTTCGGCTCAGGTCATGATCTCGCGGTCCGTGAGTTCGAGCCCCACGTCAGGCTCTGTGCTGACAGCTCAGAGCCTGGAGCCTGTTTCGGATTCTGTGTCTCCTTCTCTCTCTGACCCTCCCCCGTTCATGCTCTGTCTCTCTCTGTCCCCAAAATAAATAAACGTTAAAAAAAAAATCTGAAAAAAAGAAAAAGAAAAAAAGTATTATGCAAAAATATGATCTTAGAAAAGGAGTACATTTGGGGATGATTACTCACAAGCATTACAAAAAAGAGAATCGCTGGGACGTATAATCGAGACAATGCTTCTAACGTGCCTGCATTCTGAACTCACTCAATAAACACAGCTTCATTTCTTATTGTCATTGTTCCCATAATTGTGTGTTGATGACGCTTCTCGGGACTTGAGACAGAACAGTAACAACAACATCCTACCACTGGTAAGTAAACCACTACAGTCTTTTATGGAACTAGAAACAACTAGGATGTTAATTACATCGTAGTAATTAACAGCCTGAAACAGCTATTCACTGAGTGTGCATATCAATGTACCCACTGAGCTGGCACGAGATAGCCAGGCTGCTGTCATTCCTTCCAGAAAAAAACCAATCTCATTACTTAGCAAACAGAGGAGCTGGATTAATAGCCCCTCATTTCTGCTAAATATTTTAATACATCAATATTATCTGTTCCAAAGGAAATTTTCACTTTCTCATGCTCAGTAGGTGAAGCAGAACGTTTTCTGCTCAAAGAAATGCCTCACAGCCCATACCAAGACCCAAAAACTTTCTCTGAAAACATCAGTGCCCCGAATTTCACAGGCTGGTTCTTTCTCAGAGCCCCGGATGTCTAGGACTGTCACAGAAGCCAGGGCAGAGCTGAGTCAAACCTGTCCTTCCAGCTACGATTCCAAGGAAAACCCCAGGGCTGGCTGGGGCTGACGCATCTCCCATGGCCTCCCCATGTTCTTTTGGGACAGTTAGCCTCTTGCTTTTTGATGAACCGCAGCCCGTTCACAGGGATCACAGTGTTTTGCAAACTGCGTTCAGCTCTTCCCCGAGAAACAACTGGGAGTCTCATTTCCCTCATGAGGAAACAGGGACTCAGAAGGTGAAGGTAGCAGAGCTGGGACACGGAGCCAAGCCTTCCAGAACGACACCGTGACCATTAACCACACTCCTCACTTGAATGGTTACGGTATCGTGTTTGTCTCAACGGCCGCCATTTATTGAACACCTGCTATGTGCTCTCTCTATATTTGCCACTACTGGGTGTCTAATAGACATCTGAAAAGTAACGTGTCCGTAAGAGGAAACGGTGTCACCCTCACCCCTGTTCCTCCCTCTGTCTCCCTAATCTTGGGAAACGGCACCACCATTCAGCCACTGACTGAGATCACAAGGCTTCGAGTCTTTCTGGGAAGAGAGAGAGACAGGAGGGAGAGGGAAAGAGGAAGGGCAGGGGAGGGAACGGTGGTAGAAGGAAGGGGCAAGGAGGGAGGGAAGAGGAAGGGAAGAGGTGAGGGAGGGTCAAAGAAAGGAACCTTCCACCACAGGAAAGCCCAGGTGGAAAGCCTACGTGTGTAATCTTTTTTAGCCTGTGTAAATCAGTGTCCTCAAAATAACATTTCATTTCCATTTGTTTGTTTGTTTGATGCAGACACCGGAAAAGGCACGGGATTCCCCACCATTCAGAGTCACAAAACCATGAGCCTCCCTCAAACAACCATTTGCAGAACAGGAATTCGGGCCCAGCCTGGAACTGGGTCCAGTTTTTCCAAAGGCAGGATGACCTAGCCGCAGGCCCTGAGGCTACGAAGCCTGAAATCTCACCCGGTAACGCAGCTCTTATCCAGCCAGCCCTAATACGAGGTGGAAACCGACACGGAGCAAAACAGGTGCACACAGAGAAAGCCACGGTGGCCAGTGGGAGTTGGGAGCAGTTCCCGGCAGGGCAGGCGGAGACGATGGCACTGGGGCCAGACCTCGGAAGGGAGGTGGGTGGGAAGGAGAGGGGAGGTGTGCTGGGCACGCAGCCTGAACCCAGCCAGCAGTCACTGGTCCCCCCAAGTGTGTGATTCCTGCTCCCCGCCTGCGGAAACAGGCAGGGTGGGCAGATTATGGAACGTGCCCAAGGTCACGCAAGGACAAGGAAAAGCCACGCTCTCTCGGGCAGATTTAAAGTCAGACCTGACGAGCGGTCACGTAGAGATGTGTGATGTGTGTGGTCCCCGCGCAGTGACACGTACCCGGCCTCTCCGGGGAAGGTTTCCCAGGGACTGTCTCCAAGGCAGACTCCCCACTGCCTCCTCCCTTTGACTGCACCCCATCGAGCTCCCTCTCAAGGGCCGAAGCTCCTGGAGGAGGGGAACCTTCCTATCTTGATGATGTTTCGGTCACCGCGGCCTGACTACCTGGCAAGTGTACTACCCTCCGCGGCCCCAATGCTTGTCCGCTTAGCCACGATTCCATTCGCCCCAGCTGCACACTCTTAGCGTCTCCTCCACGCCAGACCCGGAGGTGGCTCTAGGACTAAGACGTGAGCCTCACAGAGCTCCCCCAGGGTGGTGGGGGGTGGGGGGTGGACAGAGATATCAAGAACAGGTCTCCCCAGGGCATGGTGAGGGGTGGGGGAGTGTGGTCAGACCACAAAGAGCAGGGGAAATCAGAAAAGCACCACTAGAGGGGACGGAGTGAGGCCTGAGCCCTGTTCTGGAAGGCAAGGCAGGCGGAAGGCACTGAGGGAGGCGGGAACAGAATATGCAAAGGCATGGAGACCTGAAACACCGTAATGGGAACTAAGAGCCTCTCGGGAGCCCAGAACCGAGGGCAAAGGAGGGGATAAAACCAGAGCGCACTGCGGGGGGCTGATCTCAGCAGGCCGTGAATGCCAGGACGGGGAGTGCGGCCTCCCTCGTGGCTGCAGGAATTTCAGCCGAGGAGAGACGTGAGCGGGCTCGTGTAGCTGCGGCTCTTAGGACGGGATGTGTGCCGAGAGCCTGACGGCAGAGAGAGAGGAGGCTGCTACAACAGCCCGGGCGTAACAAAGAAAAAGAGAGAAGGCAGGGAGGCGGGGAGAGCCCGAAACGCGGCGGGGGAAGACGGAGCAGAGGGAAGTCGGGGGAAAGGGCGCCGCCGAGCGGCTGGCGGGTGAGCCGGCGGGCTGCGCGCCGCACCTGCCGGCGGCCGGGAGACTCACCGCGGAGCCAGCGCGCGCCGGCGTGCGTGTCCTTGGGGCGGAGGAGGCGGCGGTGCGCGGCGCTGCGGCCCACGTACCACAGCATCCAGAGCAGCTGCAGCAGCATGAGCGCCGTGAGGACGCACAGCAGGTCGCTCTTGCCCACGCCCGAGGCGTGCACGGCCCAGGCCAGCAGGAGCAGCAGCCCAGCCGCGAACACGATCAGCCCGTACTGGCTGCTCAGCGCCTCGGCCAGCTTCTGCGGGACGCTGGCGCGGAGCGCGCCCCGCCGAGGGGCCGGGGGCTCCCGCGGGGCCGCGAGCTGGGGCGAGGGGCCGGCCGCGGGCCCCGACGGCACCCTGTCCGGGGCGCTCCCGGCCGCCTGGGGAGAGGCAGGCGCCCCCTGGTCCCCGGGCATCACGGAGTGACCCGCCCGGAGTCTGGTTCCGGGAGCGGCTGCGGGCCCGGGGCCCCACCGGCTGTCCCCACCCCCGCCCTTGCCCTGACGCTCTCTGCCGACCAGTCCCCCTCTCCCGATCGCCCTGCGACACCTGCTCTCCTCGCTTCTTCCCCTCTGCCCTCCCTCGGTCAAGGTGCACAGCCCGGTCCGCTCACCGCCGCCGCCCCCCACCCGCTGACCCCGGGCTGACCCCGGCTGCCTGTTCGCGCTCCTGAAAGCGCACTGCCCACCTCCCGGGACTCCCCAAAGCCCGGGGGGCAGCCCTCCCGCCCACTATTTGACCCACGCGGGCCGCTCCCCGCCCCTGACGCCTGGGACCCGGGCCAGCCCTCCCCCGACGTCCCCTCCCCGCGCCCGGCCCGCCCCCTCTCCGCTGTCCGCACCCCTGTCCGCTTCGTGGACGCCCGCCCACCCAGCCCTGCCCGGGCGTCACGGAAACCCTGGATGACGACAGGTGCCTCCTGGCTCCTGGGATTGCGGTGGGGGGCAAAGGGTCACCCTGAGTCAGCCGGACCGAGTAGGCGCAGGGGGCGTTGCTGGGGTCCGGCAGGGGTGTCCCACTGTGGGGACTGTCCCAGAGGAGCTGCGACGCCGACCGCAGAGGTCTAGGTGAGCCTCAAAATGTCCTTGTGAGTCTGTCTGTCCTTCACCCTGTGTATTTCTACCGTATGTTTTCTCTGTGTGAATCTCTCTCTGTGTCTGGCCGTCTGTCTTAGGGGTGTGTCTGGTTGGGACAAGAAGGTGATGGTGTCTCAGCGCTCCTCCCTAGGTCTATGAATGGGGGAGGGGTGTGTTTTGTTTGTGTCTGTGTTTGTGCATCTGGTGTCCTTGTGTGTCTGCCAGATGCCCAGATGCCCAGGAGCTGCCTCCCAAGGAGAGAGATCACCTGTGCACCCCCTCCAAGGGAATGGAAAGCTGCTTCTGGAAGCAGAGGTGTTGGGGGGAGCTGCCTTGGGCCTTCCCGGAGCTACAGGTGCCCCCAGCCCGTCCCTCAGCACTCCAGCCCCTCTGAAGCTGACCGCGTCTGCCAGGGTGTCCCGTTCAGATGCCACTGAAGAGGAGAGTCCCCCACCCCCACTCCCGCCAGAGGTTTTTGCAAAAGAGCATCCTAGAGGCAGAGGTGGCTGAGAGCAGAGTGGGAGCAGGGAGTTGGTGAGGGAGCTGCTGGGGGGGCCTGCAGCCTGGAGGAGGAAAGGCCTCCTGCGCGAGCCTCCTGTGCTGTAATAGAGGGCTCCTCACCCAGGAGACCCCCTCTTCCCCTGGGTTTCACGCTCTCTGTTGCTCTCCTGAAATTGATTGTTGAACAAGCAGACCCACATTTTCATCTTGCAGTGGATCTACTGAATTACATAGCGGTTCTGATTGCCAGAGGGTCCTGAAGGGGCGGGGGCTGGACCAGCAGGGAGTCAACCTGGGAGCCTTGTCTTGCCTTCATTCATTTTTTTTTTTTTTTTTTCACTCATTCATTGGTGTGGCCAACACTTACTTCTCCAGCGCTGAATCATTTGCCAGGCTCTTCTGGGTACTGGAAACTTCAGCTATGAAAGACTGCCGTCAAGGAGCCGGCACCCTGGCAGGGACATGCTGAACAGACAAGTATGTGTCGGGAATGCACTGGGAGGCTAGAGAGCATCCGATGTGAGACTCGGCCCTGTCTCCTAATCATGGCCCGTAGTGGGGACTGAGCAAGCAGCCCCCGGGGAGCAGGGCTGCCCCGAGGGGAGGGTTGGGGGAGCCTTGAGTCTGCCAGGAAGGGTGAGACGTTCCTAGAGGAGGCACTGTTTTCTCCTCTTTTGGGAGGAAGACTGTGACTTTCAGCTGGGTTTCCCCAGACCCAGGCCAGGTGATGCTCGGTAAATAAACCGAGGGGTTAACGAAGGCACAAGTGGGGGGAAGTTGCATGAACAAGCAAGCCAGGTGTGGGTCTCACCGGACCCGCAGGGCAGGGGCACAATGCTGTGTCTTCCCGCGTCTGCTCCGTCCCCTTCCCTTGCTTTCTTTTCCTCCTTAGCTCACACCTGGAACGTGTGTACATCTGTGGCCCGTCTCTCCCGCCGTAACGAACGCTCTAGAAGGACATTGCCTATCTTGTCCATGGCTCTAGCTCCAGCGCATAGGACAGTGGTGACCAGCACACCCGAGGTGCTCAGTGAACACGTGTTGAATGCGTCCCCCCCTCCAGTGAAGCCCTAACTCCCCATCCCTGTTAATGCGACCTTATTTGGAAATGATCGATCAAGTTGAGGTCATCAGGGTGGGCTCTGATCCAATACGGCCGTGTCCTTACAAAAAAGGGGAGACTGAAGACAGACACATATAGAGGGAAAGGTGATGTGAAGACACAGAAAGAGTGCCATCTACGAACCATGGAAGCCCTGAGACCGCCGGAAACTCGGAGAGAGGCCTGGAACAGACACCTTGATCTTGAACTCCTAGTCTCGAGAATCTTGAGCCGATAGATCTGTGTCGTTGGTGGCCTTTGTTAGGGCAGCCCCGGGAAAGGAAGACACCCAGCTTATTCCTTCTGTGCTCCCCTGTGGGCGTGTCCAGCTCCCCATCCGTCCGTGCCCCACACTGTAGACTATTGTCAACTGTCTTTCCAATGCTGAGCGCCCTGAAGGCAAGAGAACTATGTCTGATTGGCTCTGCTCCCTAGCACCCAAGCTGTGTTTTTATCATACGTTGGAAAATGTGTAGTGAGCCCCTCCCAAGTGTCAGGTATAAGGCCAGGCCTGGGGACAACAAAATGAAGCCACAGTTTGTGTCAAATGCCATGGGAAACTGGGAGGGAGAGAAAGAGAGAGGGAGGGAGGGAGAGAGACTGCCTGGCAGATGGCAGGAACTCCACGAATGCCCCAGACTTCCGTGAAAATCACCTCTGCTTTTATTTCATTTTACACTTTTACAGCACACATTAATTCATTGTCTCTTTCATGAACCAAGCTCAAGTCAGCATGGATTTGTAGGGACAGGCAATATCACGTGGCGGGGGAGGGGGGGGCGGTGGGTGAGTTCTAAAGCCAGGCTTCGGGGTCCAATTCCTGGCTCCATCACTTACTGCTGTGACCCTGGACAAGTTACTGAGCCTCACTGTGCCTCAATTTCCTCATCTGTAAAACGGAGCTCTTCTTTTAGTATTTCTTGTAATGTTTATTTATTTTTAAGAGAGAGACAGAGTGTGTGCAGGGCAGGGGCAGAGAGAGAGGGAGATGCAGACTCCGAAGCAGGCTCCAGGTTCTGAGCTGTCAGCACAGAGCCCAACGTGGGGCTCGAACTCACGAACCGCGAGATCATGACCTGAGCCGAAGTCAGATGCAAACCGAGCCACCCAGGTTTCCCTAAAACGGAGCTCTTAATACTAACCATTCTCGCAGGTTTCTATGGGGACAAAGTAGCCTGATACATATGAAGTACGTGGGAATGTCCCACCAAATACAAAGTACCCGAGACACTTTGTTATTTACTGAGCACCTACTACATGCTGGGCACTGAGCTGAGGCTATGCTGTAGAGGCACCAGCTGAGCATCAAACATGGGCTCCCCTTCCACGGCGTAGAATCGTCACCGGGAAGTGGCCGTCCAGCCAGGGACTCTCCCCTTGCACCTAGGTGGAGCCAGGCGACCAGGTTCTGGTCGGGGGAGTGGAGGCAGAAGTGATGCCATCGATACCCCGAGCGCCCCCGCGAACTCCGTGCTGAAGACGTCAGAGTGCATCAGCCTGAGCCCTCCTCCCCACCCCGTGACTGGCAAAGCAGAGTTTCCCCGCTGAGGCTGGGCCCCCGTGAGTGAGAAGAAAACTTCTACCGTGCTAAGCCGCTACACAGTTTACCTGTTAGAGCAGTCGCGCTGCCCTTCCTCACTGAGAACTCAAAGACACATAACACGCAATCCCCATCTGAAAGTCAAGTGGGACTCCCTTCTCTGGGCCACCTCGATTCCTTTTAATGAGCAATGAAATGTAAGTTTCTGGACACGAAAGAGGGAGACTGAAGTCGGTCTCCTTTACTCTCTACTCAAAACGATGCTGAAGACTGACAGATTTATCCATCTTTCTGCCTCCCGCTGATGTATAAGTGTTTCAAAGATCTGAGCCATACAGAACTCTCGATTTCTTTTTATTTTTTAATGTTTATGTATTTATTTATAGAGGGGGGGCAGGGGAGGAGCAGAGAGAGGGAAAGAGAGAGAGAGAGAGAGAGAGAGAGAGAGAGAGAGAGAGAGAGAATCCCAAGCAGCCTCCACACTATCAGCACAGAGCCTGATGCGGGGCTTGAACTCACGGACTGTGAGATCATGACCTGAGCCAAAATCAAGAGCTGGAAGCTTAACCAACTGGGGGGCTTAAAACAACACAAATTTCTTGTCTGGCGGGTCTGGAGCCTGGAGGTTGGAAATCAAGGTGTAGACAGGCACTCGCTCCCTTTGAGGGATCTAGGAGAGGGTCCCTCCTCGCCTCTTCCAGCTTCTACTGGCTGGTCCTAATCTTTGGTGCCCCTTAGCTTCCAGCTGCATAATAGAATCCCTGTCCCTGTCATTGTCACGTGGTCATCTTTCCTCTGTGTCTGTCCGTCTCCTCTTTGTATAAGGACACTAGTCATATTGGATTAAGGGCCCACGCTCCTCCAGCATGACCTCATCTTAACTTGCATTGTAATTACATCTGCAAATAAGGTCACAGGCACAGGGACCATGGGAGGGACTTCAGCATATCTTTGGGAAAGGGGGCACAATTCGGCCCGTGACAGGCAGCCTATTAAAGCATTATTATTTGATTTATATAACTAGAAAATCTCTAGATAAGGTAAACAGAGATCTATCCTGAATCATTACAAGACTCTCAATTCCCAAACCTGAGCCAGTTCACAGACCCAGAGTCCTCGAAGGAAGAGGGGGCGGGTCTCCTTGACAAAAGCCTTGCAACATTGCCATAAATATCCTGGGAATAGGGGCGCCTGGGTGGCTCAGTCAGTTGAGCGTCTGACTTCGGTTCCCGTCCTGATCTCGCAGTCCGTGAGTTCGAGCCCCGCGTCGGGCTCTGTGCCGACGGCTCGGAGCCTGCTTCGGATTCTGTGCCTCCCTCTCTCTCTGCCCCTCCCCCGCTCGTGCTCTGTCTCTCTTTCTCTCAAAATAAGTACATTAAAAATTTTTTTTAAATAAATAAATGTTAAAAAAAAAAAAAAAGGAGAAGCAGCAGCAGTGTGGTGTGGAACTCCTTGACCATATAAATGCCAGCAGAAGCATCATGGCAAGGAAAAGGCAAACTCCTCTTCAGAGTATGTGTCTCATCCAGGGAGGACAAGTCCCCCCACTCCCTTCATGATGGAAGGGGTCTGATAGAATCGAACGTCCACCAGGCCGGTGTCCCCAGGGAAAGGTTCCACATCAGCAGCACGGCGGGGGGGGGGGGGGGGGGGGGTCTCTGCCGTTCACAGTGCTTCCAGCAAACTTAATTGCTTATCCAACTTGCTGGCGTGTGGCAACCATTTTTGTTGTGCTCATGGGTCTGTGGGTCAGGATCTACAGAGGACACGGTGGGCATTGCTTTTCGTCTCAGGTCTACAATGTCCAGGGCCTCAGCAGGAAAGATGAGAAAGGCTGGGGGTGACTCAATGGCCAGGGCTTGGAATCTCTGCAGATTTCTTCATTCACATACTGGTGCCCCAGTGACCCAAAGCCTGTGCTCAGCTGGGTTCCCACACGTGCCCTCTTTCTGCAGCTTGAACCACCCATAGCCTTCCAACTGATCCTCGAGAAGGGGCCTCCCAGGAGGGAACATCTGGACAGCAAGCATCCCAGGAGACCCAGCAGAAGCTGAGTGGTCTCTACGACTTAGCCTTAGAAGCCACACTAAGGCGTCATTTCTGGCATATTCTGTCGGTGAAGGTGGTCATGAGCCCATCCAGGTTCAAGGGAAGGGAGAAGTGGCAAAAATTCAGAGCCCCTTCTCAAGTCATTCCAGAAGGTTCTGCACGCAGCATATGTCAACCGGGTCAGCCTTGGGGAAGGACTTCTATGCTGCTGAGCGTGTGCACAGCCCTCCATCTTGCACCTTGTACGTGGGCCCGTGGAGGAAACACTGGGTGGCTAGGCAGAGGCTGACAGACACCAACAGAACATGCTCTCTTACCCCCTCCCCTGCAGGCGGTGCCCCTGGTGAACACTCACGTGACTCATTTTTCACACTCTGAATCCGTGCTGATGGGCCCCTCCACATGTTATTCCCCAAACCTCCTTGTCAATAAGTTTCCAATTCTTCTCTTTCCAAGTCACTGACCATCCAGCCACGCTGGGAGTCTGTTAGCAACCATCCACGAGTTCATGTTGATTTGTACCCTGGCCATCTCTCAATCCGGCCAAAGTGGCCAAGCAAATGTACCCCTCAACATTCAGCCCACTGGGAAGATCTTCCTTCACAGCCTTTCCTTCAGGGTCACCTTTGGGTGGGGCTATAAGGCTGCAGCCGTCTACGTGGGGGGACAGCATATCGTGATGGCTGGTGCCGTCGTATCATGTAGAACCACCTGGAAACTAAGCTGGAGCTTTTTCTCCGCCACTCATGAGAAACTCCCCAAGGGACTGCAGGTGTAGATAAACGGAGACAGTGCAGGGGCGCCTGGGTGGCTCAGTCGGTTGAGCATCTGACTTCGGCTCAGGTCATGACCTCACATTTCGTGAGTTCGAGCCCCGAATTGGACTCACTGCTGTTGTCAGCACAGAGCCCACTTTGGATCCTCTGCCCCCCCCCCACCTCTGCCCCCCAGCCTCTGCTTGTGCACTCTCTCAAAAATAATTCTAAAAAATTAAAAAAAAATTTTTATGTTTATTCATTTTTGAAAGACAGAAACAGAGCACAAGCGGGCGTGGGCGGAGAGAGAGGGTGACACAGGATCCCAAGCAGGCTCCAGGCTCTGAGCTGTCACCACAGAGCCCGACGCAGGGCTCGAAGTCACAAACCGCGAGATCATGACCTGAGCCGAAGTTGCTCGCTCAACTGACTGAGCCACCCAGGCTCCCCACATTAAAAAAAAAAAATTTTTTTAAAAAGGAGACAGTATGTAGCAAAAATCGATCTCAAAGGCCCCTGAGCCACCTGTACATGCAACCGACTAATGGCTTCCAGTTCATGTTCAAGCTTATATACCATTTCTACTCAGCAATGCATCACTGTGGGGCATGCCCAGCCTTGCTCTTGGTGGATCAGATGACATCCAGTTCATGCCATAGGTAGGTGTCCATTTCTCAAGACCTGGTCGTTCCCTGTCAGGCCCTGACTCTGGTGGATGAAATTTCCCAGACTGAGAAGTCACCCGGCTCGGATACTTTGCCCCCAATTAAGTCCTGAGCCTGATCCTTCCCTGGGTCTACCCTGTAGCTCGAGGAGGTAAAGATTTCTTTAAATGCAGCCGCAGAGATGACCTCTCATTCTTTGCAAACTGTTCTTGCGGAAACACCTCCAGCTCAGACAGAAGGGGAAAACAGTGCAAAATGAAGAACCCTCAGGAGCTCAGACCTTTTCTGGGCAGGAAGCAGGCTGAGAAAGCTGGATTCTAAACTGTTTTCTTCCAGAAAAGAATGACACGGAGGGCGAATAGAGCCCAGAGGGTAGAGCCTGACACCTTGTCAGAGTCCTAGGAGGCAGCACTGGTCCCTAAGCAAGAGAGGGGGACCCGCGTCCAGCTGGATTTCTGTGGACCAGCGACTGTGTGCCTCGTTCCCCGCTTTTCGAATGTTACTGCGCGTACCTGCGCCTGCCTCACCACTGTATGTTCGGTGTGCGATCGACAGGTAACTCGCCTGTGAGGGTGGTCAGCTCGAGGCCCCCGCACCGCTCTTGATTCAGATGATGAGATCCTGGAGCTCAAGCCTGTGTCTGACGCTGGAACAGGATGGGGCTTCCGGGATTGGGACTTTCGCGTGTGGGAGGAACACAGAGAATTTGTGGCCAGAGACTGTGGCGGTTTTAACACCCGGCTCACACGTTCCTTGACCCTCCTCCTTTAGGATGAGGGGAAGGTATGTCCCCTTGAATCTGGGGTCTGTAACTACGTGGACAGTTTCTGAGCCCATGCTCTAAGTGGGGGCTTCCTGTCTCTGGGACACAGCGGTGGGCAGAGCGATGCCCCCGAAGGGGTCCACACCCTGCTCCCGGGAAGCTACCAACAACGCTGCGTTGCGCGGCAAGAGGAACACTGACGGCGGATTAAGGACTTTAAAATAGGGAGAGCACCTGGGGTTGCCCAGGTGAGCCTGGCGTGATCACACGGGCCCCCCGAAAGCGGAAGCAGAAGGCAGAAGAGCGGATCTGGGCAATATGACAATGACGAGGAGGCAGGACAGGCGCGGCTTTGAGAGGAGGAAGAGCGCCACGAGGCAAGAAATGCAGGTGCCTCTAGAAGCTGGGAACGGCCCTCGCTGACAGCCAGCTCGGCATGGGGAGCTCCGTCCTCGGACCGTAAGGAATTGAATTCTGCTGCCCGCCTGACAGCACGGGAAATGGACTCCCCCCCTGGAGCCTCCAGAAAGGACCACAGCCCTGCCCGCACCCGTGAGCGCAGACCTCAAACTACGGAACTGCGAGATAATCCACGTCTGTTGTTTTAGCTGCTGTCTGTGGCAGCTCATTACAGCAGCTACCGACACCGACACAAAAGCTTTGGACCTGAGCAACTCTGCAGGGAGGAAACCCAAACTGCCCACCCCTCCTTCCCCGCCCCCCGGGGGAGACCCTGTGCGGAGAGAAATCAGCAGCCAGCACCACCTCGCCAGCCCAGAGGGAACCGCCTTGGAAGGGGACCACCAGCCTGCCGGCTGGGTCACCCCATGTGGGGAGGAAACAGGTTGTTCCTGCAAATTCCTGTCCAAATTTCAGACACACGAACAAGACCATGGTGGCGGTGGTTTTAAGCCTAAACGTGTCTTGTGATTTGTTACGCGGATGAGGGGAACACACGCATGTGGGGGTGAGGCCAGGAGGTGAGACGTGGCCCAGGAGTGCCAGGCCTTTTGTGCTGGCCGCGGTGACAGGGATGAAGGGATTATGAGAAGAGTCCGGGTGGCCCTGATGGTGTTCAGGTGAGTGCCGGGGGACAGCGGGGGAGCAGTGGGTGAGTTGGGGGTCACTCCTGCCACTGGAGGTGTGTAGGCTGGGGGGCACCCAGCTCTTGAGGTCCTCTTTGACTCCTCTTTACTGTAAACATAAGGCAACGTTCTAACACTCTTTTGCAAAAGTATGACCTAATACAACTTTTTCAGAAAGGAGCACGACTGGAGAGCGTGGGCAGAGAGAGCTCTTTGGTGGAGTTTTGCCATTGGGGCGGGGTGGGGGGCAAAGAAAACGGTCAGTAAGTGGAGAGGCATGAGGGACCCCGACTTGGCGGGGGGGTGTGTTCGAAGATGGGAAACATGGCAATATATCTGTGTGCACGTGGGAAGGATGCATCTCAGGGCACGACGAATACGCCCAAAGTGAGGTTCTGAAAGGTTTGCAAAAGCTGCGGTTAAGAGTAAAATCCAGGCGCTCACGCTGCTTTAGAAATAAAGCAGCCATACGTCCCACTTCTGCCCAAATGGGGAAATCATGGTCCTCGGCTTGGGAGCTGAATCTGACACTCGGGTGAGGAGGGTTTGCGGCCCCCACCAACTGCCCCACCTTCCCTCGGCCCAGAACCCTGCAACGCCTACCCCTTTGGAGTCAGTCCTCAGTGCATGCAAAATACTCCTGCTGCTGATTCCTTTAGTTTTTATGAATCCCATGGGCCTAGAATCCACCAGACTCTTTCCCACCTCGAGGAATACTGTGCTTGAATCGGTCTTTCAAGAGAAAAATGTTTTTAAGTGGAGGCATTTATCTGGACTGGGACTGCAGAGGGCACCTAATAACTTCTGTCACCTGGCCCCAGCCTGTCCCCCCACACTAGCCCACCTGCAGAGACTTTGCAACTTTCCCTAGTCCCTTCCAGTGCCTGGCTGCTGCTGAAGAGAGCTTTTAAGGGTGCATACGACCAAAGAGCCCCGACACAGCCAGGGTCTTAAATCCTTTTAGTCTCTTAAAAAGACCACTGTCACCCGAGCTGGGTCCCAGACATAGACTGGGGGGTTGGGGGGAGTCCCAGTCTGGTTTTTATCCTAGTGAGCGAAGTTAGATCCCTTGATCTCTCTGTTCCCTGCCAATTCGAAGGCTCCAGCTTCTGCAGAGAGATCTCTCCCCAGATTGACTGGAACAGGGGAGTTCTCGACCCGGGCCGCACGCAGGAATCGCCTGGAGAACTCTTCCTGTGGAACAGCTCTGCTCCCCAACCATACCACCACCTCTGAGCAGCGGGCCTGGGCATCCGGGGTGCAAGCAGGTAGGAGACTTGGGCTTGAGGCTTGGGATGGCCAAAGTCAGGTACAGCTCTAAGAGCACGCACCTGCCTCTACCCTATCGTTGGCCGTCGGGGTGGGGACTTACAAGTGCTCACTTAGTCTTGACTCTGAAGGGTGGTGCTCCTTCCACAGGACGGCCTGATACCGTTTGTACTTATTTAGCAGTTACAGTAACAGGGACAGACCCCTAAATAACACACGTGGCAGTTATTTGACAGAAACAGGGACCACACATGATCCTGTTTCAAAAAACTTATTGAAAGGTCTCTTTGCAAGTAACAGCATAATCTTACCGTCTTCTTGGCCACAGCGTCAGCGTTTGGCTCTCTGGGTTCTGACAAACCAGTGTCCAGGAATGCACAGCCTTAGCTTTCTATCCAAATGGAACTATGCTCTGCAATAAAAGATGGGGTGGGGGGGGGATGGGGTGTCTGGGTGGCTCAGTTGGTTAAGCACCAGACTCCAGCTCAGGTCATGATCTCAGGTCTCGTCTTGTCTTGTCTCATGTGAGTTTGAGCCCCGCGTCAGGCTCTGTGCTGACAGCTCGGAGCCTGGAGCCTGCTTCGGATTCTGTGTCTCCCTCTCTCCCTGTTCATCCCCTGCTCGCTCGCTCGCTCGCTCTCCAAAATAAATAAACATTAAAAAAATTTAAGATGGGAGGCACCTGGGTGGCTCAGTGGGTTAAGCATCCGACTTCGGCTCAGGTCACGATCTCACGGTTTGTGGGTTCAAGCCCCGCGTCGGGCTCTGTGCCGACCGCTCAGAGCCTGGAGCCTGCTTCCGATTCTGTGTCTCCCTCTCTCTCTGACCCTCCCCCGTTCATGCTGTGTCTCTCTCTGTCTCAAAAACTAAATAAGTATTAAAAAAAAATAATAATAAAAAAATAAATTAAAAAAGAAATTTAAGATGGGATGGCGGGGGGCCTGACCTTGCTCCTTACTTGTGAGGAAGCCCTCACGTGCGGGTACACAGGCTGGGCTTGATTCTGCCCGCTGGTCACGCCTGCCTCGTCCCATCCCTGATCCTGGATCTACGTGGTCTTTCTTTCTCTCTCCATTACCACGAATGGAGTGAGCACCTACGTGTACCAGGCACTGTGGCGGGTGTTTTGTAAACATCAGCCCACATCTTCCACCGAAGTCCCCTTTGTCAGGGAGATGATAATCGACACCACAAAGCCCGTGCCGGTGAGGTTTAAGGTGAATGTGGGTGCATTTGAAAGCGTCTGGCTTCCTGAGGTCTCCGAAGAGCAGAGTAGACTTGCACCCTTGCCGCAAAGTGCTATCAGCTGAGACCAAAGGTCCAAAGTCTGCAGTAACAAAACCCACAGGAAAGTTATAAAAATATTTTATTTAAATGTTAAGGAAAAAGTACGTGTACTTAAAAATGAGTAAAAGTGCCCACGTTGAACAAATGCTAGAAACCCAGTAAGTTGCACATGACAAAATCTAAAGTGGCAGGAACACATAAAATGCTTTCAAGTGGTCCTGTCACCTAACAAAACTACTATAAAAATGAGATCGCAATTGCAGAAGCTGGGTTAAAGGCACATGACATGATCATTCCCACATACACACCCAGTGATCGCATACGATCAAAGGGCGAACAACTCTGCAATGTGGGGAGGACACCGTGTGCCTATAATGAAACTCTGCTTAAATGTTCACACCAACACTTTCTCCGACGATTCATCAGACTGACACCACAAACTAATTATTTCTATTTTGAACAGAACATTTCTATTCTGAGTGTGAAAAATTCAGTAGTCACTTGAGTGTGAGGACAGACAAACGAAATCGAATTTATTCTGATTTCAACCAGACTGCAACGTTATGGTTTTTCCGAGGAAACCACTCACTTCCTAGATACGAGGACACGTTGTAGCACTTGTTACACCTGCGATGCTGCCAGCTGGCTGGGTGCTGAATCGTTCGCGTCGAAGTGACACGCTCTTACACCTGAAAGAAAGCCAGCATTTATATTCTGAGACAGTCTGTCTTTTAAGCAGCTGGATTTCCTGTCTAAAAAGCACAGTTCAGGGGCGCCTGGGTGGCGCAGTCGGTTAAGCGTCCGACTTCAGCCAGGTCACGATCTCGCGGTCCGTGAGTTCGAGCCCCGCGTCGGGCTCTGGGCTGATGGCTCGGAGCCTGGAGCCTGTTTCGGATTCTGTGTCTCCCTCTGTCTCTGACCCTCCCCTGTTCATGCTCTCTCTCCCTCTCTCTGTCTCAAAAATAAATAAATGTTAAAAAAAAAAAAATTAAAAAAAAAAAAAAAAGCACAGTTCAGTCCACATGCCTGTAACGCTCTCTGGCTCTCCATTACCAAAAACAAACTCACGTCAAGGGTCGAAAGCTCCTGAACGTGTGTAAAAACTGAAAACTGAACGGCGGAAAACGTAATGGTATCAGGGCGGAGGGGAAAAGCAGGACACGGGGTCAGATGAGGCTCCATCCTGTGGCGACACGTGCTGACCCGGACAAAGGGAGAGACGCCAGATGGCCCCGGACAGCACAGTGTGCACAGGGGACTCTCCACCTCTGTGGGGCCACACACCTGCTAGTGACCACCTGCAGCCTGGCAGCGACGGAATTCTGTCCGTGTCTCCCTTATTTGGGTACAGTGACTCCCCTCAGAACTCCAAAGGGAGCACAGGCCGTTAGCTGAAATGCACCCCAATCCTTTACTTAGTATGTTAACATCCACTTCTCTGGGCCTGTTTGCATGCCCGTAAACTGACACATGAAGAAGTTTTCCTCCCAGCTCCGAAGTCAGTTGCGTAAAGAGAGGGCCTATCTTGGCTTTTTCACCGTGTCCCTAAGCACGCAGAGGGAGTGCTCTCATGCATATTTATTTGATAAAGGAGTCGTCTGGTACTCGACAGACTGACCTCGCCGTGTAAGGCAGCAGGCCCAGGGAGGCAGTCGTCCGTGGGGAGCAAGAGATTCTGTAAGTAACACGGAAGGAAAAGGCTGATGGGTCGTCCGTCAGATTTTTAGGAGGCAGCCAGAACAGCTCGAGTGGGTAAAAGTGCCCGTTCTTCCTACGTTCCTGCTCCCTAACAGCAACCTAGCCAGTCGTCTGGTGTGTATCAGGTGATGGAAGCTGACCTGGGTGGAAAGTGACCTACTGTGGGAGCTTATCTACACTGTAAGGTGTAAATACGACATCTCTGAAGGGTGGGGTGCCTTACCCAGGAAATAGTCATGGAGAACTAAATTATGCAGAAGGGAAGGGGTCTCGGTCCCTTTCATCTCAGAGTTGAAGGAAGGCACAGTTGGTGAGTAGTCCGTCACTGCTGTGCCACCTGGAAACGGTCACCAAAGACACTGGCCCAGTGAGTTCAATGTTAGAAAGGCCATTCCAGAACTCTTACCTCTGGACATCACCCAAGGAGTGAGATCAGCATCACAACGCCCATAAACTGAGTGAACAACACCAGCGGGGTGAGGAAGGACCACATGTGCCACAGGGCAACGTTGAAGCTGAAAAGGATAAGACACGCGGTTGGCCGCTCCAGCTGTAATCTACGCACGTACCCCGAGATCCCACTCTGAACTCCGTTTGGGAAAGTTCTCTTAGCCAGCAACTGTGTGTGTATGTCATGTTTCCCAGAGATGTGGTTTGGCCAGCACTGGAAATATCACAAACTCTTCAGAGAGCACTTGGGACCGAACCACTGAAGGTCCTCCCCCGAGAGCTGGCCCAACAGGATCCCAAGTCTCTCAAAGTCAGTGTCTGTGGCGGCACATCGACGACAATGGCTACAGCCTGCTTCCACGACCCGCACACTGTCAAACCATCAGAGTAAAGACACAGTTTCAAATAACTTTTTGTTAGAAACAGGATGAAAAACGTAATGACGTATAAGTTGCTATTAAATCTCCCTTTGAGAAAAACACTGCTCCTGTCGCCAAGGTAAGAATAAGACAGCTTCTCAGTGCAAATGATCTTTATGGACTGAATTTGTAAGAGCAGAAGTTAATTAAATAGTTACTGGTTTCACTATGTAATAGTTTTTTAAATGGAACTTTAAACAATGGAACTTTTTAAATCCTACTGTTCTAAAAAAATAACCTTTCCGGGGTGACCTCACTCTTACGATGTAAAACAGCACACCCGTGTACCCACACCACCGAAGGGTCAGTAATAACCACAACACAAGGTGATACATGTCAATGCCCTCCAATTTCAATGACAGAAAATTAATCATAAAAAACATTCAATTAAACGGAATAGGCACAAAATATATGGTTTTTCCAAAATCCCAATTCAATTGACATAGAGAAAGGAAAAAAGCTAGAGGAATATATACAACATATAAAGAACAGTTGTTCTCTCTGGCTGCAGGATCATGGGGATTTATTTCCTTTGTGTTTTTCTGTAATTAACAGATTATTCTTCAGTGAGCAAGTATGCTTTCATACACATTAAAAAAAAAAAATCAGGGGCGCCTGGGTGGCGCAGTCGGTTAAGTGTCCGACTTCAGCCAGGTCACGATCTCGTGGTCCGTGAGTTCGAGCCCCGCGTCAGGCTCTGGGCCGATGGCTCGGAGCCTGGAGCCTGTTTCCGATTCTGTGTCTCCCTCTCTCTCTGACCCTCCCCCG
Source organism: Neofelis nebulosa (assembly GCF_028018385.1). Classification (NCBI taxonomy): domain Eukaryota; kingdom Metazoa; phylum Chordata; class Mammalia; order Carnivora; family Felidae; genus Neofelis; species Neofelis nebulosa. Next base: position 200,769,925 of record NC_080784.1, read on the forward strand.
TCCATGCTCTGTCTCTCTCTGTCCCAAAAAAATAAATAAAAAACGTTGAAAAAAAAAAAAATCAGTGTTTTTTCATCGACTACCTATTAAGAAGAAGGATATGGGTTGTGGCATTTTCCTGGTAGCAAAGCAGTAAGAACAACTGTAAGTCTAGCCACCAAAGCAGAGCAGGTTCAGTAAACCCAGGTTATGTCCGTGTGATGATAATGTGTACAATTAAAAATAATGAGGCTTATCCAGGGGTGCCCGGCTGGCTCAGTCGGTAGAGCATGTGACTCTTAATCTTAGGGTCCTAGGTTCAAGCCCCGTATTGGGCATGGAACCTACTTAAAAATAAAATAAAATAAAAATAAAGAGGCACATTTTTTTGTACCAATATGGACGAATTACCAATGATACGGCTCTGTTAAAAAAAAAATGGACAATCACTTTGGGAAAAAAAAAAATTTCAGCTGTTTACTGCAATTGGAGATATGTATAACCTATAAGCCAGCAATTTCACCTCTAGAGACACGTATACACGCGTGTGCACACATACCTCCACCAGACATGCGTGCACATGTGCATGAGACTCACACACAAGAATGTTAAGAGCATCATGAACAACAGCACCAAACTGGAAACGATCCAGATGCGATCAACAGTAGAAGCGATGATGGGACGAAATGCTAACCAGCAACGAGCGGCTGTGCTACACGGCTCGGGTCTAACGGGAGATGGGGTGAGGCAGGATGAGACCGACACACTCGGCAGGAAGAAAAGCGAGGCTTCGCACACACTCTGTACAGCACCGTCTAAACTACAACCCCGCTCGTGGGACACGTTTTCTTTCACAGTAAAGACAGCAGCTTTCTGTTTGTTCTGAAGTTTCGAGTGTGAGAATGATAAACAGGTACCAGACATAGCACTGCATGTGAACAGCCAAATGTACAAGAATACGGAATACCTGAATCCATTTCTACGAAGTCAAAAAAACAGACAAAACAAAAACGGTACTTAAGAGATGCCAAAGAAAGCAAGCCCCACACGGATCGGGACAGTGTCTGTCCACGGGCAGGAAGGAAAGCGCCCTGGCTGGGGCGGGGGGTGGGCGGAAAGGGATCACGGGGCTGGTACGGTTCTCTTTCTTGACCTGGGTGAGGGTTCGCCAGTGCAGTGGTTAACTCATTCAGCTGGACAACTTAAGCTGTTTCCACTTTCTGTATTACATTTCCCAATCAGCACGATGTAATTAATTAATTAATTTTTTAATTTACAGCCAAGTTAGCATATAGCGCCATAATGATTTCAGGAGCAGATTCCAGTGATTCATCCCCTACGTATCACACCCAGTGCTCACCCCCACCAGTGTCCTCCCTAACGCTCCTTACTTATCCATTTAGCCCATCCCCCCACCCACAACCCCTCCAGCAACCCTCAGTTTATTCTCTGTATTTAAGAGTCTCTTATACTTGTCCCCCTCGCTTCACATTGCAAATGATTTCAAAAGCAAAGCGCAGAATATATACAGATAGCACGTCAACATTTGTGTTTTAAACAGCTAAATGCGCGGGACACCTGGGCGGCTCCGTCGGTTAAGCGTCCGACTTCGGCTCAGGTCATGAGCTCACGGTTCGTGGGTTCGAGCCCCGCGTCGGGCTCTGTGCTGACAGCTTGGAGCCTGGAGCCTGCTTCGGGTTCTGTCTCCCTCTCCCGCTTCCCCTCCCCCACTCACGTTCTGTCTCTGCAAAATGAATAAACCTTAAAAAAAATTAAAAAACCATAGCTAAATACGTAAAGAACGATCCTACTAGAAAGGGCCTCTGAGACTAGCCATGACAGGAGGCCATTTTCCCGTTTCTCCTTTTCTGTAAGCTTCGTGCCCCGTACATCGGCACCTGATCACAACACGCTTTATTCCCCTGGTTGTTGCAAAGTTAACTCACCAGACGCCGGCCGCAATAAAAGCGGCAGTTGTCACGGGTATCAAGGCTGGATACTTGACGTCGTAATCTTCAATCCCGCGGCACCACTCCAGATAAAGGATGCAGTAACACGCAAGCGACAGGCTGATCAGCAGGAGGGCGCCGCCAGCCACGAACCAGCTGCAGAGACCAAACGACACAAGGGTTGCCAGCAGACTTAGCGCCTCAGCGCGCGTCTGAAAAAAGGTTTTCACCGACAGCCTAAAAATCGATTGCTACGCAGATCAACTGGGCGAGGGGCCCAGAGGGGCCCACAGCTCCCCAACCCCCGCTTTCAGATGGCCTCTGTCGGGCGGGAGATGGGGTGACACAGGAGGGGGCCGGCAGGTGCAGCAGGAAGAAAGTGAGGCTCGAACAGCCGTGCACTCCCCACGCTCCACAAACCACCACCCGAAGCACAAGTCCGCTCGTGGCGCCGTGTCTCCTCTCACGACACGGCAGCTTTCTGTCTCTTTCTGAAGTTTCGAGTGGGAGAGTAAGAAACGGGTGCCATGAACTCCTCTAAGGTAAGGAGGCTTTCTGGGAGGACTGAAAATCAGACTGGAAGGTGGTTACCTCAAACTGCCTCTCGGAACAGATTTCTGAGCGAGACACCCATTTCTAGAATATTCCCAATCTCCCTCCAAGGGGCAGTGTCTTTTTCCTCACTTGGAATTCTACCCCAGCGCTGACTCCGTGTGGGTGAGGCGGCCTCCTTGGCCCCTGCTGGTTGTGGGAGGTGGCCAGATTTGGGGAACGAAGCCCTCTTCCTGTCTCCCAACGTCTCCATTCTCTTTCGCTTCTTCACGGAGAGAAGACGGGGGTTCCATGCAGACGAGAGAGGGGTCATGGGGGTCTGGAACAGTCACAGTCACACAGGCACTGAGTACACTTCCAGCCATGGCAAGCTTCCAGGTTCCTTTAAGGCACCGAATGACACTACAGTGCTGGGATCAGTTATGAGAGGCGGGATAGCTCAGTGGTTGGAGCGTGGCCTTCCAAATCTGCCTGTCTGGGTTTGAAGCTCAGCCCCAGCACGACTAGCTTTGTGGCTCTGAGCAAGTTACTTAACCTCAGGGTGTTCTAGAAACATTAGTAGGACCTCACAGAACAGCTGCGAAAATCACATAGCACTCTGAAAAGTGCTGCCCCATAGCGAGCAGCATTATTCCGCTGGTGTGATCGATGGAAAAAATACCTCCACGTTCCTCTTTTGGGGTCTGCAGAGGCCTCTCTTCTGCTACAGTGTCATTCTCAACAGGGGCGATACTGCCCCCAAAGGGAAGAAATCCTCCTCCTCTTTCTGTATGCACAGAGAAACTCCCGCAGGACGTTACGGGGTGGGTAGGAATGAAACGTCTCATGGAGGCTCCTCGGGAGGTGGCAACAAAGGTTGAGGAACACTGTGCCAGAGTCGCGGTGACCTCCTTGCTCGGTCAGGATCCTTCCGTCTGTTCCAGGTTTTAACTCCACCTGGAACCCTGGTGCGGCTACTGCGTCCAGATATGGCAGAGGACAGAAGCAGCTGGAAAACCCGCCTGAACCAAAACGCGACTGCAAGTCAGAGGCCCTCCACCCTGGCATCGGAGTCCCTCGGCAAGGTTGCCAAGGGAAGCCATCTTGCCCCCGGTTTCCCAAATTCTGACTCGGTGGGTAACAAGGAAGAGCCTGGGTACCTGGGCTTGTGATTTCCGTTGTAGTTTTAACCAGCAACTCGGCTCACACACACGACCAGGATTTTCTTAAAAACTGTGATTTCCAACCCATCACGACGCTTCGCTTTGTTTGTTAACATAGACCTGTGTCTCCTATCTCTGAACATCGTCTTGCAGCCTTGCGTAGATTCGAAGAACCCTAATGCCTCGAGCTTCCAAACTTGGGGGCTAACGGCAGGGCAAGAGATGAGGAATCACTTCAGGTAGATTTCTAAGGCAGCAGAAGGCAGCCTGCAACCCCTCTTGGGTACGGCCCTCGTCCGACGGCCGCTCAGACTCCCCACTGCTTACCGAGGCCCTTGGCAAGAATATAGTGCCACTCAAAATCCTCAGCCTTTGAGTATCCGTTCAGGTCTTTTGTCTCTAAGGTGATACTTTTCTGAGGCCAGGCCAGTGACTTCTGTGTCCTTCTCCTGCCCCACAGCCCCGGCTCTGCTACGGGACAGCGCGGGCTCCTGGGCAGCCCAGTGACTACGGCAGGTGCCCCCAACACCTCAGAGGTGTAACCAACTGTCCCTTAGCTTGGCATTTCCTTCAACTAGTGAGAATACTTAAAATAAGGAGACAAAGAGGGAAATCCTCCTCTCTCTCCTAAAACCTCCAAAAGGCCTGCCTCCCGAGGCTGGGCTGACTAGGTGCCCCTTCTAGGTGTCCCACGGCATCCTGGGCATATGCTTACAGCGTGCACATGACCCATTCACCTGTCTTGGCCTGAAAGGGGCTACTGGGGGGGCTGGAAGTGGGCTTCCTTTATCACTGTCACCACAGCCAAAACGCCTCAGGCTCTCGTGTCGTATCTGAATAACGAAGAGGCCGCTGCTCCCGGCAGTGTGCAAAACAACTACTCATCCTCTTTTCCCAGCCCAGGCTCTACACCGACTGAGAGACACATAGGAGTTAGGCCAATGACGTCAACTGTCAGCTCTGTTACTGACGGAGCTGCAGGAAGATGGCTTTGGTGACCAGACGTGCCACCAGGTTCCAAGTTGACATGAAAACCTAGAGACCCTCTCGGGTTGGGGCTGCCCCCAGAAATGACGGCACAGAAAGACAGACCAGAATCTGGGCTTCCCACAGACAGCTGGCTCCCAAGAGAAAGAAGGTGCCTTCGACACGTGGCTGGTTCTTCATCCCAAACTCGGTCAGGGAAGGGGCAAACAGGGTAAAGGGCAGGAAGACAGGAGTGTTTAAGGAAAGTTCTAGCTCCTGGCATTAAGGCAAGAGGCGAATAGGCTTTTATGGAACAACTGAAACAAGTCCCATATGCCTCCTCTCTCCTGAATGCATGCCCTGTGCACCTCCCGGCTCTCCCTCCCACAGTCAGCGTCCGAAGGCCTCTGAGGAGAAACTGTGCGTCACCCCCATGATGACACGGGATCAAACGGTCCTATCCACACCTTTCTAGCCCTGCTGGTCCCCGTGCTCGCATCCTGTGCAAACCACTGCTCCCAGTGCCAGCTCAAAGCTCACCAACGTCTCTCCCTCTTGGCTCTGCTGTGTGGGGGCCTCTAGAACACTCTTCAACATTCAGTGAGGACTCAGGTACGATTCACAACCTTGCCCCCCCCATCAATTCCTGAGATCATACCGAAGAGATCTTAATCCTCATGAATGACGGACGATTTGACATCAGGCCTCAAAGCTCCCGACTCCTCCTCTGAGTGACGTCAACCCTAATTCAATCACTCCCCGTAGTTACTTTGTTAGCTGTAACTATGCTCTGCAAACAAACTCTGAGGCCCGGTTCTCACCCGCCAGGGTCCTCGCTCCCTCCTCCCGGTGCTCCTGCACTGTCTTCAGACAGACTGTCAGAATCTTTCTTCTTCCATTTTTTACACATGGATTAGGTTCTTCTTAAATTCACTACCTTCCCCATCCTCCAACACACTTGTGCTGAAAGGCATACTGAAGTACTTTCCAGTTTCATCCGTTCTGCTGTACGTGTCCCAAGCACACACTCTCTTGGTCACTAGTGACCTTTGTGTCACTTTGTGTCACCAGTACCTCCAACACCGTGCCTGGCAGGAAGTAAGAGATTTCTAAGCATTTGAAGAACGCAACTCACAAGACACTATGAGCGATGAGAGGAGGGTGCTTAATTATGAAGCAATGAAGTTTTCTCACCTATTGGTGTGGAAGTTTTCTTTAACGGTTTTAAAGAAATCAACATAGTAGGTCACAACAATGGATGCCAGAATCCAGAATCCAGAATGGATGTTAAGTCTTGGAAGAGCTTTCTCCTTTCTCTCAACAGCGGTAGAGACTTCTGCAAATAAGGGAGATTTCAACTTATCAAATTACCATAAATTTATGAGGAAAAAGAACACCTATTTTAAGCCGGATAAAATAATTTCCTAGAGCTTTCCCAAAACCAGATTCTCTCCAATTAGAGAACAGATTTCTTCTGTACAGCCACCAAAACACGTTTATATTTGCAGAAATAATTAATAGGAACCTGCTATAAAACATATTCAGTATAGTCAACTTGTTCCCCCTAAACGAATTTAAAATCAAATTTACAATATTACTGTCTTTTGGAAAGAAAGACACCATCTGGTAGTATAGGAATTTTAGTATCATGTTTCATATATTGCCTAGGAAAGCAATTAGTCTTGTTAATTAAGAAAAATGGAGACAGCAGACATTAGAGCACAAAATGGACTTGTAATTTCCCCCAAATACTTTTAACTACATATTTTAATTATTTCAAACAAACACAACCTTCTGAGGCAACGGCAGGGCACAGCGGAGGTCTAGTCCTGATACAGCACTGTCTAGACAGGTGATGGACAAATCAAATTTCTTCCAGTTGAGACCCAATCTGAAAGAATAGGTGGCTGGGGTTGGGTGTGATGAGTTTTTTCTAACAAATTCCCCAGAGGAATGACATGCCCCCCCCCTCTTAATTCTCGTGAGAACCTTTGGTATACATCTGAGACCCCGACCTTGAACAAACCATCTGAATCCCCAGGAGGCTTGTTCATAATACAAATTCTGGGAGACAGCCTCAGAATTTGTAAATAAGAATGCCTGGGCATGATGTTTTCTGCGTTTATTTTTCAAAGGGTAGTAAGTGCACGATTTGCAACATACAGGGCAGAAAAATCTAAAATGAACTCTCTTTCCCCTATCCTTAACCCTAGTTTCCTCAACCCCAAAGCAACTACCAACACCAACTTCTATGAATTCTTTCATATTCTATGCATTTACAGGTGAACACACATCACACGTTACCAGGTCTGTACCCAAACGCTGGTACAGCGGACTTTGTCCTGCGCCTCCCTGTGAAAATCATCCCCATAGGGCGAAAAAAGTCTGCCTGCCGTGTCATGTAGGAGCACATCCAAATGTATTTAACCAGCTCTCTGCTGAGGGGCAATTAGACATTTTCAGTCGCTCGCCACCACGAGGAATGCTGAGGTTAAACACTGTGCACATACGTCCTCGTGTACTGGTACGAGTATGATGCTTTGGTAGATTCTTAGAAATACAACCGGATGGTACTTTTTATTTAAATGGAGAATGCCAAACAGGTGTCAAACCAGCTCTCCTGGGAATCCTGAAGCGCAGCTGGGATGAAGATGCGCGGGGCTACGCGATCACTAGGAATCTCTCAGGGACGCTAAATACCCGACTTGCAAAACGGCTTGGCAAGCCTTCAATAAACGAAACCTGGTCCCTCCTGCCAGGACAGGGCTGCGGGAGGTCCGCGGGGCCGGCCGTTTCCGGGCGCCTCGACTCCGGACACCTCAGCGCAGCTCGGGGCGCGCCCGGGGGGAGCGCCTCACCCGGCCCGGCGTAGCCCTCGCTGTCCAGCGGGGCCTCGGTGTCCCGCGGGAACAGGTACCGCCGCCGGAGCTGCTCCCGGGCCCGCGAAGCGTCCATCTTGGCAACGCCCAGAAGCGCGACGGAAATGACGTAACGACCGGAACTTCCGCCATCGGCTCCCCGGCCGAGGTGCTCGCTGCTGTGAGGGGTGGAGCCTATGCAGGCCGAGGTTTTAGTTGGTGAGACTCTAGGGTGGGCTTGGCTTCTCGGCCTCGGTGCTCAAGTACGCAAACAAGATTTGAATTTGAAAACACTGAGCCTGGGCCCGGCGGAAGGTACCCGCAGCGGATTCCGACCTACGGAAGCCCGGGAGGACCAAGCTTCCGGAGGCCGCCGAAAGTGTGCCGGGCAGGGGTGCGAGGCTGTGGGGTGCCTCCTGGTTCCCTTTGATCTTGGCGGACGGAGCCTCCCCTGGCTCCCCTGTGTCCAAACTTCGTAGTCTCCGGCTTCTTCCCTGCTCCAGGAATCGCCCAGCTAGACTTGAAAGGGTCCAAGGCAGCCGCAGGACCTGCTGTATCTGCTGCCGAGCCTCGGGCCTGGCCCCTTCCGCTGGGATGGATGGGCTTGTGCGGGAGATAAACCTCTCCGCGCCTGTCTCCTCTTTGGCACCGCGGGGGTTACACCTGCCCATACCTGGATCTGTTGTGAGGTTTAAGTGGGAAGCACCCGTATGTGGTGCATGTTAACCCCCGTCTTCTGAGTCTGGAGAACTATAACCCCGCCAGGAACATGGGAGACAAGTTTGTTCTGGCTCAGAAAACTGCGTTTTCCCCTCACTCTTGCGCATCGACCGAAAAAGACTGTGTCCCCAACTCACGATTTTTCTCCGTCAGTAGTCCCGTGAATTACGGTCCTTCCCCTGCCCTACGTGTCATGTGTTGAGAAGTTTGGGGCTCAATCATTGAAACGTTTACTGAGCATCTGCTGTTCGCAGCAAACTGTTAAGACACCATGCTCCACACTGGAGATAAACATGAGTAAGACATGACGTTGCACTGGAGGAGCCCTTGGACCAAAGATGACCTCAGAGACCTACCACCGCCTAGTTTAGGGCTTATAAATGTAGAGAAGAGTTCTGTTAATTCAGTCAACATTTTCCAAGCCGCTGTACCTGCTAAAGTGCTGAGGACAGAGGTGGGTTAAAAACTCGGGGAGGAGACGATTTCAATACGAGGCCATAATAGAAATACTGTGGGGGGGAGGGGGGAGGGTTATGGGAGCACCAAATAAAGGGAGGTGTGCTCTGCTGGGGTGTGTGGGGAGCAGGGAGAGTGGCTTGAGGTGAGTTGAATACAGGAGTGGATAGCCCAGTAAGCCATGGAAGTCAGTTTGTTTGGTAGGCACTCTGGTATCTTCTATATGTTATGAGTATTTGCAGAAGAGATGTAATAAATATTCAAGAAAAGAATGGCAAGTTTCTGCCGGTTCATTTCTTCAGCCTTTCTAGCAAACTCATAGGAGCAAAGGATGTAACAGCTGGGCAGATCATATGGCCTGTCGACACAATACTTCCTTTTTGTTTGGTTTTGTGTTGCCTTTTCTTTTCAGACTCCTCAAGAACCAGGGTTCATCAGCTCAAAGCCACCTGGGGTCTTTGCCCTCCCGTCTTCTCTCTCTTCAAACAGGGGGTTTGAAGCCTTGTCAACAGGAAGTGAATTCCTCGTATCACATACAGTCTTCTGTTGATTGTCTCCTTGCAAAAAGGTCAGTGCTGGGTCTCCCTTGTAACTGAATATTCCCTGGAGCATCACAGCTATGCCCGAGTTTCCATATGTAGTACATTCAGGTCAGATCCGGTTTCCCCTTTGATGGTTTCAGGGCCTTTGTATTTGGATCCGAAATCCTTTTAGCCTTCTTTCTCGGGTGTTATTAATGGCACTACTGCTTACCGTGTTGATGATACTCAAAAGCAGGTTGGAAAAGGTCCAGTGTTTAATGACCACATCTTCATTGCTGGGGCCATTTAAATAAGTTCCTCAATGTGTGTTCTGTGTACCCTAATAACAGATAACTGGTAACAGAGTGCTACCAACCGAGGGATCTCATTTTCAATGTCAGTTACTTATGGGGAAAAATGAAACTGTGACCCTTCCCAGCTCTCCTTAGTAACGTGGTTAAGTCCAGGGTGTTTACAGTCCGTTGAATCCCGGCTCCATCGTGACGGGTCCTTCGGCAAGTTATTTTATTGTTCTAAGTATCCGTTTCCTCATCTGTGACACAGTAGGTACCAGGACGAAGATTTGTGTGTACTGATTGCTTAGCCTGGTGCCTGGCATGGAGTGTGCGTTCAAGCAGGTAGTTAATATACACTACTGCTAATGTGTGCTTCCCAGGCCTTCCAGATCCTGCTCACCTCCTGGTCCATTCGTTATTCCCTTCCCCTTGGGCCCCAGATAGGATTCTTGTGGCCATTTTCCTTTTGCTTGCGCTCTCCCACCTGAGCGTGGGCAACAACCATGCCTTAGCAGCTCCCCAGAGCCTGGCAGGTAGCAGAAATCCCATTACCCAGTTTTCAACTTGACCCTTGATCCCAGCTAACTGGTCTTCACTGCAGACACACATCCCTTCCTCTGAGAAGCCCCTCTCCCTGCTTTCTGTAGTAGTTCTGCAGAGTTCTCAAGAGGCCGACCCTGTCCTAGCGGAGGACACAGGGCCCAAACCAGACCTGTCAGCCCCTGGGACTGAGGCTGGGGCTGCTGGGATGGTAAGCTGTGAGGTCAGTGTGGCCTTTGGGGCTGGCACCATAGAGACCCATGGAGGAAGTCCGCCTAGGGAGGAAGCTCTGAGATGCACGCCAAGCCAAGAGGTAGCATTTTTGATAGCACTGTTCCAACTCCTGACTCCAGCCAAGGCCTGGTTAACCTAGTTAAGAACACGAGCTCTGAGGGTGTCTGGGTGGATCAGTCGATTGAGCATCCTGCTCTTGATTTTGGCTCAGGTCATGATCTCACGGTTCATGGGATGGAGCCCCGTGTTGGGCTCTGCACTGACAGCATGCAGCCTGCTTGGGAGTGTCTCTCTCTCTCTCTCTCTCTCTCTTTCCCTCTCTCTCTCAAAATAAATAAATATTAAAAAAAAAAAAGAGAGAGAGGAAGAAAGAACATGAGCCCTGGAGCCAGCCACCTAGCCCTGGCGTTACTGACTTTGCCATTTCTGGCTGCTTCAACCTTGGGCAAGCCACTTCTCTTCTGCCTTAGTTTCCTCATTTGGAAAAGTGAGTTAAGAATGGGTTACGGATAGTATCTACTTCATGGGATTGGGTAAAGATCAAAGTCTTGATAACATGCACAAAGTGCTTAGAACAGTGTCTGACCCAGAGAGAGCTCTCGATAAGTCCTACCTGTTGTTATGAATCCATTGCTGAGGCATCACAGATTTCTGAGCCAAGAAAACCAAAACTCATTTTTATTATTTTTTGCAGTTTATTTATTTTTGAGAGAGAGAGAGTGCGAGCGGCAGAGGGGCAGAGAGGGAGACACGGAATCCGAACCAGGCTCCAGGCTCTGAGCTGTCAGCACAGAGCCCGATGCGGGGCCCGAACCCACAAACCGTGAGATCATGACACGGGCTGAAGTCGGACGCTCAACGGACTGAGCCGCCATCCAGGTGCCCCCAAATCTCATTTTTAGAAAAACGAATGCCGTTTAAGTGGTTTTGTGTTACCTGCAGCCCTGACAGCAGACTGGAACAGCTGTGTTCTCCCATCAGGCCACGTGCCTGCCCCACTGGCCCAGTGATGGTGAGCACGTCCAGGAATGAGCTCATGCAGAAGGGAAGTCTGTGAGTCTGACAGTGCTGTGCCGCCCCAGCAGAAGGGAAGCCCCCGGAGAACCTCTAAGGACACAGGCAGTGTGCTGTGTTGTGGGATAGGGCGTTGGGGAGAATGGCACAGAAGCCTCCTCAGGCTGCCAGTGTGTCAGGCAGCAGGGAGGTGTTCGTCTTGAACAAAAGATCAGGACAGGGAAAGGGACCGTTCCTCAAGCTAGAAAGAAAAGGAGGGGGTGGCGGGGGGCGGGGGCCGGTACTGGCCTAGAGTGGGAAACCTGGGAGGTTGGAATCCTGTGAAAGCGTCCCCAAGCACTCCTGACATTTCCCGATGTGTGGCAGTTTGGGAGGAATGTTTGGATCCGTTGTTCTGTGCAAGAAAAATCTCTTGTATTAATCGCTCACATTTAAATTGAGACTCATTGGTCGGGGGGCACCTGGGGGGCTCAGTCGGTTAGGCGTCCGACTTCGGCTCAGGTCGTGATCTTGTGGTTCGTGGGTTCGAGCCCCGCGTCGGGCTCACCGCTGACAGCTCAGAGCCTGGAGCCTGCTTCCGATTCTGTGTCTCCCTCTGGCTCTGCCCCTCCCCACTCGTTCTCTCTCTGTCTCTCGCTCACTCACTCTTTCTCAACAGTAAATAAATAGAAAAAAAAAATTTTTTTTAAATTGAGACCCACTATCAGGCTTGCTCACCTAGAGAGCTGAGGTGCATCCTGACCGACTACCTCCCAGATGCCCAGAGTCCTCTAGGCTGTTAACGCCAGTCTCGTCATTGACATGATCCGAATCATGCAGTGCCTAGAATTTGGCCTGTTAATGGTGTGCATGTAATCTAATAAAACAAACTCATTTTTTTTTTCCTTTTGAGGAAGCCCCGTATATATTTTTTTAATGTTTTATTTATTTTTGAGAGAGAAAGAGACCACACAAGTGGGGCAGGGGCAGAGAAGGAGGGGGACAGATGATCTGAAGTGGGATCCACGCTGACAGCGGTGAGCCTGATGTGGGGCTTGAACTCACGAACCGTGAGATCATGACCTGAGCTGAAGCCAGGCGCCCAACTGACTAAGCCACCCAGGTGTCCCCCCTCCCCCCATATTTTTAATACAATATTTTGTCTCATATTATCATGCATTTCCAGTAAGTAAAGAAACTTAGATGTCCTAATTTATTTATCAAGAAGCCATTTCTTGAAAGCTTAGTTAGAAGAAGGGATACAGGATAAATATACTCAGAAATCCAGTAACCACAAAGTACATAAATTGCATAAAACCATGAAAAAGCCTTTCTGGTCACGTGATCCATTTTGGAAACCACTTGGAAATCCCTGGCCTGGACAGTTTTTTAAAAAGCTTTACATGGAATATATTTATAATGATGAGCTAAATCATCAGTGCTAAGAAAAGGCAGGTGGAAACGAGGCGGGGGAGGGGTCCTGACCAAAGGAAAAATTTGACCAGGAGAGAGAGAAAAACTAAGTTCTCAAGGCGACACCAGAGTTCAGATCCTGATTCTGCTATTTGCTATGTGACCTGGGGCAAGTCACTTAAGCTCTCTGCATCTCCTCATCCACGAAATGGGTACAGTAACACCCCCCTCCTAGGTTTGTTGAAAGATCTGTGAGGTGGATAGATATGGATACAGCGGCAGATATAAAGGGCTTAGCGCTGTGCCCGATGTAGAGGATGAAGACTCCGTAAAAGGGAACCCCTGTTATCGGGGAAGGACAATCTCGGCAGCCGGGGAAGGCAGCCTGGGAGTGGTCAATACCAGTGGGGCAGCAGCAGCTGGTAGCTGGGCAGCCTTGAAGGGGTGAGCCTGGTGGCCTTCCTGTAGGAAGAGGTCAGACTGTGGAGCGGCACGGGCTGTGGATGGCCGACCGTGACCAGCACCTTACATTCCCTTGATACAAGGATTAAACTATCCGTTGGGTAGTTTCATTGGAATTTCTGATTGCAAATCCCTAATTTGTCAGAGCTGAAAGGCCCCTCAGCGCTCGGGTCTCTGCGGGTAGCCTTGCAGCTTATGCGATGGAGCATGGATTTGAACCCAGGCAGGTTTGGCCTCAGAGCCTGAGCTCCCATGCTGAACGGATTCTGATGACTCAGTGTCTCAGGACAGAAGCTACAGGGAAGTCAGAGTGCCCGGGGCTCATTCTTGCCAGACGCTGGCTCCAGGAGGGGAGAGTGTGGTGCCCACCTGCCCCTCTCCCACCCACACGCACAGCAGACATTGCTAATCAACGGCAGCGTTTCTTACCCTCCCTGAGCGCCAGGGGAGGGCCTCCAAATCCTGAAGAACCCAGAAAATTACCCCCGATTGACTCGTGTGAGCGGGACAGATCACATCTAGTTGCGGTATGGCGTGGAGTCAACGGGCCTGCCAGACGATAGTGCAGAAATGCGGGCTGGGGGTTGCTTGTGTGCTGGTAAGAATCTGCCTGTCATTCCTTAAGAGACTCAACACACGCGTCCTGATGTTCTGAAAGTCCCAAAAGCACATTTTGCACAGAGCCCAGAGGGAGCTCCCACCTCCCCCCCACCCCCGCCCCCCACCAACCCCAGGAAAGTGGGGGTGTTACAGGGCAGTGCTGGAGGGTGACTCCTCACTCGCAGGGGGTCGTTGGACTCCGTACCCCTCCTTGGGCATCACCCCCAACACCACGGCCACGGCCCCTGAGGAATCCTCGTGTTAGACAAAACAAGAGGGAGGAAACTCCAGCCTTCCAAGATTGGCGGTGGAGAGCGGGTGGGAAGCACCTTTTGCGAGGCCACATCACGAATCACAGCCCCCGGGGCTCTGACGAGGCTGGAAGGAGACCTGGTACCAGGTGTGGACACAGCCGGGCACCGGGGGCCCTCGAGATCGGTGCCTGCGGTCGTGACAGTGGTTTGGGTTCAAATCCATGCTCCATCGCATAAGCTGCAAGGCTACCCGCAGAGACCCGGTCTCCTTAACCCACGATTCTCAGACTCTTTCAACTGTTCAACCATTGAACAGTCCCAGAGACTTCTCTCAGATCGTGGGATGCCAGGTGCTTTCGTGGAATATCATGACATGTGGATAAATTAGGTGAAAAATAGCCGAGCGCGGTAAAAGTTTCCACCCACTCTCCTAGCATCTGAGCTAGAATCACGTGCATGGTGACAAAAGCCAAGAGGCTTAAGATTTTTTAGGCAGAGACATCTTAAAATTGAAAACATTTTGTTGCCTTTTTTTTTTTTTTTTTTTCTTCTGACACCTGGAAGAGGGATCGCCATTTCCATTTTAGCTATAAAATAGCTCTCTGTTCAGGATGAAATTGGTCAGAGCAGGGCTACCCTATAACGTTACCATTAACATCCTGATGCAAACTCGATGCCGGGTCCCCAGAGCAGTGCTCTTGGAAACTAACCAGGGGAGCTGAGGCTTTACCTACCTTTGATCTACGGTGGGGAAATCTAATATATGGACCACCGCGAGTCTGCAGCCCAATTCGGCCCGAGGTCACCAGGAAGGCAGAGCAGCAAAGGTAATGTTTCAGGAGCTCACAATACCCGCCCTGTGGCCAAAACAAAGGCCTGACCTTCGGAGCCACGTCTGACCTTTCAACTCTGACACATGTATTTACTCAGCAATTACAACTTAAACTACCAGAAGGGCAGTTCAGTCATTTATATCAAAGGGAAGGAATTAAATAAAGCTTTCCTGGATCCCGTAACAAAACAGCTGGGCCGAGCTTTGCACTCAAAACAAAGAAACTTCTCTTGCCACCAGTGGATGTGACTGCTTTGTACCCAAGACAGAGAGTTAGAAGGCGGGTCTGAGCCCAAATTGCAGAAGTTGGAAAACCTAATAAGCGGGCTGAGCAAGATCTTGAGTTTCTGTAAATGCTAAGAGGGCAGTGCTAGATTCTGTAAGAGGCAGAAACTGCTGTGCCGCCGTGACCTCACTCAAGACCAGTCTGCTGTGAGAACTTGGAGACGTCGTTCTCTACAGCGTGATAATCTGGCGGTGACCCCCAGGGGCTTTACTTAACAGCATGGGATAACAGAGCCATTTGGAGAAGAGAGACACAGAGATGGAAGTTTGCGAGGTGCCAGACCTCGGTGCGCTTTCGGGCAAAGCAAACTCACGTACCCTCATCCACTGAGGGAGGCCGTGGAAACCGGTGAAAGCATTCTGGAAAAGCACCGGGCTGCGCGTCGTCAGGGTGGCACGCACCCGACGAGTCCGTGATCCCAGCAGAAAGGAGGAAGTACTGTGTCTGCACCCGGAGCCTTAGAGAGGATGCCGATTTCGACGGGGGACAGCAGAGTGTGGCATCAGCAGAAGAATGGAGCGATGCTGTGCATCACAAAGCCGGCGCAAACTCCTACTACAAGGCAATGTGGCGAATCTCACGGAATGTTGGACGAAGGAAGCCAGACACAAAAGGCCACGTGCCGCCGCGTGATTCCTTTTACATAAAGTTCAAAACCAGGCCTGGCCGATCCATGCCGCCAGAAGTAAGGATGTGGCTGCCCTCGGGCTAAATAGTCTGTCTCTTTGAGTTGGGCAGTCACGGCTCGGGTGCCTGCACTTTGTGAAATTGATTGGGATTTAGATTTTTATACCTTTCCATATATATACTTTAGTGGAAAGCTTACGTTAAAATCATTCACTCATCTAGGTTTGTTGGGCAGTTTTATGATCGCATCTGTGTCCTGGAAAATGTTGACACGTGCATCGTAAACCAGAGCGTCACTTGAGAACTGAAGCAGATTCGCTCGTCTCGCGGCCGTGCTCCCTGGTTTGGCCGCTGTGGCTCTTCCTGCCGGGCCCAGTCACTTCGTGCAGCAAAAGGCCAGGTGCCTGGAGGATGGGGGCCGTCCCCCGGAGCCAGAGCGTCGGAACAGCCTTGGCGAACCTTCGGGTACTCAGAGAGGAAGTATTTGCGGACACCTACTATGTGCCAGACACCTGTGTGCGGTATTTTAACTCCACTCTGTCTACCCGGGGAAGTCAGTACAGCAGGTGAAACCCCCGAGATTCAGAGGCCAAATAACCCGCCCAAGAGGGGCCCTTGGCTAGTAAGACACAAAGTCGGATTCAGTGCAGGTTGGACTCTGACACAGGGAGCCCCGCTGACAGCTGTCACCTCATGCTGCCTCCACCCCGGGTGGGGGTGGGAGCCTGCAGGTGACAGCAGGGGCAGTGGCAGGAGGAGAAAGACCACCTAATACAGCAAGTTCCAGAACCACTCCAGCGGGCTCCCCACCCCAGGCCCACATCCAGTATACCAGTACACCCTCGGGACATTTTACCAGGCTTGCCTCGAGGCTGTTCGTCTCCCGTCCCTAGAGCCAGCACAGAGCCTGGCCCAGGGTGGGCCCTCTGGAATTACCCCCTTAGTCCCTATGACCTATCACGGTTTCAGTGACAAGAGGTGCAGAACCGTAGGCACCAGGGCTAACGGGAGGATTCAGGTCCAAACGCATTTGTGAGGAAAAGCATCAGTGCACGCAAGACAACGTCCCCCAACAGAATCCCTTTAAATGTGAAATCCCGCCACGGGCTTGTCAGATTTCCTCTTCTTTTTTTTTAAATTTTTTTTTTCAACGTTTTTAATTTATTTTTGGGACAGAGAGAGACAGAGCATGAACGGGGAGGGGCAGAGAGAGAGGGAGACACAGAATCGGAAACAGGCTCCAGGCTCCGAGCCATCAGCCCAGAGCCTGACGCCGGGCTCGAACTCACAGACCGCGAGATCGTGACCTGGCTGAAGTCGGACGCCTAGCCGACTGCGCCACCCAGGCGCCCCCAGATTTCCTCTTCTGACATCGAGAGTGGCACAGAGGCATGCTCTCTGTTACCTATCAAATGTGAAATAGAACGTGCCCTCTTGGGCTCACTGCCTAGAAAAGAAATGTAGAAGGCCTCTTTTAGCCATCTCTTGAAAGCTCGGTTGGAAGAAGGGGTAAAGGCTGAGTCCGTGCTGAGCTCCAGTAACCACAAAGGACAGGTAAATGTATAGACAGTGCCTTTTCTCTTACCTTGGACGCGTCTAGTAATTGACCTCGTTTCCTTCCGCAAGGGAGGATGTTACAATCTTAAGAGCGCTGTGGTGTCACGGTTCTGTATCCAGGCACAAGTCAACAACGTACAGTTGCCTACTTAGTGCTGGAGTCCAGCTTGGTCTGGACAAAAAAGAATACCACCAGCCAGGAGGATCAGTTTTCAGCGGTGGAGTAAAGAAGGGAGATGCAGTCTCCATAGCTTTCCCTGATGGAAAGGAATTGGATAAAATCTCTGATGTCTGAACACCTCCCTCATTCAGCTGCAAAAGTGCTATCCAAAAACCAACAATCTGTATCAAAGACTGCTTCCTCCCCCCACCACCCCCGCCAATTCCTAGAGATCTGTTTTGGAGAAAGACAGGTAATTACACGCTAGTGAGATTCTCCAAGTAAATTGTTTCAGTGGGAACTGGGCAGCTCAAATTTTAACTTTGAAAGAGAAACGATACGTTTAGAAAGATGAGAGCTTCTCAAAGATATCCGTGAAAGTCTGCAGGCCCGTAAAAAGGCTGTTAACCTTGACTTTTAGCAGTGTATTCTCAGAAGCACCCTGTGAGGCGGGTCTAGACAGAGAACTAGGAATGGGGTCCCTGGAAGCCCCTCTCCTCGGAGGGGTCACCTTCTTGCATCATGACAGCAAGCCACCCGTGCTCGCCTGAAGCAAAGCCAGTGTGGAGAAACTGGACTGATTTGGCTGTTTTTAAACGTTCTCCACACAAATGCCCCTCTGCCCTCAGCGGCTGCTTTCTTCATTCTCTGGCTGCTGCGTCAGCCCACGTTCCTCGCCTGACCGCAAGATGCCTAGAGTGCCTGACGTTAAGGAGGGCCCAGCCCGGGACAGTCACGCATCTTAGAAGATACAGCCCATCTTCTCCCAAATCCTGCTGGTAAGCAGCATCATGGAAAACGGCTGTGCACACAGCTGACCAACGCCAGGCAGGCCAGGAAGGCAGGCGTCAGATTCGAAAACCCCACAGTGTGCCAAAATGCATCCCCGGTAGGTTTGGGGATACCCGAGGGCCAGACCCGGCAGACCCGTGTGGACACAGGCAAGAATCTGGTAGAATGCAAACGTAACACTCGACTTGGACACAGTGAAGGGGTAGAGCCAGACACAAATATCATTAGATCCGTTTCTAAAGTCCCTGGGGCTCCAATATTGTGTGAGCCCAGGTCAGGCAGGCAGCTGCCCAAACCAAAGGGTGGTCCCTGCGCAGGGACCTCGGGAATGGTCTGCGGACTGTGTTTGTAGCCAGACCCATGGGCACAACTGCTGTGCATTTGGGGAGCCCTTCCCACCGCCAGCTGCACGGTCTGCAATAAAGACCTCTCTCCGTGACACGGACCATCAGAATCGGAACGGCTGGCTTCATCCTCGTGGAGCTCGAGGGAACTGAGGTCACCTCCTCCGGCCCTGGTGCACGGGCACCGTGCTAGCCTTCCGGAACAGCAGCCAGCCCCATCACTGCCCTGTGCTGCCAGCCAGTCCTAACCGGAGAACCTTGGGTAACAGCTGACAAAGGTAACAGAAATGAGGACCCTCCCATGGCATGGGTTTTAGTTCATTTTGTCACGTTTGTCCAAGTTTGCCTTAAATGCATCCTGGTAAAACTGACGGAAAATAAACATCAGCACAGACCTTGAAATACTGTGGAGTTTGCACTTCAACGTGGGACTCTGGGGAGTAGGTTCGCGCTGCGCCCCCCACTGCGCACGGGGAGGACAGGAGCAGGAAGTGTCCTGGGCTGCACTCAGGAGTCAAGGCTGGGCTCTGCTCTGTCCTTGAGAATGTGGCCTAGGTCATGCCTCACTTTCCCACTTTCTCCTATGCTCTCCAGAACATCTAAAGCTTCTCATGGCTCAAAAATTGTTACCAATAACCCCAACAGGAATGTATCTGCTGGCTTCAGGCAAGGTGCTGTGTACTTTACATAAATGAGTTCATTCATTCGCAGCCCAAGAGGAACCTTCAGCATCCTCACTGTCTAGATGGAGAAAGTGAAGTCCAGAGAGGTTAACTATCAAAGGACCAAGCGAGTCCAGGAGACAAGCAGACTCCTCTCGCTCATCCGGGGACTCAGAGGCTCAGACAGCATCTGTCTGCCTTTTTGGCCCCTCTTCCTGTTTATCCTCCCCTCCTAAGCCTTGTGAGACGGTTCCACGTTCCATCCTTGCTCTCTCCTGCAGTAGGAGGGATTAACGACAAATGTAACCCTGGCTAAAGGGACCACGCTCGCCAGCTTTTAAGGGACTTGTGGGCAAAGCCTGCTCAAATATCAGCAAGAGGCACAACACAGCTCTCCTCCAGCACAGCATACTAGGCCTCAGAATACCATCTCTGAAAGTATCACGATCCACTTGGAGCCCCGGGACAGCGACACAGCTAAGTGATAGGTTCCGGGTCAAGTGAGTGATTTCCCTGCATGTGGTCACAGGCCATGCTCCCAGTCTGTCTCGGGCTGAAGAGGGACAGGGCCACGGTGCGGACAGGCCAAATACTGAAGACTGTAGTTGTGATCATTTCTGGACGAGATACTGTTAACTTACATGTTTTAACAACACAATAAACACACAAAAACCTCTAATTAAAAATGTAGAGAAGCGCTGCAATTAAATACTTTTTAGTTTAGTAGTAATTGTTTTTGGCTTGTCACATTTTTAAAAGATTTCCACCACATAAAAGCATTTGTTTTTTTAAGCATGTGTAACTGGATAGACCCAGACCTGGAGGTTAATTTCTGCTCTGCTGCTTCTGCTTTTTTTTTTAAAGTTTCTTTGCTTTGCGAGAAAGAAAGTGCAGGAGGGGCAGAGAGAGAGGGAGAGAGAGAGAGAGGGAGAGAGAGAGAGAATCCCAAGTAGGCTCCCTGCTGTCGGCACAGAGCTCAATGCGGGGCTTGAACCCACAACCCTGGGATTGTGACCTGAGCCCAAGTCAAGAGTCGGACGCTCAACCAACTGAGCCACCCAGGCACCCCAAGAATATTTTTTAAAGTACAATAATTTTCACCACCACAGGTTTTGAATTTTGGATAAGAATATATTTTATTTTCTCATAGAAGTTCTACCAAAAATAGACTTTTTCTGTAACTTAAAAATACAGCTTTGAAAAAGCAATGTTGGAGTTGTTGTAACTCATTACATGTTTTAGAAACAGCAGTGAAAAAAAATCAACAGAATGGATTCGATTTTTAAGTAGAAAAATGTTCATTTCAAAAGCTTGACTTTGTCCTTTACTAACTTGAAGGTGGGGTTCTTGCTGATCTTCTTGTTAAAGATGGTCAGGAGCTCCTCTTCCGATCTGTGGTGTTCCTCTGTCACCGCGTAATACTGAGCTAAAACCTTCACGGGGAGAAACAGTCATCAAGTGGGTGATGTGTCCTGAAAATGTACCTCAAAGTTCTTCCTTTAACCCAGAACTAGGCCAACAGTAAAACAGAAAAGAAACGCAGGTGCCGGTGACACGGGTGTGTCCTGCTCGTGGGTTCGCGCAGCACCCGCACGTGCGGCCTGGCACACGTCGACACAAAGTTAAAAGCAAACACACCGCTCTGGAATAAGCAAACGGCAGCAAGACAGCAAGAACAGTAATTCCCAGGGGCGCCTGGGTGGCTGTCGGTTGAGCGGCCGACTTCGGCCCAGGTCATGATCTCGCGGTCCGTGAGTTCGAGCCCCGCGTCGGGCTCTGTGCTGACGGCTCAGAGCCTGGAGCCTGTTTCAGATTCTGTGTCTCCCTCTCTGACCCTCCCCCGTTCATGCTCTGTCTCTCTCTGTCTCAAAAATAAAAATAAGCGTTTAAAAAAAAAAAAATTAAAAAAAAAAAAAAAAAGAATAGTAATTCCCAAATTTAACACACGCACCGTTCAGGCTAAGGAAGTGCGATGGGATGGGGTCCAATTCCCGCCCCCCGCCAGTCCCGAGGGGCTACTGAGCAGCTGGAAAATCACTGAGATCCACATCTGTAGTGTTTTAGATTAGGAAAACCAAGAACTGTACATCCTGAAATAAAGAAGTGGCTGTCCCCAGCTTCTGCACCTGCGTCTGTGCACCATACCTTTTTCCTTAGCTTTTTGATTGCTACTTCGTTGTCCGGGGCCTGTTTCAGAACTGCTTTAATAGTTCCCTTCCAGTTGAATTTACCTACAATATGAAGAATAATACGTAAAACATTTTGTTTCGGTGTACTGCCAGAGGGATAAAGCAACCATGTGGGCGACACATATTTGCCATCCGGGAAATGAACTAATGACCCTGACCGTACCGCGTAGCAGGTGCTGGACCTGTCCGCTCGCAGTGGCCTACAAGCCTGACTCCCCTTCAGGACTCGCTCTCAGAGTGAGCGGGTCAAGTGGGCCTCCCAAGTACCATCAGCTTTACAGGTGCCTGTAAAAAGGCACGGCTGTATCCGATGAACTCACAAGTGTCCCTGAGGGTCCGCCAAGATCATGGGGCTGGCCAAGCATGGTGAGCAAGACATAGAGGAACAAAGGCAGCTCAGCCTCGGATGGCGGAGGACAGCCACAGACACGGGCTATGACACCGGCTATCTTGCAGGCCCAAGGCTCATCTAGGGGACTTGCTTCCGGAAAGATGCAGCAGGTGTACTTTTGCCTGTTCTGTCTGCTGAGAACAGCCAAACCCCCAGAAGTCTAGTCAGACAAACCTAAGACGACTCTGAAAGAGGGCAAGAAGGCGGACCGGGTAGGGGCCTCGAGACTTGAGGATTGACCTGGTAGTGAGCTCCCTGTGTTTTCTTTTTGCTCCAGAGATCCCAGATTTGGAGCTCAAGAAGCTGGCAACCTGGAAAGCCGACAAAGGAAGCCCCAACAAGAGCGTGACCCTCCTCAGCGAAAGGCCAAGAAAGGAACAGCCCACCGAGACACAACTCCTCCACAGTCCCCACTCTCCTCCAGCTAAACACCTCAGAAGAAGTTCGTGGCTCCCACCCTCAAGGCTGTGATGAGGGAAGGCGTCAAAGAAGGCCGAGTAGGAAATCGGGACTTTCACCCATGCCGGCTGGTAACAAGGCCGTGGCCGCGGTCAGTGGTGACCACGGGGGGAGCCAGAACTCCCACCCTGCCTGCACTAGCAAGGAGTGCCTCCTTCAGGTGCCAGCGGAGGTCAGGTGGGCAGCCTGGTCTTCCCTCCCACCTGCTGTAGTGAGGTCTTGCCCCCGCTTCCCCTGCCAAGTCACGTGAGGAAGAGCCAGTTAAAAGAAGTTGAACTAAGACCCAGAATCTTCTAACCTGCGAAAATGTCCAGGTGCCAAGTGAAAACCATTCATCATTCCAAAATGAAAGTACTTCAGTAAGCAATTATGTGTACACTCGGAACAAGAATAGAAACACTCAGCCAAAAAAAAAAAAAAGAAGACATAAAGAACCAAAAGGAAATTTTAGCACTGAAGAATATGGTAGCTGAACTGAAAAGCTCAGTGGACGGACAGAACGGAGAGGGGAGAGGAAAGAATCAGTCAACTGGAAGATAAAACAATAGAAATTACACAGTCTGAGCAAGAGAAAACCAAAAGAAAAAAAAAAAAGAACATTAAGAAAACTACAGACCAGTATCCCTCATGAATACAGACATCAATATACCTACCAAAATATTAGTAAGTAGAATCTAGCAGTTAGGTAACACATAAGAAAATTATACACCACAAGAAAGTGAGTTTATTCTGGGGATGAAAGGCTGGTTCGATATTTAAACATCAATCAGTGCAATTCACATTAACTGCTAATGAAAAAAAAACAATTACATCAATCAATGTAGAAAACGTGTGCGACAAAACTCAACACATTCATGATAAAAACTCTTAGAAAAATAGGGATACAGGGGAACTCCTTCAACTTGAGATAAAGAGCATCCACCAAAAACCTCCAATTAACGTGACTTAAAGTGAAAGATGTAATGTTTCTTTCGATCAGGCACAGAGCAAGGCTGTCTGCTCTCATCACTTTTACTCAACACTGTGGTGGAAATTCTTGCCAATGCAAGAAGACAAGGCAAGGAAAGAGCAGTGCTATGGATCCAAGAGGAAGAAATAAAACTGCCCCTGTTTGAAGATGACATGATTTCCTCTAAAGAAAATCCCAAGGAAATCTACAAAATCATACATATTCTATATAATCACAGGAAGAGTTTTTGTAGATCTCAACAAGATTATTCTAAAACTTAATTCTGACAAAGAATAAAGCCTGCCCAGTTTCAAGACTTCAGATAGAGTTAAAGCGATCGAGACTGTGTTGGTAGGGGGCACACATACAGGCAAACGAAACAGAATCAAGAACCCAGAACTACACAAATATGCACAACTGATTTCTGACGAAGGTACAAAAGTGATTCAGTGAGGGCCTTCTCAGCAAACGGTGCCGGAATAATAGCACACTGATGGGCAAAAAAATGAACCTTGTACTAAGTCTCACTCGTTACATAAAAATCAACTCAAAATGGATCACGGGCTTAAGATCAAGAGTAAAATGTTAAATTGTAAAACATTTAGAAAAAAACACAGGAAAAAAACTCTTGGGGATCTAGAGTTAAGCAAAGAGTTCCCAGATTTGGCACCAAAAGCATGACCTATTAAAGGGAAAATGGACAAATTAAACCAAATCAAAATGAAAAAAATCTGTTCTATAAAAGATTGTCAAGAGGATAAAAAGCTATAGACTGAAGGGGAAAAAAAACCTTGCAAACCCCACATCCCATAAAAGATTAGTATTTAGAATAGAATACATAAAGAACTCTCAAAAGTTAACAGTAAAAAAGAAAATCCAGGGGCGCCTGGGTGGCGCAGTCGGTTAAGCGTCCGACTTCAGCCAGGTCACGATCTCGCACTCCGTGAGTTCGAGCCCCGCGTCAGGCTCTGGGCTGATGGCTCGGAGCCTGTTTCCGATTCTGTGTCTCCCTCTCTCTCTGCCCCTCCCCCGTTCATGCTCTGTCTCTCTCTGTCCCAAAAATAAATAAAAAACGTTGAAAAAAAAATTAAAAAAAAAAAAAAAGAAAATCCAATTCGAAAATAAGCAAAAGACGTGAACAGACGTTTTGATGAAGAGATATACAGATGGCAAATAAGTACATGAAAAGATACTCAACATCATTAGGGATAAACAAATTAAAATCACCCAAGCTATTACCACACGCCTATCAGGATAGCTAACAACAACAACAAAAAACAACAACAACAAAGTACCACCACCAGACCCTGGCCGAGATGTGGGAAAACTGGGTGAGGCACACACTGCTGGGGCGATTATAAAATGGTATGGCCACTCTAGAAAAAGTTGGCGGTTTCTTTAAAAGCCAAACACGCAGTCACCACACCACACGGCGATTGCACTCCTGGACGTTTCTTCCACAAAAGTGATGTGCGTTCACACGAAAACCTGTACGTAAATGCTGACAGCAGCTTATTTATAGCAAGTGGAGGCTGGGCCTTCAAGAGAGGAGTGGTCAGACGAACGGGGGTACGTCCACGCCACGGGCTTACTGAACAGCAGAGGGACTGGATTACCAACACATGCAGCCACCTGGATGCGTCTCCAGAGAATAATGCTGAGGGAAAAGTGGTAATCTCAAGAATTCACATACTAGATGATGCCATTTAGGTAAGGTAACGTTCTGAAACTACAAAAGTACAGAAACGGTGAACGGATTAGTGATTGTTGGGGGCAGGCGGGGTGGCGGGTAAGGGCATGGCTATAAAAGGGCCCACAGAGGGCTCCCTGTGGTGATGGAAACGTCGGTCTCCTGACTGGGTCAGCGTCAGCACCCTGTGGAGACAGGATAGTTGTGCCCGCTGTGGCCCTAGCAGGAAGCTGGGAAAAGGGCACGTGGATCCATAGGTCTCTATTATAATTTCTTACAACTGCATGTGAATCTACTATCCTCTCAAAACAAATTAAACTAAAAAAAAAAAAAGGCCTCATGCGGCCCAATTTGGGAGTGGGGGGGATCCAGGCAAAGAGGTGTAACCCAGCTCAGGCAGTTACTGAACCCCCATTAGTAAAGCCTCCCCTCCCGGGTGAGTCCTCGAGTCTGTTCTGCATCAGCAGGGCCCCAGGGAATGCTTCAGGCCGGAGGAAGCGGGGGCAGCTCTGTGGAGGAGGCAGCATTTGAGGGGACCTTTAAAGGCCAGGAACTGGATTCTGACAGGGACACACTGAGGGAGACAGAGACCCCGGGAACAAGAGGAGGTGGGGGGCGGGGCAGCTAAGTGTGGCGGGTACTTCCGGGAGAGTAAGGAGGGGCAGGGGGGAGGGAAGCAGGGAAAGGGAACAAGGTCTCAGAAAGCCGTGCTGGGTGTATCTGCAGTTCCAAAGAGAACGGGTTTCCAGTCCAGACCATCTTCCCCTTAGAGCTAGACAGACGCTGCGGAGTGGCTCACACAGCTCCTTTCTCCCCTCTGGAGCCACCCCTCCCCGTGCCTCCGGAGGGGATGATCCGCCTGAAGGCCCCGGGTCACCTCCTCCCCCCACACCCTTAAGGGCAGACGTCTCCAAAGGATGGCGGCGATACCTTTTGCAGGAGCCCCATGGTTTTCCGGTTCTCCACCCTCAGAATGTCCTGAGAGCTTCCTCTTTTTCTTCTTGGTATCTGCTTCATCTAGGAAAGTAGAAAGAGTAAACGCGAGAACAAGATTTTGTATTTATGACAGCGGCTGCCATTTAATGAACGCCACGCACGGCCAGGCCTGGTGCATCCGCCAGGAGGACCCGCTCCCCAGGCACCCAGCACCGCGGGCTTCTCCACCTCGGGGTCAGGTGAGCACATGGCGAGTGGACGGGTGCCGTCACCTGCGCCCGGGTTGGCCCGATCCCAAAGCTTACGCTCTTTGCCTTACTTGTTCCAAACGCGAGGTCTGACGCAAATTCACTGCTTTCCGACCCTTGTACCAGAGCCCAGAGCAAACGCCAGCCACGTACCGTCCGCGTGCTTCTTTCTCTTCCCGGGTGGCGGCTTCGTCGGCTCCTCCTTGGCGTCTCTGGCTCCGTCCACCGCCCCCTTGGCCTTGCCCCCCTCGCTCTGGCTCTTCTTCCCTGCAGAGCCCAGGGCCTCCCCTCCAGCCTCCTGATCGGCCTCTCGCTCTTGCCCTGTTTTGTGCTTCTTAGGCTTCTGACCCCTTGAATTCTCCTGGTGGCCTTCTAATTTTAGTTCTTTCTTCTCTTTTTTTCTATTCTTCTGCCTTTCTTCCTTCCTTTCTCTTTTATTCTTCTTCACCTCTGCTTGCTTTTCCGGGGTGTCATTTGTCTGGGAGGCTGGAACCTTCGTGGAAAGTTCTGCGCCGGGCGGGTTGGCCCCTTGCTTGAGTGGCTGTCGGTCCTGCCCCTTACTGACCGGTTCCTTATTATTAAGCAAAACCGAGAGACACATAAATACTCATTCCAGACATTCGTGCACGTCATTAGCAGGTATCTACTGAGCAAACCGTTCCAAGAAAAATGTCTACTACTTACCATTTTACTGTGACCGCCTCCCCCGCCAAGAGCTAAAACGTAGCAGTAAACATATCAAATGGGAAAAAAACCTTCCCCCCGAGCCCACACCCCACCCTGCATTTCATAGACATTTTCCTTCCGCTGGGAAAGTGAAGAATCCTTATGTCACTTAAGCTAGACCTTTAACTTTGGCTCACTCTCCACCTTTCTGATAGAAGATGAGCACATTGGTGTGGCGGAAACCACTGGATTTATGCATCTGCAGACCTGGGTTCGAGCACCAGCTCTGTTAATTCCGAGCCGGGTGACTCAGGGCAAGTTATTTATCTGCTCCGAACCAACTTCCTCACTCATAAAATGAAAGGTAGTGGAATGAAAGTCATATGGTTCATGGGCGAATAAAATGGAAAGTTATGTCATGTGCTTAGCAGCTCATGGTGCTGAGTAAAGACGAGTAGACCGAGGATGCTTGAATAAGCCACTTCCAGGAAAGGCTCTGTAAACTCTGGAGCACTGGACCAGCACCATCTACTCACTGAGAGCAGAGGAACTGCCCTTGAGGAAGGGATGTGGGACACCTGGATGGAGTGTGGACCCGCAGAGTGGGAAGCATGGGGCACAGGGAGCCACAGAAAGCTAGGGAACCACAAGCCACACTCTACCTTATTCAAGCCAGTGCACAGATCCGACGGAGAACGACGACCCCAGCAAAATGAGTGCCACTGCCGGCTGCACTCCCTGACCCTGAATCTGTGCTGGTCTCTATGTCAGCCCCTTCTCAAGGATGACCCCAGCAATGTCCTGAGCTTCTGGTGAGTCCTAATGCGTCTGGATGGGGCTGCTTCGGGTGCGGCGGGAACCACCGGATGTCAGCGCCCAAGACCCATCTCCGTTAGTACCAGCCAGGTGACAGACCAGTCACCTCCAGTCTCCTTCATCTGGGAGAGTAGGTCTCAAGGAGGGAGCTACTGTCCCCCAAACTGAGCCAAAACAAGGACTGGCTTTTGCTCAAGTACAGACGCTCTACAAAGGTCATGCCTCACTCAGTGCTCAACTCCGGGCTGAGAGCACAGCGTCTGCGTTTCCCCAGCAGGTCAGAGACACCAGCCAGGCCAGGCGCATGGCACGAAGGCAGGCAGTGGGCTCAGAAACAAAGTCAGGAGGAAGAAGCGGCCCAAGTCGCCTGACTCCTAGCCTACAATTTCCTTCCTAGCTTATGGGAAGGCACTGTTATGACCACTGAGAGCCACACGCCTCAACCCACCTTCGGCCCCGTTCAGACCAAGTCTCTAGCTGGGGCCTCCCCTCCGCACCCAGGGAGAGGGACACACGCACCCCATCTGGCAGCTACTCGGTGATGGGTAGACAAACTCATTGCCCATATTTTGCTTCGTTCCAGGCTCTCCTCAGAGACACCTGCACCGACCCTCTTTCCTAACAGAGCCCCTCCTCTCGCCTACCATTTCTCCTAGGGCTTCCGCGCCCTGTCCTGCCATCAGGGCCGGGACCTGCATATGCCATCATCTGTCCCGCACTGGAACACAGCTCTGTGAGGGCAGGACTTTGGCCTCGTTACAGCTGTGTGCGCGGGGATCGGGCACGCTGTCCTGGGGCACAGGAAATCCCCCCCACCCAGGAGCAGAGAATCCAGGGCCTCCGGCTGGATGCCCAGCACATAGTAACGGGAGGGATGAACACCAGAGGTGTGTACGGACGGGGCCACAGAGCCGAACGCACCACTCACACTGGGTTGTGCTGTGAAGGTCACAGGGCAGAGGCAAAACAAAAGCCGTGTTTTACAGAGCTCAGTTGGCCACGGGCTGCGCACTGATTATTCATTGACTTAATATGTTCACAGCTTCGAAAGGGAAATCAGAAACAATTTAAAAAAAAAACAACTCTGCAGTGAACGAAGTAATCCCAAATCTTTGATTCTTACTTAAAATAATGGAAATAATCCTTAAAAAACAGTGCCACCGAAACGCTAATCAAACGACTGGTTACAGGGTGTGCTCCGGCAGCACACGTACTAGAAGACCACAGAGAAGATCAGCGGGGCCCCTGAGCAAAGCTGGCACATACACGACTGCTTATGAGATTCCAAAGGCCCAATCTGTCTGTTCTGGAAGAGCCACGACAGGATAGTTTCACCGTTTATTCCAATTTGCTGCCCAAACTGTTCTCTCTATAAGTCAGTCAACTCCTGGCACGGTGAATAGAATAAAAGATGGTCAGAAAACCCCACTGTCGGGGGCACCTGGTTGGCTCAGTTGATGGAGCACACAACTCTTGGTCTCGGGGTCGTGGGTTCAAGCCCCACGATGGGTGTGCAGCCTACTTGGGGGAGAAAAAAAAAAAAGGGAAAACCCCATTGTTGTTTTTGAAAACTGCTACTGATTTCAGTCTACAGATGGGGTAGAGGCTCCATACAGGAGCAAGGTGCAGGTGAACTAATGGGGACATGTTTTTAATTAACAACGTCACCAAAAGGAGGCCACACGGTATCAGACCAAGACTCTGCATGTGCTCCACACTGAGGGGTCTCTCAGATGGAACCTGACAGGCGGCGGATGATTACGCCAGAGGGATTCCCACTCCACAGAAGGAAGGAGACAGACGCGCATCGGATGCCCACGAAGCCCGGGCACGAGGAGGGATGCTTCCAGAGCCTCGGCTGCTTTAATGCATGTATGGCGCCTTCTGTGAACCCCTCGCCTAAAGGAACCCCTAGTCACTCCCTATGTCCTCACGGTTTATTTTTCTTCCTGGCTGTGTCACTGCCTGAGCTATTTTACGGTGTTTGTTCAGGGCCCAGCACGAGATCAGTCACTAAGTCCCAAATCGGTGCATGAGTTGGACTTCTTTAAGTCTTCTTTTCTTTTAAGAAAACGGGAAACGGAGGCTCAGAGAGGTTAAATAAAGTGCCCAAGATCAAACGTTTGGCCAACAGCACAGCAGGGATTCAAACCAGGTCTGTCAGACACCCCAAGTTCCTGCTCCTTCCAGTACATCCCACTGCCTGATTTCTAAGCAAGCCATTTCACGTTAGCCGGTACCATTATCAAACATTGGGATTAAATACCTTTCTCTGCACAATAAGGAAATCTTCTCTGCAGTGCATTCAGTTTATTCTTTCCCATAAATGAAGGCACAAAGAGGCTCTCTGAAAAAGAAGGCTGTCTTGACCTCCAAAAATAAGACATTCCCATTCATTATTACCAATCATTTTTGCCACACTACAAATCTGAAATTAGATCTGACTTACGTTGCCAGAAGCTTCAGAAAAGATACTCCACACCTGCTCCAGAATGGACTCATTATGAACTTTTAAACTGTTCTTCATCCAGTTCTGTAAGGAACAGACACACAAAAAAACCTGACTTGTCCCGTTCTGACAGGTGCCCGCAGGCTCAGTCACTGGGCCACGCCATCCCCTCCATCCAGGGAAGGCATATCCCATCCATACCTGAAATTTCGCCTTTTTCCTGGGAACGTTGTCAAAACCACTAATTTGCTCTAAAAGTTCCCTCACTTTGGGGCTCACGTTGGGTCTTTTTATTAATTCATTAATTTTCTATAAAAAGGAAAATAAAACAAGTAATAAACAACTGGCACAAGAGTTTCACGAAAGCCAGGTTAAGTGTCCTTCTATGGCTAGAGGTTTTGCAGTTCAAGGCCAGATTTTGTATTCATGTCTATGCTTACGCGTTCACCATAGTGCCAGAAGTGCTAGCCAGAGCAATTAGGCAAGAAAAAGAAATAAAGGCATCCAGGTTAGAAAGGAAGAAGGAAAACCATCTCTGTTCACAGATGATTTCATCTGACATGTAGAACACACTGAAGATTCCACTAAAGATCCCAGGAGGACCAACAAATTTAGCCACCATAGGACTCAAAATCCACACTTGAAAATTCAGGTCTAGATGTCATACACCAACAAGCTGAGAAGGAAACTGAGAAAACAATTCCATTTACAATAGCATCAAAAACAATAAAATCCTTAAAAAACTTAATCATTAAGGGGCTGAAAGACTTGTACACTGGAAACTATAAAACACTGAAAGAAATGAAAGAAGACACAAATAAATAGAAAGACATCCCGTGTCTGTAGATTGGAAGACTTAATATTAAGAGGGCAATACTAACCAAAGTGACTGGTACAGATTTAAATGCAATCCCTATGAAGATCCAATTGACATTTAGGTTGGTTGGTTTGTTTGTATAAATAGAAAACTCCATCCTAAAATTCACATAGAATCTGAGGGGACACCAAATAGCTACAACAATCATGAAAAAGAACAAAGTTGGAGGTCTCATTCTTTCTGATTTCAAAGCTAGAGTAATCAAAAAAAAAGCATGGCACTGGCATAAGATGGGCATGTCAGCCCATGCAGTGGCGAGCCCAGAAACAGACCTCGCCTATATGGGCAAATGGTTTTCAAAAAGGGTGGCAAGACCATTCCGTGGGGTAAGAACAGTCTTTTCAACAAATGGTGCTGGGGCAAACGGATATCCACACGGAAGAGAATGAAGTTGAACTCTTACCTAACGCTACACATAAATATTAACTCAAAATGGATCAAAGACCCAACCTGAAGAGCTAAAAGCATAAAATCCTTAGAAGAAAACAGAGGGGGAAAGTGTCATGACAGTGGATTTGGCAATGACTTCTTGTTCTTGTACATGACACCAAAAGCACAAACAGCAACAGCAAAAAAGCAGGACTATATACAAATTTAAAAAATTTTGTACATCAATGACACTGTCAACAGTGAAGAGGCAGTTCACAGAACAGGAGAAAATATGTGCAAATCGTTTATCTGATAAGGCATTAATATCCTGAATATTTAAAGAACTCCTACATCTCAACAGTGAGAAACAAACAGCCTTGGGGTGCTGGGTGACTCTGTCAGTTAAGCGTCCAACTTCAGCTCAGGTCATAATCTGTGGTTCATGAGTTCGAGCCCTGTGGTGAGCTCTCTGCCGTCAGCACAGAGCCCACTTCAGATCCTGTCTCCCTTGCTCTCTGCCCCTGCCCCGCTCACGCTCCCTCTCTCTCTCAAAAACAAACAAACATTAAAAAAAAAAAAATTAAAAAATGGGGAAAGGGCTGGGAATAGACATTTCTCCAAAGAAGATGTACACATGGCCAATAACACATGAAAAGATACTTATCATCATTATCACTAGGGAAATGCAAATCAAAACCACCCTGTCATACCCCCTTGGACGCCTATTATCAAAAAAACCGCAAAGTGTTGGGGAGTATGAGAAGGAACCGGAACCTTGTGTGCTGCTAGCGGGAGCGTAAAATGGCACGGCCATATGGAAAACAGGAGAGCGGTTCCTCAAAAAATTAAAAAACCCAGCAATTCCACTTCTGGGTGCACGGCCCAAGAGAACTGAGAGCAGGGACTCCAACAGATATGTGTACATCCGTGTTCACAGCAGCATTATTCACAATAGCCAAAGGCTGAAGCAACCCAAGTGTCCACCAACATATGGACGTATAAACACAACGTGGTCCGTCCACACAACGGCATGTTGCTCGACCTTAAATGGGAAGGACATTCTGACACCTGCCACAACACTGACGAACCTGGAGGACACTGTGCTCAGCGAAATAAGCCAGTCACAAAAGGACAAACACTACATGATTTTGCGTATATGAAGTCCCTAGAGCAGTCAAATTCATAGAGGCAGAAAGCGGAATGGCAGGTTCCAGGGGCTGGGGGCGGAGGGCACATGAGGAGTCCATGTTTAATTTAACGGGGATGGAGTTTCAGTCTGGGAAGGTGAACAAGTTCTGGCGATGGATGGTGGTGACGGTTGCACAACAGTGTGAATGTCCTCAACTGTGTACTTAAAAATGGTTAAAATGGTAAACTATGTCATGCTTAACTTACCACTTACCACAATTTTCTAAAATCTTGGAAAAAAATATACACAAGTGATCAAAAGAATCCGACGAAAATGGATATTATCCAGACCAGGAAATTACTTGAGGATCAAGACACGAAGATCTAATAAATAAGGTCTGAAGTAGCAGGAACAGAACAGGGATGAGACCTAAATTAGCGACCTTGAGAAGATGCTTATGGCAATATCACTGAAGGCAGAGGAAAAAGAGAATTATTAAAGTTAAGGAAGTGACCGTACACAAGAAAAACGGTCCTCGATGAGCCAAGAGAATGAAACACAGAGCGCAGGACGGTGTCCCTGCATTAGGAAAGAATTAAGGCTATATATACACAGACCTGAAGAAATGGATACAGGATACTGAGATGAGGACAGGACAAAGCTTCTCTCGGCACCCAGGCAGAAAACAAATTAAGACCACGACGCAAACGTGAAGCTGGCTGGGCACCCGCCCGAGCGGCATGTGGGTCAGAACAGGGTGCTGGTAACAAAGTTTAGTGGCAAACGCCGTGACCCAAGCAAGTGGCTGATCTTTCCCCGACCCGTCTATCCACTCCCTGTGTGTAAGCACAGAGACATCTAGAAGGATGCTCAGTTTTGGAACAGTGACAGGATTCCAAAATTTGTCTTTAAAACTGAAGGCTTTAGGGATGTAAGGAAAATCCCTATGAGGCTTTTTCCCTATGGGAGAACAGCCAGTGCACCACATTTAGTCCTCCCCATCTGTTTACACTGTCAACTAGGGGTTCCGGGAGGAATCAGACGGCTAGCGGACCAGTGGACCCGGACAGCACCTGAAGGAGAACTCGACCCATAATACGGCGGTGCGGCCACAGAAGCCTGACAGTGTACAGCAGGGGTCAGCAAACCTTTTCTGAAAAGAGCCAGGTAATAAAGATTTTAGGCTTTGCAGACCGTCCAGTTTCTGCCCTGACTACTCAACGATGCCCCTGCAGCTCCCAGCACCAACAGACCATATGGAAACAAATGGGCGTGGCTGCATCGGGCTGTCTGGCGTTTGCTGGCCCTGCTTTAGAGGGTGTCATGCAAGCCTGACGTAACTCCTACACCCAGGTACCTCAAGCTCAGGACCTAGAAGGTCACCTCCTCCTGGGGAGGATTAAGATACAGTATGAGCCCCAAAGTGAGGCCGACGGTCACCAGCCAATCTATCTTGGTTAAAATAAGCAGTTTACCAGCTTCTGTATCTGCACTGGGCTGACTCAGTCATTAGTCCTTTGTGAACGGGAAGACTTCCCCTCCCAGGAGTCTGCTAACTCGGTAAGCTAGTGAACACCAGAAAACTCATTTAAACTATCATCGAAGGGAGTCAACTACTACGTATCCAGTTTCCAGGAGGGTAGAGAATTTCCACAGAGATGGCATTTGTCTTTTCTTTCTCCTACCTTCCGTTCTGAATCCTTTCTCCTAACTGTTCTGTGAATGGGGAGTAACACCCTGGAAGCTATACCTCTCGGTGAATTAGGGACTTTGCTGCTCTTGCCGTTTTTACTGTGCATGTTTCCATTTGCTTCAAGTAGAAAATTCCTTTTCTTCATGAAAACAACTTTGTTTTGCCCAATTCTGACGACTGGCAGATGCAACGGAGCAAAACATGGTTTGAGTGATAAAAAGCCGATCACTGGAAGCAGATGAAGATTAGAAAGCTTCTGTTCCGTTTCGTAGCCAAGGGAAAGTGAGAATTCTAAAACATTTTTGCAAGGAATCCGCAGAATGTACGCATTAAAGACCAAACGCACTGTAGCCGTATTCACAGAGAAATAAAGAACTCTTTGTCAAGGCCCAGTAGCTCCGCCTCCGTCTGTCCTAAGACGCGATGTTTGTGCATCTTGTCTGCACGTACGGTGCATTTATTCTCAGGCTTCCAAAGAAAGTGGAAGAGGTCAGAAGCAGCTACCTGATGAACGAGAAAGACCTTACCTGGATCCATGCCTGCTGCTTAATATCGCCTTTGTGGGTTTTACCTTCATAACCTTTGCCACCATACTTCTGTTCTTCACTGATGCACTTCACGTGGTTTTTGTAGTCGTCACCCCTTCAAAGCGATACAAAGTTCCACAGTCAGACCCACTCTCCAAGCGGAGGCTCCTGCTCACATGCTGCTCCTACCCTCTGCCCTCCATGTGGTTTTACTGTTTATAACCTCGGGGCAGGGCAGGTGCACTGTCCGTCGTCCTCCGAACTGTTCCATGTAGAGCCCACAGCCAAACCTTCCACCCGGTTTCAGATACAAACGTCTTAAACCAAATTGACAAGCAGTACTTTTTTTTTTCTCATAAGTGAATATATGCAGAATACAAGAAATAAAAATAATTCTCTGCAATAGGGTGGCTTTATTTTAAATAACAAAGTCTGTATGATTTCCTGGGTATACAGTAGGCAATCAGTAATTAGTTGTACAAGAAGTTAAAAGCTAAAGTAAAATGGTGCTATCTTGTCACTAAAAAGTTCTAGACTGCCAAGTCTCAGACCACAAGGAAACTTGATTCTGTCTCTTACAATCACTTGGAAGCCCCACGGGGCCCTCGGGGAAATGTTTGGGACCAGTCTGGGGACAAAGTCTCTCAATGAGAAAAAACCATTTTCCCCTGTGTTATAGGTCAGGCTTCCCCCAGGATTAGGTATGAACAAAGACTTTAGCAGTTTTCAAAAAAAAAATATTTTTGAAAAAAATCACTGCTTGAGAATGAAATTAAAATGGACTGTTAGTAAATATCAATTGAAATACCACACAGGACACTGAGGCAGAGGCACCAAAAGCCACCTTTGCACCTAAACCCTGCGAAGCGGAGGGGAGGCAACCGAGGACGGAGGGGAGCCACCTGCAAACAATGACCCATGACCCACCCCAAAGAGGAGAGAAGCCAGTGAAAAATCTGGCCTGCCCCCACCCCCGAAGTCCTCCCCTGTCCAGAGAGCCCTCAGCGGAAGTACCAGACGCACCCGGGGGCCGGGGGCTCGCTCCTACCATCACCTGCGAGCTTGTGCGGGGGGACCCCGTCTTCTCTCCCTGCCCCCACCAGTTTCTGGTTCATTAATCCAGCCCTTCGATGTGGCCAGCCCACCATGCCCCTGGAGCCTTACTCTGGGTGGTCACCTCTCAGGGTCTGGTAACGCCGAGCGCCACCGACGGACCACGTGCTCCCCACACCCTCACCCCTCCCTCTGTCTTCTCTTCGGATTGTCCTTGGAGAGCAAACAGGCTGCAGAGCACTTTTAATTGTTTTCTTCATTTCTTTGCTCAAATATGCCTCCATTTTTTTTTTTTTTTTAAGGCCTCATGGGGCCCAGGGCTTCCCAGACTGGTCTGGGTCTTTACTACGATCTACATGAATTAGGTAGAACTTACCAGAAATCTTTACCGCAGTCAATACAAGACAGGCACTCACAGTTTCTGCAAACGGCCACGTGCTTTTCCACTTGCACTTTCTTCACAGATTCGCCACATGCATTGCATGTAAAAAATACCATTTTTAGCTAAATGGTTACGTATTCTCGATCCAAGTTAGGTTTAGAACCTGTCCAAAGAGAACATGAAAAGAAAGGAAAAATAATTATCATTGTAATCTGAAGCATTCATTCCCAATAAACAATCCTACCGCTCACTTTTCAACCATAGTTTCACGTGAAAATAGCTACAAAGAACAGAATCTAAGTTGATGAGCAATCCACATACAACTCTAAGTCAAGTCGTAATTACCATCTGTTAAGCCCAGTTACCTCACCGTGTGCCAGGCCGGTTCTGAGAGCTTTACACATAGTAATTTATTTACTCCTCATAGCAACTCCGGGAGGGAAGGCCTATTATTGTGTACAGTTTACACCGGGTATGGAAACAGAGAGATGAAGTAACTTGCCTAAGGTCACACAGTAACAGATGAGGATTTAAATTTGGAAGGCTGGCTCCAGGGAGGAAGAGTTTTGGGGGCATTAAGCAAAACATCTTAAAATGTCTTACCATTCCTAGTAATGTTAAGCTGGCTTGCCCTCCATCCCTGTGCTGTTAGGTGTGAACTGGAAATTATTCCAGGTCACCAAACACAACAAAAACATAGGAGGGAATTCAGGAAGGTTTAGAAAATGGAGAAGGGGTCTAAAAATTTCTGAGAGCACAGGAAACATTCATATAGGCATTACTATGTATCCAGATGTTAAAATATGAGGATGTGCCCCTCAGTCTTAGTGGACAGGGAGTAGGGGAGGGAGGGAGGGGCCTCTTTCACATGACTTCTTGTTGGATCAATAAACAAGTGGAACCACAGGGGCGCCTGGGTGCCTCAGTTGGTTAAGCATCCGACTTTGACTCCTGTCATGATGTCATAGTTCATGGGTTTGAGCCCTGCACCAGGCTCTGCGCTGACAGCTCAGAGCCTGGAGCCTCCTTCGGATTCTGTGTTTCCTTCTCTCTCTCTGCCCCCTCCTCTTATTTGTGCTGTCTCTCTCAAAAATAAAGAAGTAAAGATTAAAAAGAAAAAGAAGGAGAAGGAGAAAGAGAAAGAGAAGAAGGAGGAGGAGGAGGAGGAGAATGGGGGGGGAGGGGGAGGAGGAGGGGGAGGGGGAGGGGGAGGAGGAGGAGAAGGAGGAGGAGGAAGAGGAAGAGGAGAAGAAGGAGGAGGAAGAGGAGAAGGAGGAGGAGGAGGAGGAAGAGGAGAAGAAGGAGGAGGAGGAGGAGGAGGAGAAGAAGAAGGGGAACCTTCTTATGGAATATGTTCTTATAGAACCTTCTTATATATCAAGGGGTCCCAGCTGCTAGGCACTGAATTAACGGAGGGCGTTCACACACCCACGTGTCCCAAGCACTGCCTCAAGATTTAGTATGTCTGTGCAAATACGTAACTACCATTTATAGATTTCATGGAGAGGCTATTGTGCTTGACAAAACACAAATTCATCTGAAAGTGTTATAGGAGTCACAGTAACTTTCCATGGCTACATAATTTTTTAACCACTAGAGTTTTCGAG
Organism: Neofelis nebulosa; assembly: GCF_028018385.1. NCBI lineage: Eukaryota > Metazoa > Chordata > Mammalia > Carnivora > Felidae > Neofelis > Neofelis nebulosa. The sequence continues at coordinate 200,807,550 of NC_080784.1, forward strand.
TGTTGTCATTTTAGGTTGTAAGTAAGTTGCACGGCAAAAATACTGACAACTATTTGACCCAGCACCTTCCTCCTCCTTATAAAGGTGAAGGTAAGGGTCAAGTAAACCAGTGCGCTTTGACTCATACAGAAATCCTTAAGCACAGATGAGCGGTTGCATTCCCAGAGAATTCCCATGCACATAATCACTCTCTCCCCTCCACTCCCATGTTCTGGGTCACTGCCAGAGAGGTCACACATAAGGAAGGTGCAGGGTAATTCCATTCCATCCGGCCTTGAATGGAAATGTACATCCTGGCTGCACCCGGGGTTTACGAAGGCCCAGCCGTCTCTCGTGGAAGCCTCTTGCCCCGTGGGCACCGTCGGACATCAGCCTTGCCTGATACGCTACATACCCACACAGGTCCCCACTCCGCGTCCCCCTCCTCAGCTTGCCATCAGTGTAGCTTGGCAAGGGGGGGCACGTGGTCAGCCACAGCCTAGCACTGAGTCCGGAGGAAACGTGGTGGTGGTTCTGGGACATGCGGCGACGATGACCATCTTCTCATCCGTCAACCAGTCACCAGTCCTGGGGAGCTGACATCACGTGAACCACGAGCCAGCTCCCTCCAAGCCCGGCATTCTGCACACAGCAGATGGCTCTGCTCAAACAATGCCGGGCAAGTGATGCGCCGCCCTGCCTCCCGAGGGAGAACAAAGACTAGAACCAGAACCAACAGATTACTCAACAGTCTGCGGGGGCACCTTTGTGTAAGAACAAGAGCGAATCCTTAGTCACCAAGAAACGGGCGGCCATTGTACCCGCAACGAACAAGCAGCTGTGTTAAACCAAATTATCTGCCGAAAATTTTAAAAATACTTCCATTATGAGATCCAACTATGAAAAATACCACCTCAAACTAAACCTGTGGCCTAGACCTTTCTGACTTTGAGCGAAGAGGTCTGTTCTGTTTCTCGATCCGGGGGGAAGAGGGGACGAGAGAAGGTTTCGACCAGCTTTGAGATCCAACTGGGAGACTCAGTCTGAAGGTCAGGAATTAAAGGCCTGGGAAGGACAGCTGGAAACAAAAGGTAACCACTGAAAGAAGCCAGTGATGTGGACCAAAAAGACGCCAGGAATATCTGTGCAAAACGTGTCATCCCTCTGGGGATTAGCCACACATGGTGTCAACATCAATTCAGGAGAGGATTAGAATTTGCTCACGTGTCCGTTGGAAAATTACCCCGTCAACCGTTTTCATTTGGTCTTTGGTGGCAAAGGTCCACATTTTAAAACCTGTTATTTTTTTTAAAAAAGCAGAACAGAACCCAGTCTCTCAGCACCTCAGGATTTTCAGGACCATCGCTGCATTTTTACACTGGATCTGCAATGGGGCCTGTGCGGTCACCCGCTTGTTAATGAGATAAGGTTTGTAAGGAGCTTACCCCTCCCTTACGTAGAGCCCTGAGGACACCCCAGCGCTAGCCAAGGATCACCTTGAGGATGCCTCACATCTGAACACCTCTCCTGTGTGCCGTAAACACTTGGGTGGGTCCGTACGGGGTGGGGGTGGGGGGGGGCTGCAAAGAACAGCAATTTCCAAACCATCCTAACTGCATGGCAGCCAGGGTGTCCCAAGTCTGCCTGCGCTTAACAATCTCAGCAGCAGTTAAGTGCCACAAACTTACAAAAAGATGCCTTCTGAAAATTCCGGCCCTCTAACTGAAGACAGCAGTCACCGCCAAACACAAAAAATTACTTTCAAACTTCACAAAACTAAATAAACATGAAAGAAGTTTAAGTCAACTTTCAAATGGCGTTTTTGGTAAATTTGTAACACTTATACTTTGGAAATTTGGAAAGCCGGACAAGCTGCATTAAGACGTTTAGGACACCTTATCCGCAGGGCTCAGTTATTATGTATTTCAATGTTTAGCCCCAAGTGTGAAGAGATGGCTTGCTTCATGGGGGCCGGACCTAAATAAGAGTCCCTTTTTCCCTGTCTGGCTCTCCTGCGCACTGTGCCCAAGGCCAGGTCCCAGTACAGAGATCCTCGGTGCTCTTCCTTCTAGAAATGTGGACACATGAAGAGAAGGCAGTGTTCCCGGACTGGTTGCGAGCGTGCTCGGGTTCTCACCCCAGGTAAGTCACTGTA